>NC_069390.1:50690000-51025386 GCF_027475565.1 Acinonyx jubatus | reverse complement strand
ATCCTCTGACCTCCAGAATAACTGTTCACGAGACAGCTCCTTAACACAAATATGCCTACAACAAAGTTCAGCACAGTGATCTCAAATCTGCTTTTCCTCTGCTATCCTTGTTCTCTGTGAATGTAATTACTCCACCCAACTGCCCAGGTAGAAACCTGGTGTCATCCTCGACTCTTGTGTTCTTCCTCTCCCTCATGTAACTACATACAATGTCTAGTCTCTTGTCTCCTCTGTAGCTGTCTGGTCAGCTTTTTTCCATCTCCCCTGCCTCTGGCCTCATCTAGTCTTCTACCAACTCCCTCTGGATTCATTAACTAGCCTCCTATTTGGTTTCCTTGCTTCTAGTCTTGCCCCTCTGACCCATGCACGAATAATCTTTCTGAAATGTAAATCTGATCCCTTTTCTCCCCATTTAAAAATCCTTCAGTGGCTTTCCCTGGTCTTCAGTATAAAAACTAAGCACTTTATCATGTCTTACAGGGCCCTTTGTAACCTGATCTTGCTTGGCTTTCCTGCTTCATTTCCTCCACTTCTTCCTCAAATACTAAATTCCAGCTGTACCAAATTACTTACTTGGAATTTCTCAACCACTCCATGCTGTTTCATAATTCAGTGCATTTATACCTGCAGATCTTGCTGCCTGTAATGTCCTCCAAGCTGACTTCTTTCCCCCATGCTTAATGAATACCTATTCATTCTTTAGGATTTAGCCCTTGTATTGTTTCCTCTGAAAAATTCCATGCTCACCTTCTTTCTTGGTACTCAGTATGCCTGTGTGCACCACTTTCATAGTATCTGTCTTACTATATGCTCTTCTCCCTCCAAATGGCCAGCTGGGTCTCTGTATTTTCTGTATTTCCATAGTGCTTTGAATGTAGAAGGAATACGCTTGCTAAATAGATTTGATAATTATTTTTTTGAGTGCCTATGTGCATTGTACTAGAAATTGTGAATTTTGCAGGTTCTCTTGCCTATCTTAAAGGCAATTTCTCAGTCTTCTTCATAGCTTCTATATCCTGTCTGCCCCATAATGTCTGATCTCAGCCTCCTTTCCTTCTATATATACACTGAGTCACCCCATCCATTTCCTTAGCTTTAATTGCCAACAACTCCCAAAATGTTCTCCCAGTGAAGAACTCTTTCCTAAGCTCCAGATGCTCTCAGGCATCTCAAACTCAGCACATACAAAAATGAAACCATTTTTCCGTCTGGGACAAAAGAAAAAAATACTTGTAAGAAAGATTCTGAGGTCATTTTAAGCAAAAGCAATTACAAATTAAGTCAGAACAATGGCAGAAAATTTTCAGTGATATCTCTAGGAACATTTTTTTTTTTTGTATTTTCATCTCCTTGAAAGTGAGGAGCAGTAAAACTGCAATGTTGTGCTTCTTGTGCTGGGCTACACAGTAGTGTGTCAGGGTAAATGTGAAGCCACAGTGTAAACAGGCTCATCTTCCTATAGCACCAATTTTGACAGGAAACTTGTGTGTCTAATTTACAATATTTAATTTGTAAGAGGAAAACCAGTTTTTATATTAAACATGTATTATGGAACAGAATTTAAAATGTCAGAAAAGTTTAAACTTTTTCCCTTGAAATATAACACACAGACCATTTCTATTATTAGGGCATCTGAAATTTAACTACCAAATTCAAGTCCCAGGGTCAGAGGAGAGCTATAATATGCCCATGCATTTAAGGGCAGGGAGAGGAAAGCCTAAGGGTACAAACATTATCCTGCAGTCAACAATGGGCAATCAGCTTTGCAGGAAGTTCTTTTTCAGATGAAATGGGAGGAAACCAGGGAAGGGAGGAATTACTGAGCCCAACCAAAATGCAGACCTAGGCTGACAAACTTAGCACAATGCACTGATTCGGTCAATAGACGTTTATAGATGCCCACTTTGTCCCATGTTCTCTGTTGGGTGGCATGATAGTAAATTAGGTATGTTCCTCTACCCCCCAAGGAGTTTGCAGTCTAGTGATGGGTGCTGAACAATGTAATTGTGTCATTGCTATAATGAAGGATGTGCAACATGAAACTGGACTACTGGAAATACCGGGAATATGTCTAGTTTTGCTTGGGGGAATTCAGTGAATAAGTCACAAGAGACATCATTTCAGCCTCTGGTTAAAACTTGGGAAAAGTATAGGTGTCTTCTGCCGATAGGTTGGTTAGAAATATTTCAGGAAGTTGGAATATGAAATGTGTGGGAAATGAATTAAACACACACATTCTTTTTTTTCCTTTAATGTTTATTTGAGAGAGAGAGCGAGAGAGCAAGAGAGTGAGCATGCGTGCAAGACACACACACTCTTGACAGTCATTATGAGCATGTAAATCCCTGGAGAGGAAGGACCCCATTTCTTTAGTCTTGGTATTTCCAGCAGTGTAGCTTAGCACTGTGCCTGCATAGTACCATGTTTATTGGTTTTGTCAAGCTCAGCTATCGAGTTGAATGTCATGGATAACGTATGGCTCACTCCTCCTCACTTAATAAGCATATTATGAATCAGGTCCTATAGTAGGAAGAGTTATCCAGCAGATTTGAGTCCTAGTTCCCGGCTTTGGGAGCTCCGCTGAGTGGAGTCAGTGAAGCAGACAGGCACTTTGATAAGCATATGCCAGAAGACTGTAACTGCACACAAGGAGGAACCTAGTTCTGTTTGGAGGGTTGTGTGAAGTTTGGAGGTAGCCTCAAAAAAGTGACTTCTGAGGAGAAGCACATGATTAGTAAGAAGTAACGTGAAAGGAGGCAAGCTATAGTAGAAGCCTCGTGCACAAAGGTATGATATATTCAGAGAAGTAATTTCCTAGGAAGGATAGCAAATAGTGGTAGAAGAGGCTGAGAGGCGGCTGGGCCAGGCCATCGAATGCCTTTGTGTCACGAGAGAAGTCTGGATTTTATCCAGCAAAGGCAATGGTGAGTCACTGTAATATCGGTTCAGATCAGTGTTTTTCAAAACACAGGTTATAAACCGTTAGTTGTAAAAGTTATTTTAGCGAACCGGCACCAGCATTTTAAAAAAGTAACAAGAAAAGACTTGACAATATCAGTGTGAATCATATTTGTTAAGGTAAATAATATTTTGTGATGCTTTTGCTTCAATTACATATATGTGAATAGTACTCTGATGTAAAATATGTTTTGATCTGTGGGTCACAGTAAAGCATTTTTGAGAAACACTAAAGGCTCAGTGGTACAAATCAATATATCAGATTAGTTTTGGTAGCAATTAACAGAAAACCCAGGGCAAGTGGGAAGAATCACGAAAGATTATTACTATATAGTTTCTCTTAGTTGTTCTGACCTACCATTCCGTGTTATCTTCAGACTAAAGCCAGTTATGGCACTCACAATAACATGCTACCTTATTCTTATCAAGCACAGTAGAGACCGGATTCGTACTGCTTCAAATTAGTTTAGGCCTGTCCATCGCTGAGCCCATTAACAGCAAGGGAATGGAAATACTAGGACTACCTTTGACTAATGAATGTTTGGGAACCAACTGCTGTAGCTGTAGGGAACTAGAGTGCAACGTGGTAAATTCAGGGCATTACAGAAATATTGTAGCAACACCTAGGTTCACAAAGCAAGGAACTTAGGTGTGGGGATGGTCAGAGGAGCCACCCCAATGCCAAAAGTCCATGTACAAGTTAGGCAGGTAAAAGGGGGAGAGTTCTCTGGGTGGTAGAGACTGCATGAACAAAAGGTAATAAGGGGAGCTCTGCACAGGGAAAGTCAAAATAAGGACTTCCATGCTTCCTGAACATAAAATTGGGAGGCAAGGGAGGGAAATGGAGCAGTGAACAGATGCCTGGTCACCAAGGGGACCATGGTAAGGAACCTGGATTCTTTCCCCATAGGAAAGGAGGAGGCACTGTAGATCATCAGAGAATTAAAACATCACATTTCTCTTACTTCATCTGCAGTGTGGAGGGAGGCAAGTTAGGAAGGAGGCTTTTGCAGTAATCCGAGATAGAGATGTCTTAGATTTCAGACTAGGGAGAGATGACTGCAGATTTTAGAAACATTATGGAAATAAAAGCAACAAGACTTGCTCATTTGACTATAGAATATGTGTAAGTAAGCAGTGCCTGGCTTTTGTAGTGTCTCCTTTGGATACTGGGCTGTACTACATTACGTCACTGGTTTGGTGAAGCTGGAGTACCCTTGTCATTTTTTGAAAGAAGTGGGCATAGCTGTCAACCTTGCCATAAAGAACTGGGGCCCAAGACAGAGAACCTGTGAAAGTAAAGAGGGAACTCCAGTTTATCTGGGCCCCTCTCTTGAGGGTTTGGAATTTATTAAAGAGGTACTTAGATGGATTTTGAGGGCATATTCCACCGAGGTGAAAAAAGTTACTTACAGGCCAGATTAGAAAACGGATGTGTTGTTGTTTATTTCCCTTGTGTTATCCCTGAGCCTTCAGTAAGTGTTCTGGGACTCATGTATTCTTTTATGGGCCAAAATATTAAAGATGCACTGTCCCTGAGGCCATCGTGGCAGCAGAAGTGGCACTTCAGATTGTGAGTTCCTTGACGGCAAAGGTTGTTTCTTCTCACCTCTATATCCTTAGTACCTAGCCTAGGGCCTGACATATACCAAACAGTTGGTCAAGATTGTATCCCTAGGGACTAAAATGATGCTGGATAGTAGCAGATGCTTAGATGCTCAGGAACTGTTGAAAGCCCCAAGGGGAGGTCGGTTTCTGGGGACTGAGAGGAAAAGCTAGTAGAGTCCAGCCATAACCCACCTGTGATAATACTTAACAGATGCGGTTTTAATTCTAAAGAAAGTACTTTCTCTAGGAGTTGGGGATTACTCCAAGATATCTAGGTGAGGTGAATGTTCATGCCAAGAGGATAGGAAGGGGGTGAATTTGGGGGAAGCATTCAGAATTGTAGGTTTATTGAAAAAATGCTTTGTGTATCTATGATATGCTACTAAAAACATGTCAGAAAGAGCTTTCTGGCAATAGTGTGAAGGACAAATTAGAGGGAAAGAGATGGAAGAACCCTGTTGGGAGCAGATGAATTTTAAGCCTAGAGCAGCTGCAGTGACATAGCATAGAGCTCTGTCACTAGATCAGTGACCCCCTCGACCCTCACCTTATTTTCTGACAATGGTTAGGTTCAGCAAGCCCATTACACTCTGAAGGTCCAGCCTAAGATGAAATTTCTTCTTTTCACTGTGCTAGAGATACAGGAATTGTCAGGCCTTGCTGTCTCAAGTGTTCAGGCAGGAATGATAGTTACAAGTCTTCCCATGACTACTACCCTGGTCAAACCTTTGAGCCTGAGGAATGGGGAGCCTGGCTGGGCTAAGTCTGGGTTCACACTAATTAGTGGATATAAAGGAGCCTCCCACTTCTCCTATGCCGTGGCCATTCGGAAGCCGGATTTCCCTTTTCTGAATTCCCAGAGAAGCCCAGATTTGACAACAATAAAAGCTTCCAGGAAATTCCCATCACATTTAACTTCCTAATCCTTCTCCTACTTCAACTATCTCCTTTATTCCCCCACCCCCAACTCCAAGAGGAAGGGGCTTATCCTTTACTGAATGCTTCCAAAGACGCTGACCAGGACGGTAGTACATCTGAGTTCTCAGGTCCTGTCCTCTAAGGTCTATTCGGGGCTGAGGGGAACACATGGGGGTAATATGTGATCCTGCCTAGAAACAGGAATAGTTGTAGTGTTTCTTGAAGTTTCCCAAAGTATCAGATTATTATGGAAGGTTCAATTCTAGGTGTTCAATTCTAGGTCCCTGTCAGGGAGTAATCTTTCTCTAAGAAATCCTAGGGGCTCAATCTCTATGCGAGATGTCAAAACTCAATCACCTTTGGAGGCCAGTTTGGAATTATAGGATACGTGCCCCATATAAACTGGCATTAAGAAAAACAAAACTGTGCTAACCAAACAACCCAAGTGAAGAGCCAGAAACATAAGCAGTGAATTCACTAACCCAAGGAGACTGAGCATTTGGATAGTTCTCATTCTCCAGAAATCCCAAGGAGAGGAAAAAAAATACATACATACATACATACATTCATATAATGAATTTTATCTACTGTGCAAAGAGATGATTTATCTGGTTCCCCAGAAACTTTTCCATTAAGACTGTCCGTTAATGACTCTAGCTCCAGTTTTTCTTAGAGATTACTGTGAGCATGGGCACTGATGAGGGTGCTATACACCCTTTGGCTCCAGTTAAATCCCTGGTGTTTGAGCTGTGTGGGAGCTGTGGATGCTTGCTTTCTGGTCCTGCCGCAAGCCCTGAAGCAGCTGGTTTAGAAGTGTAAGGTTGCTGTCTCTGCGAGGCAGGGGCAGGGGTGGGAGGCAGTTCCCTTTATACTCGATCACTGCCATCTTGGCCCGATCCTGCTTACTCCGATTTGGGATCTGCAGCATTCTCGTGTAGCCCCCATTCTGACCTTGGTACCGAGGGGCCAGTACTTGAAACAGCTTGGGGATCAAGTCTTTCTCCTAGAGGGGGAGAGTTATTCGGGAGAGAGGACAGTCAGGCACCACTGCAGTGACATATTGAACTTTCAGCACTCCCCAAAGCAGGGTCCAAACATGTACACACTGAACTCTCCCACCCCCTAAAGTGGTAGTGTCAAAGTTAACACAGAGGGGTTGCAGGCAGTTGTGCAGGTTGATTCACATAGCATTCAACTAACTTAAGGCACACGTTTCTAACTTAGTTTACAATATGTGTGCGTAAAAGTGAGTATCTTAGCTTAATTCTGCCCAGTCGTCCTTCCTCTAACAATCCCCTTCCCCACAGGGAGCAAAGGATAAGATATGGGAGGCAGACAGAATGGATGCACTCACCGTGAGCCAGAAGTCAGCCATGCGCATGGCTTGTTCGTTGGTATCTCCCAGCTTCCCATAGTCGATGAGCTGAGAAGACAACATCACTGATTCAACCCGAGCAAGAAAGGAGGCGCAAATCTTACTCCTTTAGTGCCGGGCTACAACTCATTCATTCCCCTAGCAAGGCATCCCGCTAATTCAGGCCACCCCTAACTCCGCAGCTCTCACCAGGAGCCCATTTGGGGGCCGGAGGAGTGGACTCAACTCAGGGTAATAAGGGATCCAGCCTTTGGGCAGGGGATACCAGGGCTATGCCACTTCTCTCCCAAGTCCAGCCGGATCTCAGGCCAGACGCGCGCGGTGGACTAGAGGACCCCGCCCCTCACCTTCTCGGCGTAGCCCCTCATCTCGTCCACGCGCGCCCATGGCGCCTCGATGCGTTCGTGTCGCACAAGTCCCGTAAGCAAGTTCCGCAACAGGTGGATGCGGGACTCGGGACCAAGGCCCAGTCGGCGGAATACGCGGCCATGGGAGATGGCGGCTGCGACCGATAGCCGCATAATTCCTAGCTTGTCTCCGCCCTTGGGAGGCCGGAACTGGAAATTCGAAGGGAGAAGCTGCGGGGAGACGGGTTTGAGAGGACGCATGCGCTGTACCTAGGTGCGTGGTGGACGTGTTTGCGCATGAGTATCACAGCCTGCCTCGTTGGCAACCTGGGGGAGGGCGGAGAAGAGGTGCTAGTTCCTTCCAGAGGAGGCGAGGGGGGCGGGCCTCAAGGCGCTCCGAGCTCTCAGCGTCGCGCAGGGGAACCAGGCGCCACCTAGTGTGGGACGGTGCGTGCCGTCCAGTTCCTTTTGGGCTAAGTCAGTCGTCTTGTGGCCTCTAGGGCGACGGGAAGCTCCGCCGCGGAGCCTGCTGGGAAAGTGAGTATCTGAGGTGAAGCCCCCCCATCCCCCCACCTTCCCCCGCGGGGTCGCGGCGCTGTAGCCGGCGGTCCTGCCCGTCCCCAGCGTTGGCGAGCCAGCGTGTCTGACTCCCTAAGCGTGACTTTCCTTTCCACAGAATTATTTTTCGTTATAATGGTGAAATGAAACGAATAACAATGATGCTCAGAAAAGAAGCGCAGCAAGTGAAAATTTTCTTTTGTTAAAGTACACAGTAACGATCCCAATTAAAAAACGACAGCACTCTAAGGAAAACTAATGGGTTAATACTTTTCACTTGCATCAGTGTATTTTTTTAAAACGTAAGAAACATACCTATGCATTTGTGTTAAAGTGCAGTGATGGTCTGGTGTTCTGTTTTTAAGCCTTAATGTCTGCAAATTTGCAATCACTTTGTCAAAAGTGCTCCTCGTTGTGGGTTGAATTGTGTGTTCCCCCACCCTCCAAGAAACATATATTAAACCCTAACCCTTCCCAACCTCCACCCTCAGAATATGACCTTATTTGGGAAGGGGATTATTGCAGTTGCAATTAATTAAGATGAAGTCATACTGGAGTAGGGTGGGCATCTAATCCAAACGACTGGCGTCTTCATAGAACACAAGTGCAGAGACAGGCACAGAGTGCAGACAACGTTGTGCAGACTAGAGACACGCACAGGGAGAATGCTATGTGACCAAGAAGTCAGCGATCCCAGTTGGGCAGTTGCAAGCCAAGGATTGCCAAGGATTTCTGACAAACACCTGAAACTAAAAGAAGGGCATGGAACAAAAATTTCCCTAGATCCTTAAAAGAATTCATGGCCCAACTGTTACATTGATTTTGGACTTCCAGCCTTCAAGATTATGAGCCAATAAATTTGTTTTAAGGTGCCCAATTCGTGACACTTTGTTATAGAAGCACTAGGAGACCAACACACTGGTCTTCACATACTCATGTTCAGTGGACAGCACACTTAGATTTGTCTCTCTCTTTTCTCATTAGTGACCAGAGAACACTTCTTGTTAATTTTAGTTTTGAAAAGTTTCTTTCGTCTGAAGCAACAGATATACAAGTAGTTAGGAAAAGTC
Organism: Acinonyx jubatus; assembly: GCF_027475565.1. Lineage (NCBI taxonomy): Eukaryota > Metazoa > Chordata > Mammalia > Carnivora > Felidae > Acinonyx > Acinonyx jubatus. The sequence goes on along the minus strand of NC_069390.1, from coordinate 51,016,552 downwards.
TTTTTTTTAAATTTTTAAAATGTTTAAAAAAATGTATTCTTGAGAGAGACAGAGCATGAGCAGGGGAGGGGCAGAAACAAAGGGAGACACAGAATCTGAAGCAGGATCCAGGCTCTGAGCTGTCAGCAGCCCCAGGTGGGGCTTGAACTCAGTAGACAGGAGATCATGACCTGAGCTGAAGTCCAACACTTACCTGACTGAGCCACCCGGGTGCCCCTTTAGGAAAAGTCTTAAACACATGGATACATTGGCGTAGATTTATACAAATCATGTTTCACAATAAATTCCAGGAATTACAATACTGCCTGTGTCTTATTTCTTTGGGATCAATTCTTGCAGCTGTCAGGATTTCCACGATTGAAAATTCATCGTAAATTTCTATTGGTAAAATCTTGTGAAGATTTTCTTCTGCAAAAGTTAAGAGAAAATGAACTGCAACTGACATTATTTGATCATGGCTTTAAAAGGACTGTCCACCTTGTGAAGATATACAGTATCAGACATTGTCCTTTATTATTTTTGGATGTGAAAGCCTTCTCTTGTCACTTCTGGCCGTCCTCAAAAATTTGATTCTTTTTTGTATGTCAACTTCCTTACATTTTGTGGTTGCATAGTTAATAGCTTTGTGGGCTGGTATTCATGGAACAATTTTATTTAAAAAAAATTTTTTTTTCAACGTTTATTTATTTTTGGGACAGAGAGAGACAGAGCATGAACGGGGGAGGGGCAGAGAGAGAGGGAGACACAGAATCGGAAACAGCCTCCAGGCTCTGAGCCATCAGCCCAGAGCCTGATGCGGGGCTTGAACTCACGGACCGCGAGATCGTGACCTGGCTGAAGTCAGACGCTTAACCGACTGCGCCACCCAGGCGCCCCCATGGAACAATTTTAAACCTTGGTGTTTTACTGTATGTTGTTCAAGACTTATCCTGGTGGTTTGCAGATATTTTTGTGTCTGATTGGCCTCATCTGAAACGTTACCTTAAAAAATTAACTTGGAAAAGGAAAATTTTGTGCAACTAAAATTGTTTAAAGGGTTCTTTGTTATTTATTTTGAGAGAGAGAGGGAGAGAGAGTGCTTGTGTGAGCAGGGCCTCGAGGGGCAGAGAGAGAGGGAGAGAGAATCCCAATCAGGCTCTGTGCTGTCAGTGAGGAGCCCTGATTGGGAACCTGATCTCATGAACTGTGAGATCATGACCTGAGCTGAAACCAAAAGTCAGACACTTAACTGGCTGAGCTGCCCAGGCACCCCTAAGATTGTTTATTTTAAGTTTACTGTTTTCGAAGCAGGGCTATGTTCTACTAGAAGGGTTGGAGTCCAAAAAGCACCGGAAGTGAGTTTGGAAGTTCATAAGTTCTTATGAGTTAACTGTGAAAAGTAGCATATGTGGCTGAATTTGACTGTGTAACTGATAGTTCCCCAAATTAATTTTCCTGTAGAATAAAATTGTTACTGAATTGGTTTTAAAAAGTGATCATTTGAAGCCTCCATATATATCATTATAACTCAACAGTAACCATAACAACTGTTTAGAATTTCGACCAACAAATATTGTTGTGCAAGTGTTATTTTATCACTAACACTGTTTAGCATTGTTGTGTCAGGCTAATTTTTGGTTGGTTTTATTACTATTTTAAAATCCTTTACAGATAGTTCACCTCCTTGTGCTTGTGGAAAGGCAGATTGCTCCTAACTCCCCACTAGATACCAAATGGCTCTGAGTGTCCAGCTGAGCCTCAGGTGCTCAGATGAATGGGAGTTTCCTGGGTGAGCCGGGACGTGGAGTAGCTCTTTTGAGAATCCAAGTTGAGCCCCTGAGGTGGTGTTGGTAGTGACTGTAGTTAGTCTGGCCGAGGTGAGGAAAGTGATCTCAAGTAGTGTTCTGGGAGGCAGCTGAAGAAGAAAGACCCTAGTCCAGAGGAAATTGTTATACATGAAATTTCATAGCTTCTTCTGGGAGAAGGGGGTTGGACCTGCCACATTACTGCATAGAACCCCTGTGTGATGTTGTGATATGAGATGCGTGTGTGTGTGGGGGGGGTGGTCTTTGTCCAGCTTCTTGTCACAGAGCAAAAACCCTTGGAATTTTCTGAGTGATAGGAATGAAAGAGTATTTTTTGTTATTCATAAATGTCCTTTCAGCCATACTGAGTTTGTGCTAATGAGGTGACTCTTGGAGAAGGGGGGTTGGTTAATAGAGGAACTTAGCTATGTGATGAGAGTGATTAGAGGGTTGTGTTTTCCCCACCTCCTGGGAGGTTGGAGATTGACATAATCACCGATGCCCAGTGATTTAGTCAGTTGTGCCTCGATAAGACCCCTAAATAATGGGGTTTGGGGAGCTTCCAGGTTGGTGAGCACACAGAAGTGCTGGGGGGTTTAGCATGCCCAGAGGGGCATGGAAGCTCTGCACCCCTTCCTACATGCGTTGCCCTATGCATCTCTTCCATTTGGCTTTTCCTGAGTTGTATCCTTTATATAAACCAGTAATTGTAAGTAGAGTGCTTTCCTGCCATTCTAGCAAATTATCAAATTTGAGGAGGGGATCATGGGAACTCCCATTTTATAGCTGATTGGTTAGAAGTATAGGTTACAACCTGGGACTTGCAATTGGCATTTGAAGTGGGGAACTGAGCCCTTAACCTGTGAGGTCTATGCTAATTCCAGGTAGTTAGTATCAGAATTGACTGGTTGGACCCCTAGTCGGTGTCCATAGAGAATTAGAGAATTGCTTGATGTGGAAAACCCACATATTTAGTGTCAGAGATGTTTTAAGTAGACAAACAAGCTTTTTCCTGTACTCTGAAGGACTGCATTGTATTCTGCTGAAGCTTCCATGAAGAATGTCCTGGGAGCCAGTACAGGAGCCCAGCAAGAGATGTGGTGATGATGGTGGGAAGCAATTGTCATTTGGACCCTAAGCCAACTTGTGGTTCTATCCTAGAAGTATCATAGGTCCTGGCTCCTGATATTTGTCTTACTTTCAAGTCAGGGTCTTAACACCTCTCTGGATTCAGTGTTCCAGGAAGGATTAGGTAAAGACAGAGTCAGTGTCTGGTATCAAATAGAATTGTGATCATACTAGAATAAGTTAAAGTGAGTTTCCCACAATTAGAGTCATTAGGATATTGAGAACAACTGTAAATCAAACACATCCCAAAAGGAAACAAGAAACTTTGTAAGCAGTTGAAGTTAGAAAAATAAGTTACTGATATATATGCATCTAATGTTGAGGTGGTCCAGGGCTAGAGGGACATGGAGTTTGGACAGAAATCAGCATAACTGTCTATGGTGTGTTTCCCTTTGGAAATGATGACTAGCTGTTTCCAGCTTGGCTTACTCTTTTCTTGTGGTGTTCATTCCCCTCCCTGCTTCATTTCCTTGTATTATTAGTGAAATAAACTGCCTGCTGCTGGGATTAGAAGGTCCTTCTAGGTCAAGGAAGGACTCTGACTCAGGCATCTCCTCTCCTACTCCTGCTTCTCTACCTCCAACCTAGTGCTGTGCTTTTTTTTTTTCTTTTTTAAGTCTTTTTGATATGTTTGTAAAAAAAGAGAGAGAGAGAACTTTGTGTCCCTTGATTCCACCTTTATTTTGAACAATTATTTATGCCCTCCCCCTGTCTTTCATTTAATAGATATTTATTGAGGATTTACTCTGTGGCTAGGTACATTGCTTGTGTTAAAAAACACATTTCAGTTGAGTCCATTTGAAGATGTAATTGGCTTTATTCAAGAATTCATGAATTTGGCAGGATCCCATCTAGCAAGTAGATAGGAGCCCTGAAGAGTTGTATAAAATGGAAGGTTTTTTACAGACAGAAGGAAAATGAGACAAGAAAGTTTAAAAAGTAGATTTCAAGCAAGAAGCCCGGTGTCAGGGTACACACTGGGACAGAGGAGGATGGAAAGTGTATCTAGGGAGGCAAACAAAATATCCAACACAAGCAGTGAAAAAAAAAATTATACCAAGTTCCTGCATTCATAGCATTTATATTCTAGGAAAGCTATCTTTAAAAGGAATATATACACCCCTGGGGGTACACAATGACTTTGCGGGAGATACACATGTATTGACAATTTTAAGGCAATTTCTACCAAGTCCTCAACCTCTACATGTCTCTTCTAAAATTGATCTGCCTAGGAATGTGTCTGTAGTAGAAATAGCGTTTTGGTTCTTTTTTCACACCTCACTTTTCACATTGACTCTTCCCTCATTTTCTAGAGATAAAGTCATTCCTTTTGCCCATCTTGAATCTTATTATGGTACACTGTTCCCCAAGTAAAAAAATCTGTCTATCTAATCTATCTTAGAATATTCAAGATTTATAAAAATCATTCTGGGAAATAACCTTCTACAAAATGTATTATGTGTTTTCCTTAATTTCAGTAATGAGAAAAAGCTTAATGAATATCTTCATTCACTTATATCTTAGTTGTGAAGGTGTTCAGGACAGCGTCCTGTTCTGCAACCCCCCATGCCCCACCATGTGCCACTTTGGTATGTGGATTATTTTCAGCTGAATGCACTGGAGATCCTGTGGGCTCAAGAGAAAGATTTGTTCCTCCCTTAACCATGCAGAAGAATCTAAATTGGGGGTCTTTCCCCGAGTAAGAATTATTAACAGAGATAAATTTTATCTGAGTGACCCATCTGTATGGTAGGGCAAACATCTCATTACCAAACATCTGCTTATTTTATTTTATTTTATTTTATTTTATTTTATTTTAATTCCAGTATAGCTAACATACAGTGTTATATTAGTTTCAGGTGTACAATATGGTGATTCAGTAATTCCATCTGCTGAAAAATCAGCTGATAGCCTTATGGGGTTTCCCTTGTATGTAACTGACTTTTGTTTGGCTGCTTTAAAAATTTTTTTCTGTATCATTACATTTTGCCATTTTGATTACGATATTTCTGGGTGTGGATCTACTTTTGTTGATTTTGTTGGGGGTTCTCTGTGCCTCTTGGATCTGGATATCTGTTTCCTTCCCCAGATTAGGGAATTTTTCAGCTATTATCTTTCAAATAAATTTTCTGCCCCTTTTCTCTCTCTTCTTCTCCTGGGACTCCTATAATAGGAATGTTATTACATTTGATGGAATCACAGAGATCTCTAAGTCTATTCTCATTTTGCATACTTTGTTTTTCTCTCTTTTGTTCAGCTTGATTACTGTCCATTACTTTTGTCTTCTGGGTCATTAATTCGTTCCTCTGCTTCTTCCATCCTGCTATTCATTCCATCAAGTGTGTTTCTCATTTCCTTTATTGAGCCTTTATCCCTGCTATGTTATTCAGTATCTCTGTGTTAATGGTCTCACTGATGTCTTCCACTCTTTTGTCAAATCCAGTGAGTATCCTTATGACCATTGCTTTAAATTCTCCATCAGGCATGTTAATTACATCTGTTTCACTTAGATCTCTGGCTATGGCCTTATCCTGTTCTTTCATTTGGGATCTCTAAGTCTCTGTGCCTGTTTCTGTGTATTAGGAAAGTCAGCTACATCTCCTGTTCTTGATGGTAATGGCTTTATGAAGATGAAGTGTTGTAGTGCCCTGCAGTGTAGTGTCCCCTGTTCCCCAGGGCCTGATGCTTCCAGGAGTGTCTTCAATGTGTGCTGCATGTACCCTGTTGTTATGTTCTGGATGCTCTGTCCTTCAGGCCAGTCATCTGCAGAAGCTCTCCTTGCCTGCTGGGGGGCAGTGTTTGGTCCCTGGCCTGAATGCTGTGAGTTGTAATTAGGTGTGCTCTGGTCTGCTTGTGAAATGAAACCTGCTGCTGCCACCAGAACCAAGGCTTCACAAAACTCCAGGGTTGGGAGATGAAGTATTGGCAGGGGTTGAGCCAGTCTTCGGGGGAGCCCCCCCCCCCCTCCAACCTCCCCTAGTACTGAGGCAAGCATGACTGGGAGGGTGGTTTCTCTGGAGTGCCAGGGGTTGGGGCTTGGTGTAAGCAAGTAAGGCGCTGCGTCCTATTAGTGGCCCTGTGCCTATGCTGAGGGGGTGGGAGAGAAATGGCACCTGCCAGTTCCTTTGTTTCCAGAGGGGGTCTCTCAGTAAACACTGCTTCTCTGGGACACACTTGGAGAAGAGCAAATAATCTCCCCACTGTGTGCCCTAGGCGTTCTTTAGATTGTTGTTTCTGCTGTTTGCATGATGTATGTCTGTGGGCTGTTTGCCCTGCCTTCTTCCTAAGAGCAAATGCCTCCAGGCTCTCCCCAAGCCAAACCTGCTAACCTTTACAATTCCAAGCTTTAAACCCACTGGTTGACAGAAGTCATAACACTCAGCCCATCACTTTCCAAGCTGATTGCTATGGGGATTCATTTTCCCCACGTGTTCCCCTATGTGTTGGTCGGTCTCTTATCCTTCTCTGAGCCTGAGGCTCTCTCCCCATGGCAGCAGCCACTGTCCATTTCTCTCCCAAACCATATCTTTGCACTTCCTACCTTCTTCAGTGTAGCCTCTTCTCCACCTTTAGTTGTTGAGTTTGTTCTGCCAATCTTCAGGTCAATTTTGGGGGTATTTAGGATGATTTGTTCGAGTCTAGGGTCCTCCTACTCTGCCGCCATCTTCCCAGCTACCCATTTGCTCTTATCACCCTGTGAAGTGCATTCCTTTCCTCTGAAATTCCAGATGCCTACACCCCTTCTCTTTAGTTCAGAATGATATATATATATATATGTGTATATATGAAATACATATATGAAATATATGTGAAGTATGTATGCATGAGGTGTATAGAAAATACACACACACACACACACACACACACACACACACACACACCTCATTTTATGTGACTGTCTTTGGAATTTCCGTGTCTGTGTGGATTCCCTATATGTACGCTATTAAATCTGATTTTCTTCTGTTAATCTGTTTCATGTTATTTGATTCTTAGTCCAGCTAGAAGAACCTTTGCGGGACAGGAATTCTTGCTCCCAGATGGTTGCATATTTCATATAATTTCAGGAATTAGGAGATGAAAATTGTTTATTTCTGACAGTTTAATGTTGCATCCAAAAGGAAAAGCAGTATATACTGAAGGTAAGTTAGTCATGGACATTTATTCAGGACATTTATTCATGGACATTTATGTCAGTCATGGACATTAATTGGCTTTTTAAAAAAATAGCTTTATTGAGGTAAAATGTACATACCATTAAAAGTTCTTTCATTAGCTTTTGACTAAAGTTTGGGTACTGTGAATGCATATCATTTTTGTTCTGGCTAATATCTTTTTTTTTTTTTTTTGAGAGAGAGAGAGAGAGAGAGCAAGTGCACATGCTTGAGTGAGGGAGAGGGGCAGACAGAGAGAGAGAGAGAGAGAGAGGGAAATCTCAACCAGGCTCCATGTTCAACATGGAGCCCAATGTGGAACTCAATCCCACAACCATGGATTCATGACCTGAGCTGAAATCAAGAGTCTGATGCTCAACTGACTGAGCCACCCAGGCGCCACCTGGCTAACATCTTTCAATTGCTGTTATTTTTCAACTAATTCTCTGGTCATTTATTCATTCCTACCATCTACTTGTATTTAAGAGATTTAGATTTATTTGAATGTGTTGTTAGTTCTACTGTAAATAATGCCTTAAACAACAATAATTAATGTACCTTTTTAAACCCTGCACTTCCAAGTGGTCCAATATCTTCTTTGTCTTTCTTTCTTTCTCTCTCTCTCTCTCTCTTTTTTTTTTTTTTTTTTTTTTTGCTATTAATCTCCACTGAACCCAGTCTCACTTTACCAGTGGGTATTATCCATCTAAGGATACATGAACTAATTAAAAAAACCTGCCCATCCATTTATTTAGGTGATGTATTTTCAATAACAATTTACTCTTTATGTGTAAGACTTATTTAACGCAGATTTTTATATTTTGTTTTGTTGTATACTAACAAAAATGAGAATGATAACTGAATCCATAAGAAATCAGTTAACATTTAAATTTCATATATTTGTGGCAGAGAAGTGAAGGGAAGGAGAAATTCTTCTCTATCCTTTCAAAGTCTTCCAGATGGACTAAGAATTAAATTTACATGTGACAGATCAACAGGACAAAAATCCAAAGTTTAATTACATGTGCATGAACGCCCAATAATGCAATTGAAATCTAAAGAAATGACCAAGGCAGGCAGTCTGTATAATTTTTAAGACAAAGAGACGATAAAATGTGAGATATTGACAGGACAAAGAAAACTTCAGGAGCTTCAATTAAAGGAATTTTTTTTAATGTTTATTTTGAGGCAGAGAGGGAGAGAGATTGTAAGTGGGGAAGGGACAGAGAGAGAGAGAGGGATAGAGAGAATCCCAAGCAGGCTTTATGCTCAGCACAGGGCCATACATGGGGCTTGATCTCACCCACCTCAAGATCATGACCTGAGCTGAAATCAAGGGTCAGACACTTAACAGACTAAGCCACCCAGGCACCACCCAGTTGAAGGAATTCTAAACGGAATTTGGGCTAAAGTAGTAAACTAGTAAAGAGTAACAAAGTAGGAGGGGGGTGGGTTATACAACCTTCTCAGCTCCAAATTTCCCATCTCTAGTCATAAGGATGTCTCTTTACCTCCTGGTACAGGGAGGGCACCCTTCACATGGGAGATTTATTTCCTGCTTTCAGTGGGACAGAGAAGAGTCTGAGTGTTTCTCTTGCACAGGCTCTGAAGTAACTTTTGTTTAAAATGATCAGTATGCCTACGTGGCCCATGTTGGAGCAGCTTGCCCTTGACCCTACAGAAGCCATGTATACAACACATATAACTGACAAAGGACTTGCATGCAAAATATGTAAAAAACAAAACAAAACAAAAACAAAAGCAAACATCCTATAAAATTCTTACAAAATAAAGACAGTAAAAAGACTTGAGCAGGAACTTTATAAAAGTGAATATGCAAATAGTCAATAAAGCATGAAAAACTCATTACTATGAGCAACCTCATAGTAATCCATGAAATGCACATCAAAATTAGAATGAGATACTATTGCATATCCAGAATGTCTAAAATTAAAAGACTGATGATACTAAGTGTTGGTGAATATGAAAAGCAACTGGGGCTCTCTCAAAAATTGCTAGTACGGATATAAATTGGCACAGCCATTCAAAAAATTGGTTGGTATTCTCTCCTGACGTTGAGGCTATATATAGATATATAGATAGGTAGATTTCTACTATGACCTAGCAATTCTCCTAGTATATACCTAATGTAAATGTGTATAGAGATACAACAAAAGACATATGCAAGAATGCTTGTAGCATTACTATTAAAAATATGCCCAAGCTGGAAACAACCCAAATGTCCATCAGTAGTATAATGGATAAATACATTACAATATTGTCACAAGTGGGATATTATGCAATGATGAAAATGAACTAACTACAGCTCCATTTAGCAGCATAGATAAATCTCAGCATGTTGAGTGAAGGAAGTCAGACACAAAACATATACATTGTAGCATTCCAATTTCCTATTAGAAACAGGACTAATCTATGGTGAGCCTCTGGAGTAGAGAGGGTATGGTGATTAGAAGAGGGCATGATTGGGCATGATTGGGTGGGTGGGGATGGATTCTGGGATATTGGTAGTGTTCCATAACTTGATCAGGATGGTAGTTATCTGAGTGTGTTTATTTTGTGATAATTCATTGAACTGTACACATACAACCTGTGTATTTTTTTAGTATAACTGTTATATTTTAGTTATAAAAGGTAAAAAAGAAAGAAAGAAAGCAGGAAATAAAAAGAAAAAGGCAGAAAAGCTATATTCTTTTATAGCCCGCTGACTCACTAAGGGTTATTTCTCTCTGATAGGTGTGGTATTGATGAATAAAGCCCCCCCACCCACCCCCCCGCCCCAAACATGTCCATGCCTTAATCCTCAGAACCTGCACACATATTGCCTTATATGACAGAAAGAACTTTGGAGATATGATTAAAAATTTTGAGGTGGATTTTCCAGGTGGGCCCAATGTAATCACAGAGTCCTTATCAGAGGTAGGTGAGAGGGTCAAAGATAGAGTGATGTAGCATGAGAAAGTCTTGGCTGGCTGTTGCTAGCTTTGATGATGGACGTGGGTAAAAAGCCTAGGAATGTGGGCAGCCTCTGGAATCTGAAAGTGCAAGAAAATGGACTTTCCCTTAGAGCCTTCAAACGGAATGTGGCCGAGCCACTAAGTCATCCCCAGTCAATGAGCCCCATAAGACTCAGTTTTGAACATTAAACCCCCAAGAGAGGTTTCATTAAACAAGAGAATTAATCTCTTGTTTTAAGCCACCACGTTTGTGGTAATTTGTCACAGCAGCGATAGGAAAGTTACAGTGGGTTACGTTGTCAGAGTATGTTGCACATAATAGGTGCTCTGTGAGTGTGTATTGAATGAATGGTCAAGGTTCCAAAATGTCAGATTTTTAATTACAGTAACGGATTTTAACAATAACTAAGGATGCTTCTGTGAGAATCCAAGACCAGTATGATGTGATGTGACCAGGCAGTTTTCTTCCAGTCCGTCTCCTTCTGATTTTCAAACCTCCTTAACCTCTCCAGGCTAAAGGTCTAGAGATGAAGTGAAAAGAGCCCAGGCTTTGTGGTCATCAGACACAACAAAATTGGGGATAAGGATGTGGATGAAGGTGGCGTGATTAGGGCTTTTCTTTAGTCAATCGGAGGCACTCATTTGTCAGGAGGGAGATTAGGATTTTTTTACAAAGAATGTAGAAAGAAGTAAGACTGACGTAATAATTAGTTTTTGATGTCCAAAATGGGTTTTGCCACATATTAACTTTGGGACTCATTCACAGAAATGTAGTATGCAGTCACATGGTGAGGTAGAGGGAGACTCAGGGGTTTACCTTTACAAAGATGCTCTGAGTTTTTATTTGCTGTGGATGCTGAGTTGAAGCCCAGGGGGCTGCCATATGCCTACAATAGCAGAGTGAGTTGACTCAACTCTGAACTGGACTGCTGGGCCAACTTTTGAGGTGGAAGATGTGATAGGAAGCTCAGTGTTCTGCAGCCAGAAGAATTCTTGGTACATCATCAGTAGCTCAGGAACATTGTCCCTGCCAAAAGTCTAGACTCCATATTAACTAGTCATTTCAGTAGCAGTATCCTGCAGAATGTTCAGCAATTGGGTGCACAAAGGGCAGTGCTCCAGAGACCAGCACGTGGCAGCCACCACAACAAGGAAAAGCAGCATGAGGCTAGAGTCTCTTCTCAATGCCAGAAGATTGTAGGAGCATACATTCTCACCACCGTATTTTTGGGGACAGAAGCAGGGGAAGGAGAGGCTGTCTTAGTGATCAAGCATTTTTTTATCCAATAGAGACCAAATACTTCCTAAGAGTATATTTAAAATGTCAGATTGGGTTAAGTTTAAATGAGATTGAAACGAATTAATTTTTTTCTCCTTGTCACCAGTGAATGGAGATTTGGGAGCGATATTAGATTATAAGACTAAAATAAGGAAAGTAAAGTATTTTTCTATATCATCTGAGTTGCAGTGTAAGACTTAGGATGCATCCCACATTGCCCTTCTGTAAAGGCCATTCAGCTTTCTTCTTGGATAAGCTTTTTTTTTTTTTTTAAGTTTGTGTATTTGAGAGAGAGACAGCCCAATTGGGGGAGGGGCAGAGAGAGAGAGAGAGACAGAGACAGAGACAGAGACAGAGAGAGCACATGCGAGAGACAATCCCAAGCGGGATCTGCACTGTCAGCACAGATGCTGATGTGGACGTGAACTCACAAACCGTGAGATCATGTCCCAAGCTGAAATCAGGAGTTGGATGCTTAACCAACTGAGCCACCCAGGCGCCCCTTGGATAAGCTTTTCAGAAGAGGAAAGAGAACACCATAGAAGTACACATTAACTTATCTTTCTGTCTTCTTTTCCCTTCTCTTTCCCATCCCTCTTTTCTGGTCTGTCCTTGAGTTTGGGAAGTTTGGAGGGAATTTAAATTTATATCCATAGCCCACTTGCTCCTATGTGATTCTTCCTTTCCTCTCTTTAGAAGAATGCTCTCTAGGCAGGCAAGTTTTCAAAATATACCCCCCATTCAACAAACGTTTCCTGAAGATTCAGTAAGTATGAGGCTCTGTGATAAATACAGTGTATATGTGGAAGAAACAGTTGACTCTTTGCCTGCACACAGGGAGCAGGGGAAACAGGGAAATAGACATTTAAACAAATGGTTGTTACAAACAAGCCCTTGAAGAAAAACAAGCTGAGACTGACTTTTTAAAATTGAGTTGAAAATTTTAATTCCAGTATAGTTAACATACAATGTTATATTAGTTTCCCATGTACAATTCAGTGATTCAGCAATTCTATATATTACTCAGTGCTCATCCCTGTTAGTTTACTCTTTAATTCCCATCACCTCTTTAACCCACCCACCTCCCCTTTGATAACCATCAGTTCTCTATCGTTAAGAGTCTATTTCTTGGTTTCTCTCTCTCTCTATTTTTCCCCTTTGCTCATTTGCTTTGTTTCTTAAATTCTGCATGAATGAAATCATATGGTATTTGTATTTCTGACTTATTTCACTTAACATTATACTTTCTAGCTCCATCCATGTTGTTGCAAATGGCGAGATTTCATTCTTTTTTTTTATGGCTGAATATTATGCCATTATGTATATGCCATATCTCCTTTATCCATTTGTCTGTTGGTGGATACTTGGGCTGCTTCCAAAGTTTGGTTATTGTAAATAATGCTGCTATAAACATCAGGATGCATGTGTCCCTTTGAATTAGTGTTTTTGTATTTTTTGGGTAAATGGTCGGTAGTGTGATTACTGAATTAGTAGGGTAGTTTTATTTTTAACTTTTTGATGAAACTCCATGCTGTTTCCACACAGTGGCTGCAACAGTTTGCATTCCCACCAGCAGTGCCTGAATGTTCCTTTTACTGCACATCCTCACCAGCACTTGTTTCTTGTGTTGTTGATTTTAGCCATTTTGACAAGTGTGAGGTGATATCTCATTGTCGTTTTGATTTGCATAACACTGATTATGAGTGATGTTGAGTATCTTTTCATGTGTCTGTTCACCATCTGGATGTTTTCTTTGGAGGAATGTCTGTTCATGTCTTCTGCCAGTTTTTAATTGGATTATTTGTTTTATTGGTGTTGAGTTTGATAAGTTTTTTTATATATTTTAGATACTAACTCTTTATCAGATATGTCATTTGCAACTATCTTCTCCTATTCAGTAGGTAGGTTGTCTTTTAGTTTTGTTCATTGTTTCCTTTGCTCTGCAGAAGCTTTTTATTTTGATGTAGTTTATTTTTGTGCATGGTATAGGAAAGTGGTCCAGTCTCATTCTTTTGCACGTTGCCTTCCAGTTTTCCCAACACCATTTGTTGAAGATTTTTCCATTAATATTTATTCCTCCTTTGTTGAAGATTAATTGACCATATAATTGTGGGTTTATTTCTGGGTTTTCTGTTCTGTTCCAGTGATCTATGTGTCTGTTTTTGTGCCAGTACCATACTGTCATGATCACTACAACTTTGTAATGTAACTTGGAGTTCAGAATTGTGATGCCTCCAGCTTTGCTTTTTTTTTGTTTTTGTGTTTTTCAAGGTTGTTTTGTCTATTCAGGGTCTTTTGTGGTTTCATACAAATTTCAGGATTGTTTGTTCTAGTTCTGTGAACAGTGCTGTTGGTATTTTGATAGGGATTGCATTAAATGTGTAGATTGTTTTGGGTAGTATACACTTTCTAACATTAATTATTTCTCCAACCTATGAGCATGGAATGTCTTTCTATTTCTTTTTTTTTTTTTAAGTTATTTATTTTGAGAGAGAGAGAGAGCACACATGTGCAGGAGAGGGGCAGACAAGAGAGAGGAGAGAGAGAATTCTAAGCTGACTCTATGCCATCAGCACGGGGCCCAATGGAATGCTCCAGCTCATGAACCTGGGAGATCATGACCTGAACCAAATCAAGAGTTGGATGCTTAACCAGCTGAGCCAGCCATGTGTTCCATCTTTCCATTTCTTTGTGTCATCTTGAATTTCTTTCATCAGTGCTTTACAGTTTTCAGAGTACAGGTCTTTCACCTCTTTGGTTAAGTTTATTTCTAGATAATTTGTTATTTTTGGTTCAGTTAAATGGGATTGTTTTCTAATTTCACTTACTGTTTTTTCATTATTAGTGTGTAGGAATGCAACAGATTTCTCCACATTGATTTTGTATCCTGCAACTTTACTGAATTCACTTATCAGTTCTAACGGTTTTTTGGTTGAGTCTTTTAGGGTTTTCTATTTCACCATAGCATTGAGAAGCTGATACTAACTTTTATACTGACTTTCTAGGCCCATGTCTGTGAAACTATCCCAGGTGCATACTTAGTTATATTCTCTTCATTTCTGCCAACATTTCCGCCATGCCATTTATCACATTTTATTGTGTCCTGTGTTCATTTTTCACTACCAGTCTGTGTACACCTTTGGAATAAGATCTATGTGTAGGGATGCTTGGGTGGCTCAGTAGGTTAAGCATCCAGATCTTGATTTCAGCTCAGGTCATGATCTCACAGTTTGTGAGATCGATCTCCACGTCGGGCTCCATGCTGACAACGCAGAGCCTGCGTGGGATTCTCCCTCTCTTTCCTCTTTCTCTGCCCCTCCTCCTGCTTGCACCCATGTGCAGGCACACTTTCTCTCTCTCTCAAAATAAATGACATTAAGGGAAAAAAAGATCCATGTGTAATTCACTTTGTAAAGCTCTGTACCCTGGCAAAATTCTAGCTATATAGAAACATTGAGTATAAACTGTCAATCTCAGGCTGTGCAAAGATGTGCATGTTCCAGGATATTAAATTGCAATGGTATTTATAATAGTGAAAATTTAGGAATTTCTGCCTACCAGTAGAAACTTGGTTGATTACATGCAAAAGGATATTATGCAGGCATGAAAATAGGCCATATTGTCGATCTTGAAAGGTGTTTATAATAGATTTTGAATGGAAAAGAAGATTATAGGAGAGTATGTGTACTATATATTACCATGCATGACAAATTGTACGTATTTAACATGTGTCCATATGCTTTGAAGGATGGTCATTTAAATGTTCACAGAAGTTAATCTGAGTGGCTGGATTTTGTGTGTTTTAGACTTCCCTTTTTATTTTTTATTTTTTATTTAACTAAAATTTTTTTTTAATGATTATTTTTGAAAGAGAGAGATAGAGAGAGCATGAGTGGGGGAGGAGCAGAGAGGGAGGGAGACATGGAATCCAAAGCAGGCTCCAGGCTCTGTGCTGTCAGCGCAGAACCCGATATGGGGCTCAAACCCATGTACCATGGGATCATGACCTGAGCCAAAGTCAAGAGTTGGACGCTTAACTGACTGAGCCACCCAGGTGCCTGTATTTTTTATTTTTTAAGTGTTTTATTTATTTTTGAGAGAGTGCAAGCAGGGGAGGGGCAGAGAGAGGGGGACAGAGGATATGAAGTGTGCTCTGCCCTAAAGCAGCGAGCCTGATGTAGGGCTTGAACTCATGAACTGCAAGATCATGACCTGACCCAAAGTCGGACACCCAACTGACTGAGTCACCCAGGTGCCCCCAAAATTCCTTGTTAAATGTTTTTCCACATTTTTGTAATTTTTTTCAATGAATAAATGTTATTTTTTAAAAAACCTAACAAAGCTTTTAAAAAATTTCATCAAAATCTGATTCTCTTTCTCTCTCCTATTCAAAACCCTTCAGGGTCCTATTGCATAGTGGTTCTCAACCAAAGAACCCAAATATTCCAGGGACACTTGGCAATGTCTGCACAAATATTTGGTTGTCATGACTGCAGGGAGTGCTACTAGCATCTAATGGGTAAAGGCCAGGGATGCTACTAAACATTGTACAATACACAGAACAGCCCCCTCCGACAAAGAATTAGGTGGCCCCAATGTCAACAGTGCAGAAGTTGAGAAAAAGATCAGAATTATCCTGATGAGGCTCTTTACCACCATCTTGTGGTAAGTGGTGGGTCTACAACTTCTATGTAGCTTCAGCAGAAATTCAAATGGATGAAGTAGGGCTTCAGAAATAAGATGGGGCGGCTATAAGGATAGTTATAGTTAGAATGGGAGGCAAGAGAAAAGCAAGAAATATTCATGGTTTAGAGTGTCTGTGATGTTTTTATTAAGACCAGTAGTTTCTTATGAGGTGGGTATTGTTTATTTATGAACCCCACATTAAGATTCCCAGTTTCATTGTGACTCCAGAGACCCTGAATAACTAGGTGCTAAAGCAAGAAAGGCATTGGGTAATCTTTACAGATTTATTTAACTTGGCAGGTAGAAGGGAGCTGGGGTGATGGTGGGGATCTGCAATTGGACACATAGGTGCCTCCCCAGTACACAGGATGCTGAGTCTGTTCTTCAGGAATAATTCTAGCCCAGAGCACATGAAACCAGGGTAGGGCTCCTTGTTTTGGCTCAATTTAACTATTATCCCTACCTCTTTCCTCCTCAAGAATCCATTTTCAAGGCCTAGGCTTCTTTATTTGATCCTGCCTTTTTCACTTGCACCTCCAAGACCATTTAGAAAAAATATCTATTCTTGCTCTGCTCATCAATTTTACCTTTCTCTCTCTCTCTCTCTCTCTGTCTTTTTTTACCCTCCAGTTTTTTGTTTTCTAATTATCATTTACTGATGAGTTGCCCACCTGGCAGCTACATCTCGTGCTCCTCTCCACTGCTCTCAACAGAGCTGTGGGCCACAGTTTACTTCCCTGCCTGCTGTTCACTGCTGGAAGGCCTGCATTCTCTCACCCTTTAAAGTATGCCGCTCTCTTCTGACAGCGGCATTCTGTAGGAATAGTATGCAGCCCGTATTTCTTTTCTGCACGGTTGCTTTATTTTCCACAACCTCATTGTTCAAATCCACTTAGATGTAGCAGTCTTCTCACCAGGCCTTAAAGGATGTTACAGATTGGTTTCTCCAGAAGCAAATGCTGAAGCAGCGTGTTTATTAATAAGGGACGAACACCTAGAAAGGGGGCAGAAGAAGTTAAACTGTGAGGAAAATCCCACAAACCATCATCAGCCAGGTGGGGAGCTCTGGAACTAACGTAGCCCATCATAGCATGCTCTGTCAGGCGACACTGGTCAGATGTTTTTTTTATATTCTGTCTCGCTTAGTCACTGCATGTAGGCTGCCCCAAGAAGATTATGAGTTCAGGTGAAGGGGCTCTCTGTGGTTGAGGCAGATTTGAAGGATCTGACGGCTGAAGAATAGCTGCTTACTCTGTTCTATTCCCCTCAGCTGGGCAGCAAGTGTTTTCTTGAAGGAAGATCTGGGTAGCACATTACTGTGTTTACCACAGCAGAATTGGTGGGAATCACAATGTAAATTACAAGATGAATAGTATTGTTCTCCTGGTTCAAAGGAAAGGCGTTAAAGATAATTAAACTACTAGACAGGTTGTTCCCAGAGAATATGCCCTGGTTCACAACTTTTCCAACTTTGAATAAATGCAAATCCCGTAGATTGCATTAGCAATAACAATGGCATTGGGCCCTATTAGGGAGCTATTGCCAAGGAACCTGCAGTGCTCTAATTCTGTCCTTGCCTCACCACTTTGACCTCCCCACCTCCCAAACTCATCCCCTTTTTGAGGTTTATATCTTTAATTCTACTGTGTTTTTAAAAATCTTATTTAGAGAAAATAAAATACAAATACAGGAGACAATAAGGCAAACACATTTGTAACCACTGCTAGGTCAAAATATAGAACTCACTAACTCTCTCTGTGCTTCTCTTAAGTGCCCCTTTTCAATTTTAATCCTTAATCTTCATTCCCTCAGTAGTAATTACTCTTCTGACTTTTATATTAATTGATTTAATTTTATATTAATTGCTTACTTGCTTTTATTTACAGTTTTATCTCCCAAGGGTTTATCCCTAGTCACTATGGTTTAATCCTACCTATTAAAAAACAATGTGATATCTCTTCTATTTTCTATTATTCTACAAGATTTCCCCTCTTTTCCTTTCTTTTCTTCACAGGTTTCCTTACGAATGCATGATACTCGACCTATTCCTCCACCCTGCATTTTTCTGGCTGCATACTGTTGGTGCAGTTCAATTTGCTTCAGTCTTCTGTATTTTGTGTAAATTGGCAGCTTGATCCAGAGACTGGATTAGACTTATGTTTGCTCCTTTTGGTGTTTTATGTTCTTTCAGTTAGGAGGCACATAGTCGTCACTCTTTTTGTGGTAGTGCCTGTTGGTGCTCAAAGCTTGGATGCAGTAATTCAGTGGAGGATGCAAAATGGTGAAATTCTAATTTTCATTGATTTATAGGTGAGAATCCTTTCATAGAGAAATACTTCCCCTTCTCTACTACTTTGTAGCCCAGGGGTAGAGATCAAATGGGAAAGGAAGGATATATGGTTGATTCTTTTTCTTTAACTTATTAATTAGTAATTTAATTATTAGTTTATTGTGATGTTTTCAAAACAATGAATTATTGGTTCCTTGATATTTTCTGAAAGCGATCAATGTTAAACATATTTGATAGATTTCAATAAATTATAATTTTTATTCTTTTGAAGCTCAGATTGTCTAATCTTTAATTAGTGAGAGGCCTTTCAAGTTGGCTCCTGAGTCCTTTTGTCATGACCTTAGTTGTTTTTGATAGCTTCTTTTCTATCTGGTATGCAAATAATTTCTAGACCCTTCTGTACATTTTATGCTCCAGACTTGGAATCAGATATTTCTTGAAAAAGCCCTCGTATGTTTTCGTAGAAGTTCATATTACAAGACCACAGTCCAGGTACTATGCATTGTGAACCTGTGTTATGGTGCTAGCACTAGAAAAATGTATTAGTGAAAGAGAGGGGTGCCTGGGTGGTTCAGCTGGTTAAGTGTCCAACTCTTGATTTTAGCTCAGGTCATGATTTCAGTGTTGTGAGATTGAGCCCTGCATCGGGCTGTGCGCTGTGTGTGGAGCCTGCTTAGGATTCTCTTTCTCCCTTTCTGCTCCTCCCCACCTTGTGTGCAAACTAACTCTCTCTCTTTCTCTCTCAAAATAAGTAAGTTGATTAATAAAACTTTAAAAAAAAGAAAGAAAAACAAGAATTGAAATATATGGAGCCAGAAGCTGATCTCTGGAGAATTCTTCCAGTGTTTAAGATTTGTAAGCAAGGATTTGGTTTTCATTGATACTTGGTCAAAATGCAAGTTCTGTATTCCTAAATACACTTGATTTATTTAAGTAGCATTACCATTTAAAATGCATTAAACTCCCCCCTCCTTTTTTGGTGGGAATCATGTGAAAGAGAATTCTTTAGAATTTCTGTGTTCGTAGGGCACACATATGTAAACACTACAAATTGTACAACAGTGTGAAGCTGTATGCTTTTACACATTCCAACTGTCATAATAACAAATTTAGATAACATGTTAGAAGAAAGACTGAACTAGTTTTCTATCCTTACTACAGAAAACAATACAAAGTTGTCGACATATGAAAAGTATACCGCCAAAAATGAAGGAAAAGGTTTTAGAGGTATATCAATCAGTTAATTAATACAAATATGTTGTTTTTGGATTTTGTGGTTTATAGTTGTCAACTTAAAAAAATGTGTAGTTATTATCTTTGAGAGAGAGTGTGTGCACAAGTCGGGGAGGGGCAGAGAGAGAGGGGGACAGAGGATCTAAAGCAGACTCTACACTGACAGCAGCCTGCCCTTCGTGGAGCTCAAACTCATTCACGAACTGCAAGATCATGACCTGAGCTGAAGTCAGATGCTTAACCGATTGAGCCACCCAGGCGTCCCTATAGTTGTCACTTTTTAACATTTGTCATTTGTTACATTCCTTTTCTTCTACAAGTATTCATTTTTTAAAAATTCTTTTTGTATCTACCTTTGGATTTATAATCATGTTTTCTTTTTCTTGAAGAGAGCCTTCTAAATTGTATAAGCTTCAGGCCCCTGGATGAGCTCCTGCACAGAGGCCCAAATCTTGGCCTCTCAACCTTTTCTTTAGTGATCTCTTGCCTGTCTCTGCAGCCTTATCTTTCTTCCTGCTGCTCCTCACCGTTGCTGTTCTTGTGACACTGAATTCTTTGTCATTCCTGACCTGTAACTATCTGGCTGCTTTATGACCCTCCCTAACTGCCCCTGTTAGTCTGGAAACCATTTCACATTCTTCAGTCACAACACTAACAAGTTTTCCTAACAACTTACTATTATAATCCCCATTTTATAGTTGAGGAAATATAGAGTCAGAGATACAACTTGTTCGTATCACAAGACTGGTAAGTGGAGGAGCCAGAATTCAATCCCAGACAACCTGATACCAGATTCTCTGCTTTTAACCACTACCATGCTGCTGCTTTTTCTTAATTAATGTTGACTGAATAAATGCCAGGTACTGGAATAGGCGTTTTACTTTTATTTCATTCTCTTGAAATCACTTTTTAAAAACAGTTTATTTATTTTGAGAGAGAGAGAGACAAGAGAGAATGAATGGGGGAAGGGCAGAGAGACTGGGAAAGAGAGAATCCCAAGCAGGCCCTTTGCTGTCAGCATAGAGCCCAATGCAAGTCTTGAACTCTCCAACCATGAAATCATGACCTGAACTGAAACGGAGTTGGATAGTTAACTGACTGACCCACCTAGGCACCTCTGAAATCACTTTTAATTCACATTACCTATACCATACATCATGAGGACACTTACTCATAATTTTATTTTGATTAGAAGGACTACTAATGATCATTATTATTATTAAGATCTGCTTCTACCCACAAAACACTCTGACCCCAAATGTGTGGATTTTTCCATACCAAGATATTCTCTAGTTTTTGTGGATACCAACTAGATGTCCTGTAATTTAATTTTATTCTGACAGTAAGTACTTGAGTTCGTGCAGACCCCAGTGTTGAAGGACTCAGTCCCATCAGACTGCCTCCCATTTCAGTTGCCAATCACCAGTCGTAGGTCCCTGGTTACCCACACTTCTCCAACTTGGCTTCAAATTGGGTAACCCCATCTTCAGGTTTGATGATTTGCTATTATAATGGCTCACAGAACTCAGGGGTTTCACTTACCAGTTAATTTATAAAGGATATTAGAAAGGATACAAATGAGCAACCAGTGAAGAGGCATATAGGGTGAGGTTTGTTAGAGTCCCAAATACAGGAGTTTCTATCTTTGTGGAGTTTGGGGTACATCCCCTTCCTAGCCTGTGGATATGTTTAGCACGCCAGAAGGTCTTTGAATGCCTTCATTTAAGTGTTTTTTTTTTTATGGAGGGTCCATGACATAGGCACAATTGATTAAATCATTGGCCATTGGTGATTAACTCTGTCTCCAGTCATTCTCTGCCTGGAGGTGGAGAGGGGCCAGTGGGCTGAAGGTTTCAGCCCTTTAATTCCATGATTAGTTTCTCTAGCAACTAGCCCCTATTCTAAAGCTATCTAGAGGCCCATCCAGAGTTACCTCATTAGCATAAACTCAGCTGTGTTTGAAAAGGACTTATTAAGAATAACAAAGGATACTGCTCTTACCCCATCACTCGTGAAATTACAAGACTTTTAGGAGCACTGTGCCAGGAACCTGGACAAACACTGAATACATATTTATTATTATGTCACAATATCTCACTAGTTAATAATCAGAAATAATTGGAAACTTCTGGGAGCAGCCTGTAAGACACCTCAAATGCCCCCTCCTATTTCCAGAAGGTATTCATCTGTGTTGTCATTACCTCCCTTTTGTCCCTCTTTTTACTTTTCTTTCTTCATCTGTGTAGAGGTGGCTTCTAGGAAAACAGGGTTGAACAATGGAATGTGGAAGCGGCCCACAGTGACAGCTGGCTGAATACAGACAAGGCCATCAGGCTAATCACCTCAAAATATCCCTAACTGACAAATGGGCTACTTACAACCAGGCACAGTTACCAAAAAAGGGAGAATTCCATACATTGCCATACCTCCCCTCACCATCCCTCTTTACTTTTCATTTTTTAAAAAATATCTCACAAACTGTGAGATCATGGCCTGAGCCACAATCAAGAGTCAGACGCTTAACCAACTGAGTCACTCAGGCTCCCCATCCCTAAACCAATTTAAAATATATATATATATATTTTTAAACACTTATTTATTTTTGAGAGACAGAGTGAGACAGGGCAGAAACAGAGGAGGGGCAGAGAGAGAAGGAGACGCAGAATCTGAAGCAGGCTCCAGGCTCTGAGCAAGTGTTCAGCACAGAGCCCATTGCGGGGCTCGAACCCACAAACTGTGAGGTCAGGACTTGAGCCGAAGTCGGACACTTAACCGACTGAGTCCCCCAGGCGCACCCGAAACCAATTTTAAAGCCATATTTCATCATTTATATTTTCCTTGAAATACATATTTCAGAAAGAAACGTAGTATTATAGTATTATATTCTATATATAATATACTAATGTAGTATTCTATTCTGTTTTTTTATTTCTCTTATTTATATATATTTCCCTTTCGTCTTGTTCAGACTTTTCAAAAGATTTTTTCTGTGTTCATTTCAGTGATCCACCTTTAATTCTACTTACTTTATGTTTTTTAATAATAAATATAATCATTGTTTACTTGAAAATTTTATTAACTTTTATTATTACTTTAAGTATTTTATGTATCTACAGGACCAAAATTTCCTCAGAGCTTTCCTTTTCCTATAACCCATATATTTGTAATACACTGTACAATGTTACAGTTGTCAATCATTTATAAATAGTCTGTGATTTTGGCTTTGATTTCTACTTTATATAGAGAGATATTTAAAAATTTCCAAGTTGTTAATGGTTTGGGGGTATTTGTTCTTAATTTTAGATAATGTAACCTCTGTAGTTTCTATATTTGGGGGCATACTGACATTTTGATGGCCTGTTGTTAATTACTTTTTCTGTAAATAGCCTTACTGAGATATAACATACTATAAGCTTTACTTATTTATAATGCACAATTGAGTAGTTTTTATTTTATTTATGGAGTTGTGTAACTATCACCATAATCTATTTTTAGATTGTTTTCATCACTTCCAAAACAAACCTTGAACTCATTAGTATTCATTCCTCCCCTCCCCCACCTCTACTTCTCAGCCTTAGGCAACCACCGCTATATATACTTCCTGTCTCTATAGATTTACCTATTCTGAATATTTCACATAAATAGTTTCATGCAGTATTTGGTCTTTATGTCTGGCTTCTTTCAGTTAGTATAATGTTTTGGGGGTTCATCTATGTTATAGTACATATCAGAACTTCATTCCTTTTTATTGCTGAGTAATATTCCATTGTATGAATCTACCATATTTTGTTTACCATTCATCAGTTGATGAACATTTGAGTTGTTTCTACTTTTTGGCTGTTATGAAGAAGCTGCTGTGCATAATTTTTTGTGTGGGCATATGTTTCCTTTCTCTTGGGTGTGTGTGTAGGAGTGAAATTCCTGGGTAATGGTGTAGCTCTTTATTTAACAGTTTAAGAAACGGACAAACTTTTCCAAAGTAGCTGTTAACTTTTCACATTCCCATAGGGGTTCCAATTTCTCCACAACCTCACCAACACTTGTCATTGTCTCTCTTTTTTTTTTTTTTGTCTTTTTGATTATAGCTGTTCTAGTGGGTGTGAGGCGGAATCTCACTGTGCTTTTGATTTGCATTTCTCAGATGACTAATGATGTTGAGCATCTTTTTGTATGCTTATTAGTCATTTATATATCTTCCCATTTTCAACTGTAGAGTAGTGAGAGCACAGAAATGAAGGAAGATTAAAGGAACAAGTCGGGAAAATAGTTAAGAAGGTAACCTCAGTTTCTTTTCCTGTTGCCATGAGGCAGGTCTGGAGTTGGTGAAAGAGATAAGTTTTCAATTGAATAAGATTGTATTAGACTATATTAAACTTTTTAAAGACTAAGATTCACTGAGAAAACTAGGTGATTCACTTGATATTTCCTCCATGGTTGATGAGAACTGAGTCCACTGCACAGACTAAATGAGGCAGTCATGAGAAAAATAAAATTGCTTTTTGCTTGTACCTACTGATCCCAACTCATTCAATAAACCAGGTATATTTGTTATACTTAAAAAAATTCATATGGTAGAATAAAGGTGGAAAATGCATATCATAAGGAAAAAAAGGTAAAGTTTGACTGATCCAGTAGGCCAGAAAAGGAAAAAGAAACAGTCAGAAATAATACACAAAAAAATAAACCCTAAAATAAGATTGTCAAAATAAGGCCAAGCTTATCAGTGCTGACAATAAAGGCAACTGATAAAAGCCATAGACTATCAGGGGCAAATTCAATTAATAAAAGATAAAATCCAGCAAGAAGAACTAATAGTAATACAGTGAAAAAGTTATTTTAAATATACAGGGAGGGAAAAATAACGAACATTCATAATGGCAGTTAAACATATCTTACAGAAACAGATCCAACAGGCAAAAATAAGGAAAGATAAGGGAAATTTAAAATCATACAATTAATCTGTTATATCCCATATACCCCTGTACTCTACTCTGTTTCTTTCCCTTCACAACAAATTTATCGGAAGAATTGTCTACTTTTGCTGTCACAGCAAACGTAGAGAATTTAACTTACCTTTCACTCACTTCTCTGCCCGATTTAATCTGACCTATTCTCCCACAGCTCCGATGAGACAACAATTACCAAGGTCAGTAAAATCTTCTATTTTGCCAAGTCCATGGAAAATGTTCAGTGTTACCTTATTTGACCTCTCAGTAGGATTTGACAGGGTTGACAAGCCACTGCTACTTGAAACAGTCTCTTCATTTTGGCTTACAAGACACAAGACTCATATCATCATCACCACCATTCTCCATCATCTTTTCCTGGTTTTCTTATGTCATTCAGGCTTCCCCCCCACCCCCTAAATTTCTTTCTGTTACTGACTTCTAATTCAATTCCATGGTAGTTAGAGAACATGTGAGAAAGCTACAGAGGGTTAGTAGAGTATCCAAATGGGTGAGGATGCTGACTTAATGCTGGGAGGTCAGAGCAGCCTTCCTTGGAAAAGTGACTCCAGCTGAACTGTCAAAAAACTAGAAAAGGAAGAAGTGTGGAGAAAAACATTATAGACCAAAGAAATGTACACAAAGGCCCTGTGGTAAGTGAGGAGACATGGGGCACTCAAGTAAATAAATTTTTAAAAAGGCCATTTGGGCTCCATAATAATGTATAAGTGGGAGAGTGATGGAAGATGAGGCCAGAAAGATAAACAGGATCCACTCTGGGGAGGGGTTTGTCTACTTCGTTAACAATTTTGGCCTTTCTTCATAGAGGCTTGGGAAATCATAAAAAAGATTTCAAGGGAGGGTGGTAATATATGATATGATCATATTTAAATTTTAAAAACCACTGTTTGACTAAAATTTGGAAACTGGATTGGATGGGCAACAACGAATGAGGAAAGACCAACTGGTAGGGGACTAAGAGAGATGGTGGCAGTTTGTATCAGAATGTTGGTGGTAGACAGGTGTGAGTAGATTTGAAAGATATTTGTGAGGTAAAGTTGACAGATCATGGTTATAGATTAGATATGAATAATGAGAGGAGGCTGTCAAAGATGACTCTTTATGGAAGCATCTTGTGTTTGGATAGTATCTCACATTTTTCTGGGAATAGTACATTAATTTTGCTTGTTAAAAAAATTTTTTTTTCTGTTCCAGCATTAACTGTTTTCTTGGGGATAGTTCTGTGTCCAGCTTAGTTTCTCTCTTTATGTTTTTTTTTTTCCCATTGTTTTTGTGATTTTTTAGTTGGACTGACCTGCGTTGGTAAATGGAATGAATTTCCCCACAGAATATGAAAATTATGATTCTTCTGATAGCAAACACATAGGCTAATTATGAGAAGGCAAGTATACTCAGGTGGCTGCTCTACTGCCTAGCCAGGTGCTTAGATTCTCTGGGTGTGAACTCAATGGCCATTGTGAAGGCTGGACATTGAGACCATTAATCTGTTTCTGTTTCTGTCCTTGATGCTGCCTCTGGAGTTTTTCATATAACTCTGTCTCTCTCTCCCCAATGAAATAAATTTTTCTTGTAGCTTTATCCTAGAATCAAATATCACAGCTCTTATCCCTGGGACTGATGCAGCTTTTCTGTAGCTCTTTAGTTAATTTCTACCCATGAGCATTCCGACTCCCAGATGCGGCTGTCTCTTAGGGATTTTTGAGCTTTTCTCATTTCCTTTAGCTGTTTGTTTGTGATCCTCATAAAGCCATAGATGTGAACTGAGGGTGGGGTCCTGGTTCAACCAGGGTGGATGACTTGGCATTCTGGGCTACCTGGTCATACTTACTTATGCCCTCTGTTCTACTCAAACTTGATCTTGGATATACTATTTCTATATTACAATGGATTGCTGCTGGGCATTTCTGACTCTATGCTTTGGTGGGTCCAAAATAACCCAACTTACAATGGGCAATTCCAGAAACAGTGTCTGTTTCTGTCTTTTGCCCATTTCTTCCCTGAATTATTTGTTTTTTGGGTGTTGAGTTTGATAAGTTCTTTACAGATTTTGAATACTAACCCTTTATCTGATATGTCGTTTGCAAATATCTTTTCCCATTCCATTGGTTGCCTTTTAGTTTTGCTGATTGTTTCCTTCACTATGCAGAAACTTTTCATTTTAATGAGGTCCCAATAGTTCATTTTTGCTTTTGTTTCCCTTGCCTCCAGAGACGTATTGAGTAAGAAGTTGCTGCGGCCAAGATCAAAGAGGTTTTTGCCTGCTTTCTCCTTGAGGATGTTGATAGCATCCTGTCTTACATTTAGGTCTTTCATCCATTTTGAGTTTATTTTTGTGTATGGTGTAAGAAAGTGGTCCAGGTTCATTTTTCTGCATGTCACTGTCCAGTTTTCCCGGCACCACTTGATGAAGAGACTGTCTTTATTCCAATGGATATTCTTTCCTGCTTTGTCAAAGATTAGTTGGCCATACGTTTGTGGGTCCATTTCTGGGTTCTCTATTCTGTTCCATTGATCTGAGTGTCTGTTTTTGTGCCAGTACCATACTTTTTTTTTATATTCTTATAATCAGTAAATTCTCTTTTTTTTCACATTTTATTTTATTTTTTTTCAGTATATGAAATTTATTGTCAAATTGGTTTCTATACAACACCCAGTGCTCATCCCAAAAGGTGCCCTCCTCAACACCCATCACCCACCCTCCCCTCCCTCCCACCCCCCATCAACCCTCAGTTTGTTCTGTTTTTAAGAGTCTCTTATGCTTTGGATCTCTCCCACTCTAACCTCTTTTTTTTTTCCTTCCTCTCCCCCATGGGCTTCTGTTAAGTTTCTCAGGATCCATATAAGAGTGAAAACATATGGTATCTGTCTCTGTCTCTGTATGGCTTATTTCACTTAGCATAACACTTTCCTGTTCCACCCACGTTGCTACAAAGGGCCATATTTCATTCTTTCTCATTGCCACGTAGGACTCCATCTAACCTCTTTTTTTTTTTCCTTCCTCTCCCCCATAGGCTTCTGTTAAGTTTCTCAGGATCCATATAAGAGTGAAAACATATAGTATCTGTCTCTGTCTCTATGGCTTATTTCACTTAGCATAACACTTTCCTGTTCCACCCACGTTGCTACAAAGGGCCATATTTCATTCTTTCTCATTGCCACGTAGTACTCCATTGTGTATATAAACCACAATTTATTTATCCATTCATCAGGTGATGGACATTTAGGCTCTTTCCATAATTTGGCTATTGTTGAGAGTGCTGATATAAACATTGGGGTACAAGTGCCCCTATGCATCAGTACTTCTGTATCCCTTGGGTAAATTCCTAGCAGTGCTACTGCTGGGTCATAGGGTAGATCTATTTTTAATTTTTTGAGGAACCTCCACACTGTTTTCCAGAGTGGCTGCACCAAGTTGCATTCCCACCAACAGTTCAAGAGGGTTCCCGTTTCTCCACATCCTCTCCAGCATCTATAGTCTCCTGATTTGTTCATTTTGGTCACTCTGACCTGTGTGAGGTGATATCTGAGTGTGGTTTTGATTTGTATTTCCCTGATGAGGAGCGACGTTGAGCATCTTTTCATGTGCCTGTTGGCCATCCGGACGTCTTCTTTAGAGAAGTGTCTATTCATGTTTTCTGCCCATTTCTTCACTGGATTATTTGGTTTTTTGGGTTGGAGTTTGGTGAGCTTTTTATAGATTTTGTATACTAGCCCTTTGTCTGATCTGTCATTTGCAAATATCTTTTCCCATTCCGTTGGTTGCCTTTTAGTTTTGTTGGTTGTTTCCTTTGCTGTGCAGAAGCCTTTTATCTTCATAGGGTCCCAGTAGTTCATTTTTGCTTTTAATTCCCTTCCCTTTGGGGATGTGTGAAGTAAGAGATTGCTATGGCTGAGGTCAGACAGGTTTTTTTTTCCTGCTTTCTCCTCTAGGGTTTTGATGGTTTCCTGTCTCACATTCAGGTCCTTTATCCATTTTGAGTTTATTTTTGTGAATGGTGTGAGAAAGTGGTCTACTTTCAACCTTCTGCACGTTGCTGCCCAGTTCTCCCAGCACCATTTGTTAAAGAGACTGTCTTTTTTCCATTGGATGTTCTTTCCTGCTTTGTCAAAGATGAGTTGGCCATACGTTTGTGGGTCTAGTTCTGGAGTTTCTATTCTATTCCGTTGGTCTATGTGTCTGTTTTTGTGCCAATACCATACTGTCTTGATAATTACAGCTTTGTAATGCAGCTTGAAGTCTGGGATTATGATGCCTCCTGCTTTGGTTTTCTTTTTCAAGATTGCTTTGGCTTTTTGGGGTCTTTTCTGGTTCCATACAAATTTTAGGATTGTTTGTTCTAGCTCCGTGAAGAATACTGGTGTTATTTTGATAGGTATTGCATTGAATATGTAGATTGCTTTGGGTAGTATTGATTGCTTTGGGCAGTATTTGTTCTTCCAATCCAGGAGCGTGGAATATTTTTCCATGTTTTTGTGTCTTCTTCTATTTCTTTCATAAGCTTTCTACATAGTTTTCAGTGTCTAGATTTTTCACCTCTTTGGTTAGATTTATTCCTAGGTATTTAATGGTTTTTGGTGCAATTGTAAATGGGACTGATTCCTTGATTTCTCTTTCTGTTGCTTCGTTGTTGGTGTGTGGGAATGCAAACGATTTCTGTGCATTGATTTTATATCCTGCAACTGTGCTGAATTCATGAATCAGTTCTAGCAGTTTTCTGGTGGAATCTTTTGGGTTTTCCATATAGAGTATCATGTCATCTGAGAAGAATGAAAGTTTGACTTCCTCCTGGCTGATGTGGATGCCTTTTATTTCTTTGTGTGTCTGACTGCTGAGGTTAAGACTTCCAATACTATGTTGAATAACAGTGGCAAGAGTGGACCTCCCTGTCTTGTTCCTGACCTTAGGGGGAAAGTTCTCTGTTTTTCCCCATTGAGGATGATATTAGGGTTGGGTCTTACATATATGGCTTATATGATCTCGAGGTACGATCCTTCTATGCCTACATTCTTGAGGGTTTTTATCAGGAAAGGATGCTGTATTTTGTCAAATGCTTTCTCTGCATCTATTGAGAGGATCATATGGTGCTAATACATACTAAGTAATTCTTGTAGCTCTCTTGGAATGTAATCTCAGTAATCCTTGCAGGTATCCACTGAGATAGCCCATCCCATGTTCCAGGTTCCAGGTTCCAGGTTCTTGACTTTCCCAGTCAGGGCCCTGACCTTAGCAAAACAGACTTGCCCTGGCTGAACATCTCTGGATATCTGTGACTCTAACTGTTAAGTCCTGAGTCTGCGTCTTAAATGTGCTCATTTCTTCCACTGCAGGGGACAATGGCTTCTTTGTAAGCTGCATAAGAGTCCCTTAGACTCTTATACACAGGCTTTAATTATTTGTTAACTACCCCTAATTTCTCATTATTTCTCTGCAGGGTGGCAGTACAACTTTCTAATAACCAGTCAACCTCACTTTCCTATAGGGAGTGTTCTCTCCATATTTTTTAAATATCTGAATTGTCACACTGATAACAATGTTATGAAATTGCCACTGGTAAATTATTTAGCAATTTGGTTGCCATCTTATGTGAGGGACTGTGCTTTACATTCTACTCAAGTTGGGTCCTCCTTGTCAGCTTGGTGGTCAGTGAGCCAGTTTCTAAACTCTATTTTATTTCCCATTTCTGGGACCATTTCAGTACCATCTCTGTAACTTTGAGCTATTCAAGAAACATACACTGAAATAAGATTAGACATATCAGAGATTTAATGAGAGACATGCATATGAAGGATAAAGTGGTGGGAGCAAGTGTCTATCAGTGAGCACCGTGGGATCATAATGCTAGTCTAACATCAGTAAAGGAGAGGGGGAAGAAGGATAAGGTAGGAAAAGTTTCAGATTACAGCACACTTCTGGCAAACTCTCAGGTCCTGAGCAAAGATCGCTTGCTGGAGGAGCTTTGCAGTGGGTGGGAACAGTCCAGCTCTAATAATCCCATCATGCTCAGTCATTGGCTGGGGGTAGCCCACATCTGAACACCATTTGTGACTTTGGTATGAGCACCATAGTGGATCCAAAAGGGTAGCACCTTGAAGCTGTCCTTTAGCAGGTTCTTTTGAAGGAGAACTAAGTGGTGCACCTCTATGGCAGCAGTAGGATGCAACATTGGATAAGAAGCAGGTATATATGTGTTTTGTTTTGTTTCTGTTTTTGCAGTCAGGCATTGGGTGAGAGGAAGTACAAATGGAAGATAATGGGAGCAGAAATGAAAGCAAAATTAATTACTAGAGAGCTTATGAGAATAAAGAAGGAAGCTCAGGGAGGTGACCAGGCAGGTTAATCAATAGAAAACTCATAAATTCTTTAACAGGTTGGGATCAAACTCAGCATATTCTACATGGCATTCTTTAGGGGTGCCTAGGTGGCTCAGTGAGTTAAGTGTCCAACTCTTGGTATTGGCTCAGATTGTGATCTCGTGGTCATGAGTTTGAAGTGGTGAGATGGAGCCTGGCATGGGCTCTGTGCTGGGTGAGGAGCCTGCTTAGGAGTTTCTCTCTCCCTCTTTCTCTGCCCCTCCCCCACTTGTGTGGGCATGTGTTCTCTCTCTCTCTCAAAAGTAAATATTTAAAAAAATGGCATTCTTTTTTTTTAACATTTATTTATTTTTGAGAGAGAAAGAGAGAGAGAGGATACAAGCAGAAAGAGAGGAAGACACAGAATCCGAAGCAGGATTCAGGCTCTCAGCTCTCAGCACAGAACCTGACCCGGGTGAAGAGGGGTTCGAACTCACAAGCCCATGAACTGAGCCAAAGTTGGATGCTTAACCGACTGAGCTACTCAGGTACTCCTAAATGGCATTCTTAAATCTGTTCCTTAACGATTCCACAAATCTGTTCCATTTTAGAGGAGTTCTACTTTTTTTTTTCTTTTTCAAATTTTTATTTAAATTCTAGTTAGATAGCATATAATGTAATATTGGTTTCAGGAATAGATTTTTTTTTTAAAGTTTATTTATTTATTTTGAGAGAGAGAGAGAGTGCATGAGTGGGGAAGAGGCAGAGAAAGAGAGAGAAGGAGAGAATCCCAAGCAGGCTCCCCACTGCCAGCACAGAGCCTGATATGGGGCTCCAACTCACAGACTGTGAGATCATAACCTGAGCTAATATCAAGAGTTGGTCGCTTAACTGACTGAGTCACCCAGGAGCCCTGTCCTTCAGGAGTAGATTTTAGTGATTCAACATTACGTATAATACCCAGTGCTCATCATAACAGGTGCTCTCCTTAGTACCCATCACCCATTTAGCCCATCCCCACTTACCTTCCTCCATCAACCCTCAGTTTGTTCTCTATTGTTAAGAGTCTCTTATGGTTTGTTTCCTTCTCTCCTTTCCCCCCACTTCCCATATGTTCATCTGTTTTGTTTCTTAAATTCCACATATGAGTGAAATCATAAGGTATTTGTCTTTCTCTGATTGACGTATTTCGCTTAGCATAATATACTCTAGCTCCAACCACATCATTGCAAATGGCAAGATTTCATTGTTTTTGATGCCTGAATAGTATTTCACTGTATATATATTCCACATTTTTTAATGTTGTTTTTTTTTTTGAGAAAGAATTTGCAAGTGTGGGGAGGGGCAGAGAGAGAGAGAGAGACAGGGAGAGAAAGAACATCAAGTAGGCTCCATGTTCAGTGCAGAGGCCCAACACAGGGCTTGATCTCATGACAGTGGGATCATGACCTAAACTGAAATCAAAAGTCTGATGCTTAACCGACTGAGCCACCCAGATGCCCCAATATACCATATCTTCTTTATCCATTCATCAGTCAATGGATATTTGGGCTCTTTCCATAGTTTGGCTATTGTTGATAATGCTGCTGTAAACATTGGGGTGCATGTACCCCTTCGAATCTGTAGTTTTGTATCCTGTCCTTTTGCATACTTAGTAGTGCGACTGCTGGATTGTAGGGTAGTTCCATTTTTAACTTATTGAGGGACCTCCATACTGTTTTCCAGAGAGGCCGCACCAGTTTGCATTCCCACCAACAGTGTTAAGAGGGTTCCCGCTTCCCCGCATCCTAACCAACACCTGTTGTTTTCTGTGTTCTTAATTTTAGCCATTCTGACAGGTGTGAGGTGGTGTCTCATCATGATTTTCATTTGTATTTCCCTGATGATGAGTGATGTTGGGCATCTTTTCATGTGCCTGCTAGCCACCTGTATGATTTTTTTTTTTTTTGAAAAATGTCTATTGATGTCTTCTGCCCATTTCTTAACGGGGTATTTTGTGTTTTTTGAGTGTTGAGTTTGATAAGTTCTTTATAGATTTTGGATACTAACCCTTTATCAGATATGTCATTGCAAATATCTTCTCCCATTCTGTAGGTTGCTTTTTAATTTTGTAGATTGTTTCCTTCACTGTGCTGAAACTTTATCTTGATGAAGTCCCAATAGTTCATGTTTGCTTTGTTTCCCTTGCCTCTGGCAATGTGTCTAGTAAGAAGTTGCTGTGTGTGAGGTGAAAGAGGTTGCTGCCTGTGTTTGAAGAGGTTTGCTTCTAAAATGGCAGTGTGAGGAACTTCATGGATCCATTTCTCAGTGAAATAGTATAGCTGGTGAAATTTATTTAAAAAATCAACCAATGATAAGTTTCTGGGAATTATGTTAAGGCCATACAGCAAATGAAGGAAATTTTATTCAGGAAACTCTATTAAAAGTTGGTAAGAACAGCAAAAGAGTCTGTGGCATGATCCATGACCCACTCTTCCTTCCACTGTAAGCAGATGTGGATGAGAAGATGGGGTTCCCTCTTCCTTCAGCTCCCAGTGAAGAGGTGTAGGATATTTTACTGGGAGGGGCAGGTGGCCAGCATTTTTCATCCCCTCCAACTTCGAGTTGTAGAGGCTAATTTGTAAGAGAGTGCTGCTGAGAAATTGGGGCTCCCTTCTTCCACCTAGCCCCACCCATAGGTGTGGGGTTTCTACCACAGGGATGGCAGGCTGAATATATTGGGACCTCAGCTCACTTGTAGGGAATGTGTTCTATGCTGGGAAGGGCAAGCCAAGAAGGCTGAAGGCTGCTGCCCTTACTCAGTGCCTATGGAGTAGCTCAGAGATTTTTAGGTGAATAGGCAGTTCATAAGAACAGAGAACCCTGAAGCTCTCCCCTAAAGAATTGACTTTATTTAAAAGAGTGTGAGGGGAAGTTAAGACCTAAGGGTGCTTCTGAAAACAATGGAGATTTTGGTGGTAAGAGTTAAGGGGAGGCTAATAACTCTATGACAGTAACATGCTAAACTATAGGCCAGGTAGTTTGCCAAAGAGAATTAGGGAAAGAGACAGGAAGACTCACCCT
The DNA here is from genome assembly GCF_027475565.1 of Acinonyx jubatus. Taxonomy (NCBI): domain Eukaryota; kingdom Metazoa; phylum Chordata; class Mammalia; order Carnivora; family Felidae; genus Acinonyx; species Acinonyx jubatus. The sequence goes on along the minus strand of NC_069390.1, from coordinate 50,982,705 downwards.
GGGGTCAGGAGAAAACCCTCAAAGATTGGCCTTAAAAACTAACCCTGCTCACAGTTTATTGGAGCAGACTGTGAAACCTCTTACGCCCTAGGGCACTGTTGAAAAGAATGGAACCATCAGAGAGGAATTAGTGGAGTCCAGGTGGGTGTCATATTGAAGGTGGTGGTAAACTGAACAGATCAGAGAAAGAGACAAATAGAATCCTGCTAAAACCAGTCACCCCAGGGTGATTGTGTTTATCACTGGCTGCATTCTCTGAGGAAGAACATCAGAGGCATAAGACTGCAAAAGAGGCAGAATGGGGGGAGGAGAATAGAGAATCCACTTCATTAAAACAGTCCAGCCAGTCACTAAGCACACAAATAATAACAAGACCCATAAAGGGGACCAATATCCACCTTGCTATAATATATTACCTAAAATGTCTACTTGGCAACAAAAAATTACAAGATGTTAAAAGAAATAGGAAAGTATGACTCATACAACAGAAAAAAAAAAAGCAGACAACAGAAACTGCCTATGAGAGCAATCAGATATTAGAATTAGAGTAGAAGACTTCAAAGTAGCCATTATAAAATGTTCAAAGAATTAAATAAAAGCAGGATTAGAGAAGTAAATATGATGACAATGTCACATCAAATAAAGAATATCAATAAAAAGAAATATAAAAACCCATGGAAATTCTAGAGTTTAAAAAGTACAGTAGAACAATCCACCCCCTCCCCTCCATCCATGCTTTTGCTTTCTGTGGTTTCAGTTACCCATGGTCAACTGTGTCTGGCAGCAGATGATCCTCTTTCTGATACATCAAAAGAAGGTCAGTAGTAGCCTAGTGCTGCATTACAATGTCTATGTCATTCACCTTACTACATCTGATCACGTTGGCATTTTATCATCTCACGTTATCACAAGAAGAAAGAGGTAAGTGCAGTATAATAAGATATTGAGAGAGAGACCACATTCACATAACTTTTTACTAATTGCTCTATTTTATTATTAGTTATTGGTAATTTCTTACTGTGCCTAATTTATAAATTAAACTATCATAGGTGTGTATGTATCTGAGAAAACATAGTATATATAGAATTTGGACTATTTGTGGTGTCAGGCATCCACTGGAGGGCTTGGAATGTATCCCTTGTGGATAAGGTAGGGGACAAATATAGCTGAAATGAAAAATTCACTAGAGGAGCTCAACAGTAGATATGAACCAGCAGAAGAAAGAACTAGCAAATTTAAAGGTAGACTGATAGAGATTATGCAAGTATGTATAATCTGAGAACAGAGAATAAAAGAATGAAGAAATGTGAACCGAAACTCAGGAAAATGTGGGACACATTAAGCATGCCAACACATACATAATGTAAGTACCAGAAGGAAAGGAGAGAGAGAGAGAGAGAGAGAGAGGGAGGTGTGCAAAAAAATATTTGAAGAAGTATGGCTAAAAACTTTTCAAATTTATTTATAAATATTAATTTGCATGTCCAAATGCTGAAAACTAAAAAGGAGGAGAAAATTTTGAAGGCAGCAAGAGGAAATGGACTTATCTTGTATAAGGGAACCCTAATAAGATTAATAGTCAACTTCTCACCAGAACCAGGAGGCCAGGAGGCAGTGGGATGGTATGTTCAAAGTGCTAGAAGAAAACAAAGGTATTAATCAAGAATCTTATTCCAGAAAAACTGTCTTTAAATAAATGAAGGCAAACTACATTTCCAGGTAAACAAACATGAGAGAATCTGTTGCTAGAAGACACATCTTAAAGAAATACTAAAGGAAGTTCTTTAGGTTGAAAGCAAAGAGCCTGAGAGAGTAATTTGATATCACATGAAAAAACAAATCTGTTCATTTTTTTTTGTTTTATTTATAATTTTGAGAGAGAGAGAGAGGGAGAGAGAGAAAGAGAGGTAGAGAGAGAAGGAGAGCAAGAATCCCAAACAGGCTCCACACTGTCAGTGCAGAGGCCGACGTGGGGCTCAAACTCACAAACCATAAGATCATGACCTGAACCGAAATGAAGAGTCAGACGCTTAACTGATTGAGCCACCCAGGCACCCCAACTCTGTTCATTTTAAAACAGATTGATTCATTTATTTATCCATTCAGCAATATTTATTGTGTACCTTTATTGAACTAAGTATACATTGTGCTAGGTGCCAAGGGTGTCACAGTTAACAAAAGAGATCTCTTGCTCTTATGGACCTTATATTCTAGACAATAAATGAAATATCAAATGAGTATATGATAGAGTCCAGAAGATGGTAAGTTTAAAAACAAAAAAGTCATACATAAGGACCTGGATGCCAGAGGTAAGGTAGGGGTGCAGACTGTTTTATTAATTAGGGTGGTCTAGGAAAGGTGTCATTCATAAGATGAAATACGAGCAAAGACTTAGAAGTATTTGGGAGCATAAGGGAGTTTTCACATTGGATATCTGGGGGAAGAATATTCCTTCAGGTAGAGGTAAGACCTACAGCTAAGGTCCGAACAATGAATGTTTTGGAATAGCAAGTAGTATGGTTGGAGTGAGTGACCAAAGAGGATAGAAGTAGGAGAGTAGATCAGACCAGTAACCAGGAGCCTTGATGACTCTTGTGACTTTGGCTTTCACACTGAATGAGAAATGGAGCTATTTCAGGGTTTTGAGCAAAGGATTGAAATGATCTAGCATAAATTCTTAAGAGAGCTTTCTGACTGCCTTCTGGAGAATAGGCTATAGATATGGCAATCTGTTAGCAGGCTGTTGAGCCTCAGTGCTTGCAGTGGAGTGGTGATAAGTGGTTAGATCTTGATATATTTTGAAAGTAGATCCCACAGGATTTACCAATGAATGAGAGGGGTGAGATGAATTATGGATGAATCAGAGTATTTTTTGGCCTGGGGGACTGACACAATGAATTTCCCTTTAAATGAGATGAGGAAGGCTGTGGGTAGAGCAGGTTTCAGGTGAGGGGAGATTTAAAGTCCAGTTTTGAGCGTGTTACACCTGAGATGTCTTTAAGACTTCCAAGTGGAGGTGTTGAATAGGCAAGTGTTTGACATTTGGAAAGAGGTATTGGTGAGACATATGTATTAGGAATCGTCAATGTATGGGTGCTCTTTAATGCCTTGGGGACAGGTGACACATTAAGAGGGAGAGAGAGTCTAGATATAGAAGGAAGACCAAAGATTGAGCCCTCAGAGTATGCTAGCATTGAGAGTTCTAATAGTAGAGGAAGAACCGGTAAAGCAGAGTGACTGGAGGAGGAAAACAAGGGTGCAGTATTCTCAAATCCTAGTGGAGAAAGTGTTTCAGGGAGGTGAGAGTGATAAAATGATGTTGGTAGGTCAAGTAAGATTATTGAAAGTAAAAAAGAAAAGTGGATTTAACAAAGCAGAGGCCATTGGTGACCTTTGTTTAGTTAATTGAGCTGCATTATCACTGTGTGAAATATTAGAACCATCTTCAGTTTCTTTCTTTTCCTTCCACCTGTCATCACCTTCACCTCCAATATGTAGAAAACTTGTCCATTATATTTAAGAGTCATTATTTATCACCTACACTTGTGGTAAGTACCACTCAAGATACTGAGCATATGGAAATGAGCAAGACATGGACCCTCTTTTTTCAGGAACTTAGAGTTCAGAACAAGTTACAGGCATAACTACATTTTAGTAGAATAGCAATGATAACAATAATGTTAATAATTACTGTAATTCTATTAATGTGACTTATGCTGCTGTTGCTGCTGCTGCTGCTAATGCTACTACTACTGCCACCGAACGTCATTAGAACGTGTACTCTGTGCCAGGCATGTACATTGTCCCAAGTAATCCTCGCACCCCTGTGAGTTGGCACCCTTTTATAGGTGAAGAAAATAAAGCAGCGACAGGTTGAGGAACTCATTCGAGATCACACAGCCAGGAAATTGTGTAGGCCCTATGTAAAAGCAAGCTGACACTCCCTAACTCTTAAAACTTGACTTAAACCTACTTATTTATTCCCTCACCTTAAATTGCCTTTCCCTCATTGCTTCCCCTTATTCATTTTTACTGGGATAAGTTTTGTAATTAGTCACTTTTATGTCAGTCTATGTGTTAGGCCTGCTTCTGAGGAATTTAAGACATATTATTTTCACATTGCTAAACAATTTTGGCAGTGACTCCTCTAAGTTTTTGACTGGTTGATTAGTATTTGAAATCATTGTAACTACTCATAAAGTATCAAAGGACATTGATATCTTGAGATGCATTTTGAGCTATAAGTGATAATCGCATTTATTGAGAACTTACTATGTTCTAATTATGATTTCCCAAGGAGTCCTTGTTAAATATTCCTGCCAATGAACCTTAGTCACATGAGGCTATCTTAACCTATCAATGTGATTCTAACAAAATGTTACGCAAAAGCAAAGGAAGAAGGAACCTGAGAGAGGGAGTATAACATAATAATTACTTATAGGGTACTTACTATGTATATGCCATTGTCCTAAATGCTTTATATACAGCAATCCATTTATTTCTCTCAACAACTGCATGAGAAATGTACTATTTTACAGATAGGGCACTTGAGCACAGAGAAGTTAAATTACATGCCCAAGGCCTCACAGGTACCACTGCTACAAAGATAGCAGTATTAGTAATTATCATGATAATATCAATGGTGATACACACACTTTCCTTCCCTTCCTTGTTCACTCATGTACCACAACACTCCCACACCTTACTAAAGGGTTTAAAATGGTTCAAGGGAATTATTTTGAGGCAAGGGAAAAAATAAAAATTGTATGATTCATGTGTCTTTTCTTATAGTCCAAGGGAAGAATCTGCCAGAACTTTAGGGGGTGAATTTTTAGACACACACTGTCTTGGTTTGGGCTGCTGAAACAAAATAATCATAGACTGTGTATCTTAGAAAACAGAAATTTATTTCTCAGTTCTGGAGCACCTAAGATCAGCGTGCTACCTGGTTAGATTTGTGGTAAGCAATCTTCCTGGCTTGCAGATGGCTGCCTTCTCACTGTGGGCTTACATAGCCTTTCCTTGGTTCATGGCATGGGGAGAGAGGGTCTGTCTGGTGTCTCTTCTTCTAAGGGCACTAATCCCATCATGAGGGCCTTGCTCTCAATAAGTTATTTTACTCTAATAATCTCCCAAGGAAGAATCTCTCACTATAATCTCTTTAATCTTGACTCCACCTTCATGGCAGCTTTACACTCTCCATTACTATCCTAGAAAACTCCATTCCTATACAGTCATCTTTTCTCTATCCCAATTTACTTCTTGCCAGTTTATTTGGGATCTCTTGAGCATAGTATCTGTATCTCATTGAATAATCATACTGCTTAAATGCCTGAGGAATTTGTCAAAGATCTTCTTTATTTATACACAATTTTGGCTTGAAAATCAAAGTTAATACATGATATGTAATACTTCTTAAAGGTGATTTTGGATTCATTAAACAAATACAAAAAGCATTCAGCAAATGTTAACTGAACATTGCAATTTTTGAGGATACAGTGATTTGCAAGACAGGAACCATGCAGGGATTCTGTTTCCATCACCGTTTCAGCTTAATCATATTGGTAGGTCCTTCCAATTCTTAATGAGATTATTTTCCAGAGAACAAAAGGAAAATTGTGCTGTTCAAGAATACCTGTTTCCTTTATCCTTTATAATTTTTCTGTTCCAGGACTTCTTTTGGAGACATGGGTCATTTTACCTGAAACTGATAGTATTCTGGAAAACTTTTCGAGTAATAAAACAGCAGAGTCATTACTCCTATCTCCTAACTTTAAAGATTCCAGTCCTTTGACTATGGTTCCCTGTGCTGTTTGTTTTTCACTGGCTATGGAGGGGTTGATAGTGTGTCTTAAATAGAAGCCAATGGATGCCCTTATGTCCGACATAAATTTTCTTCTTTATATCAGGATTCCTTTAGATCATCAGCTTTGAGAACCTAGTGTAAGTCATTGTTTTAGAAGGTGTAGGTTTGTAGAATGGCTATTTCTTTCCCCTCTCACGTCCTTGATTAGCTTCAGAGTGATTGTCATTTTTATTCTGATCGTGACCCTATGACTTAAACAGTATGAAAAGTTACTTATCACCTAATGTGGAGATAAGTATTTCCTTATACTTGAATGTATAAAAAGAATTGCTTATTAAAATATTAGAACCTAAAAAACTGTATAGTTTTTGATATTTTATTCTTAAAGGAATAGTTGATATTTTATTCTTAAGGAAATAGTTTTTTTAAAATCATCAATGGCTTAATCAGATTTGACCTTATCCACAGCTTCGGTTAAAATGGCCCTTTTTAGCTGGTCATAAATTATGTTAGCTGGTCATAAATTATGTTCCAAAAGCCAGTTTATTTCAGACTTGTATACAGCACCAAGCTTTGAATACCTAAGCTCTTGTGACCACCCCCCCTTTTCTAACATATATAGGCAAGATGCCAGGGAAGAAGAGGGTGAGGATTAAATGAGAAGAACAGTTATTTGATTTCTGTTTTCTATATTTGCTTGATAACATTTCTTGAATTGATGCATACTTTATTCTGGTAAAGTCTCTGTTTTATTCCTCTCTGGAACAGAATATGCCTAAATATTGCTATGCTTGGGGATCATGAATTTTCCGTGAATGTTTTTCCATTTGAGGATTAGTAACTTTTTCTCACAGTTTCACAGGATTAAAGAAAAAAAGGCTTTTGGTAGCTTCCAGTCAATATTGTATGAAATATCCATATATTTATTTTATAGAAATTTGTAAATTTGTAGTAGTCTGCAATGATTTTGTTTTCCTCCTATGAAAATGACTTTCTCTGAGACTTTATATAACATTATATATTTCAAAATAAAAACATTCTGAATAATAGTTTAAAATGTACAGTAGATATTTTAAATGGATTTTATTTGATTTTATCATATGTTCATATATTTTAGAAATATGTTTTTGAGCCAGAAGGAATTGAGGCAATGAAAATGAAATCTTTTCACAAGACTTAAAGTTAGTTGATTGATTTTTAGATTTTTCATTTGAAAAAAGGAAATAATGAGGATTCTTACTGTGAGGAGGAGGTATTTTAGGATTGTCTGAGTATTGGGGTTCATTGAGTTTTACCATTTTTTCAAGTCATCGAGCACATCCTGCTTTTTTATTTTGTCCCATGCATCAGGGATTTTACCTTTATTTATAAATTTTTTCTGATATTTTTCTTCTAGCTTTACTCTGAAGTGAGAGACAAACCATTTCCAGTATGGCTGGGTAGCTGAGTCTGGGGTGAAGCTCCACTTGGCATACTCCCCTCCTGCCTGTCGATAGTTCTTATATGGGACTTTCCAGTCATCTCTCAAAACCAAGAGAAGATCGCTTGCTACCAAATTAGTACAGCAATCAATGACAAAATTGTCTGTTTTGTAAAAATACCCTCCACTAACAGCGTGAGGACGGTGGAAGGGAACACTGTGGTTTCCTTCATGTCCAGGGATTGTGTTTGTACAAATTGCTCCACACCAGGGACACTGTTTCCAGCAGCCAGAGAGATGTTCAGAGAGCATTTTCTGAACTTCCAGAATCATTTCTTGTTCAGACATATTCAAATAGTTCTCTTCTACTCTCTTCATTGTGGGATCCAAAGCTTCACTCATAGCTTCTTTGAGAAACTCAATATCTTTTATCTCTTGGTGTTCAATGCTTATCAAGTCTTTTCTTGGAAAGATCACATTACTCCCCAGGTGATCACAGAACAAATCCAACCACCCAGACACAGTGCTGCTTTTATCTTTGGCTATTACTGTAGATTTATGAATAGCTGAGAGGATGGCATTCTTGATATCATCTAAAGTTGTTTTTAAAAAAGTCTTTATTTTTTCACTTCCTTTGTCTGAACAATATGTTTTAATATGGTTTTGAATGTAATTCCTAAAAAATGATTCTGAATTATGAAGGTAATCCCAGTAATTATCAAAATTTTCTTCTTCTGCCAGAGAGATGAGAATGTGTTTCTCCAGGTTAGACTTGTTTCCGTTGAATGCTGGGCAGGTAGCTCTCATATCCCCAGCAATTTTGAGGACCATTTGTTCCCATATGGTGGTAGAGACAGCAGGAGTGAGTTTGTGCCACAGAAAATCAACAAATGTTTTGACTGAAGTTGCTTCTTGACAAGATATCTTAAAACTCATGAAGAAATCCTCTTTCTTACTTTCCAGATGGTTTACAGGATCATTTGCTCTCTTGAATGCCCTGTGCATCTTCTTAAAAGTCTCTGATGCTTTTTGGAATAAACACAAAGATAAATCAATTTCATATTTACTTGTAAATGTGTATCTTCCCTCAGTGTTTGCAGATTTCACTTCCTCATCTATTATTCTCAGGACTTCATGGAAATAATTTGGATTGTAATCACACTGTTGTGTCCAAATATTCTTAATAGTTTCAGTATATCTTGAAATAATGTGGTCAGTAGTCTTATCTATGGACATTTTATCATAGCCCTCTAATGTCCTTGTAATTATGTAATATTTCGTGTTCATTTTGACATGTTTGTCATATTTGATTTGAAACTTTTCTCCAGGATTTTCCTTCAGTGTGTCTACAATATTTCTCTCCTTTTTGAAATACTCCAAAAGGATGTTTTCAGAATCCACATCAATGTTAGGCTCTGTGACTGGAGGGAGAGTTGAGGACACAGCATAGACCCATTTTTCCCAAAGTTGATTGAACTTCTCATGTAGCTCTTCCTCACTCAATTCTGTGCCTTTGACAGTTAAAGCCAACCTTCGGCTTTTTTCTAATAATTCCTTTTCATAACCTGACTTTTTGCTGTCCAGTTTTTCTTGACTTTTCTTAAAACTAATAAGTTCATCAGCTTTTTTTTGGCTTTCTAAAATAAGTGCCTCTGTAAGGATCATTAGCTTATTTTCAAAATTTGCTTTCCACTGAACCAGTATTTCACTATCTGGATCTTCATTAAAATATTTTTCAAGTTCTTGCTTGATGGCTTCATATTTTTCTGTGACTGGCGCCTTAAATGTGCTTTTTCTGAATGTCTGGATTTTCCCATTCTGAATCTGGTTGATTAGCTGGTTCTGCAAACCCAGCACATGACTCCTCAGCTCCCAGGTCCAGTAGTTATACATTGTTTCCAATTTGCTCATGGCCATGACTTCTCGTGTGTTCCTGAAACTGAAAATAAAGTTCTCATTCACCAGGGCTCCCCACAAATTTTGGACTCGGAATTTTACATCTGATATCTTCATGATGCTTCCCCTAGATTCCTGTTTGGCTGTGAGAAGAATTCTACTTTTCAGTTCCTGGACATTGTGGCTGTAGCAAGGATTGGGAGGGGCCATTGGAGGATTGCCATCCCAGAGGTGAGCAAAGTAGTAGACATGAGTATTGACATCAAACTTAATGACATCACTAAATCGGGTTACATCTGAATACTGTTCTTGTTCAGCTGCTTTTGCTGCCATTTCATCTAATCTCTGCTCTAGCCGCCTTTGTCCTTCCATAGTTTGGTCTTTAGCTGTAACTTCCCCTACATTCTGATGGACAAAAAGGCAGCTAGGAGAGATTTTTACTTGTTTCATCCTCAGAAAGGCTTGGACAACTATTTGTAGAATATCTTGCATTTCTGATGGATTTTCCCCAAAAATGTTAATCAGAGTCAAGTTTCCAAGTCCAATAACAAAGGTTGCCAACTCATTGTCACGATTCTGGGATTTGCTGCTGAGTTCTGGGGCCCGAAGTCCTTCTGTGTCCACAACAAGCACAAAGTCAAAGCCCAGTTCCTCTGTGAATGTCTCCTCCACCTTCAGGAGCTGCATGTAGGCGCCCCGGGTACACCTCCCAGCACTGACAGTGAACTGCAGCCCAAAAAGGGCATTCAGCAGGGTGGACTTCCCTGAGCTCTGCAGGCCAAGGATAGAGAGAACAAACAGTCGTTTGTCTCCAAGTTTCTCAGAGACCTTGTCAAAAATAGCTGCTACCCACTTTAGAGGCACATATGAAGCATCCCCATCCATCAGCTCAATGGGAAGACCAGATATCATTAGATCTGCAGCAATCTGGGGAAGGGAGAGAAAAAGGTTATCTTTTGTGGAGAACGTTTCTTCCAGAACTTCATAGATCTGGCCTATTTCTCTGAGAAGTTGTTCAATTCCCAAGGTGCAGTCAGTAATCTCTGTAGAAATAGCTTCTATCTCATTTTGCCAGTGTTTCAGGGAGATGTTGTTTGGTGCTTTTTTCTTTTCTGTTTGTACCAGTGACCACAAAGCCTTTTTCTTTTCATTCAGTTTTTCCAAGTGTCCTGCAGTCAGGTTGTCCAAAGACACACTCAGCCATTGTAAGAAGTAGAGTTTGGTACGAGTTTCTGAATGGTTTTGGATAATTTCAAGGACAGATTGCATTAACTCATTGAGAGGAAAGGCTCTGGTCAATTGTTGCTGCCGTATTATTCGTTTTTCTGCCTCAATCTCACTCTTGTGTTGTTCAATGCTCCGATTTCCCTTTTCTCTCAGATGATAGAGTTCTTTGTCCTTTTTACACCAAAGATGCCACAGGTGTCCCTGAAGGGGCAGTAAGTTTTCCTTCATCTGAGATATCTGCATTTCTCCTAATAGGGCCATGAGAACCTCTACCTTTTCTTTGGCTTCCTTGCAGTCTCTCTGGTCTTCATCAATAAGGAATCCTTGCTTACGAGCAATCTGGGCACAGTCCTCTAAGCTAAAAGTAGTGTCAGAGAGCTCTAGCAAATGTCTGATTGTAGTTTTGAGCTCCTCTGTTAATTCTGCCTCATTTCTGTTCCTGATTCCAATTCTCACTTTTTGGCCAGAATTATTGGCTGTGGTTTTTTCTTTGTCATCAAGCAGACAGATCAAAGGTTTTGATAGCTCACACAGGCCACGGATAATGTTTCGGTTTTCTTGATTGCCATCAGAAGTTGCCATGAGGACTACAATGAGAGAAGAGATCTCCTGCAGGAAGGTGAGTTGCTTCTCATGTTCCTTGGCATCTCCATGCAGATTGGTGAAGGTCAGACAGTTGTCAAATCTGTCCTCATCTTCACCCCCAGGACAGAACCAGCAGATTTCCACTACACCCCCCATCAAGAGACAGTCTTTGCTACTCCCTCTGCAATGGCGATGAAAAAAGATATCATGTTTACGTTTACTGAGAATACAGTTCATAATCTGAGATTTGGAAGCGGAGAAGCCATTTCCAACCCTAACAAAGGACACAATGGGGGTAGAGACACGACACATTTGCTGATTCTTGTAATTGTTCTTTGCTGAGTCTTTTGTTGATTTCCTTGCTTGCTGCCAGCTTCTCCTAATTTGACTGAGAGACCAAAGAGAGAATTCAATTTGAGAATTGCAAGGATTAGGTATAAGAAGAGGGAGGGCAAACTGGCAAATGGAAAGTTTGGCCAGAATATATTGTCTAGCAAAATCATCAGCACAGTGAAGAATTGCCATCTGAATATCCATAGGGTGAATGTGGGGTCTGGAATTAGGATCTGAAGGATTAGTGGGACTATCATTGTCTTCAAAAAAATCATCATATGGATCAAAAACCTCATTTTTCTGTTTTGAGGCACTTAGATAGACTTGATTCTCTGTGTTTCCATCATCTTTGAAGACCAGATATCTCAGCCCATAATCCAACATGAGTAGCTTCTGTAGGAAGTAGAAGGGAAGCTCCCGTTCAGAGCTGGGCTGGGTGTTGTACACAGAAGTCTTGTAGATTAGATGGAAATTAGCTCTGCTCATCCTCTTTGGGTAGTAGTGTTCTAGGCCTAGACGCTGGAGCAATTCTAAGAAAGCTCCATTTTCTGTGGCCTCCCATTTGTTGTTTTCATTATCATGTGGTTCATGAGGCAGTTCCTTTTCATGGAAGATACTTTGCAAATGTTTTCTCACTTCATCCATTTGCAATGAAGGGGTGGTGGCCTCATAATTCCCATCAATGAGCAGACTCAAGTCTTTCTCTAGGTTTACCCAATCATGATCTGCTCCAGGTTTGGTGAGGACATCTACAACTTCTTTAGTCAATGATTGTCCCATGTACTGTCTTATAAATGTCAAACGTTGTGTTTTCTCCTTTGGAGAAACAGCTGTAACTCCAACAGTGGCTGTCAGACCTGTGAGCACCAGGAATGCATGAGCCCTGTGGCTGCAAATATTTTTGAGCTCCTGGTATTTATCTTGGGCAGTTTGCATTTCATGCACTAGAAAGTCTAGCTCATCACACCCCAGGAGATACCGAAAAGTCTTGTTTACCACGTGGTAACCTGCGCCAGTTGCAATGGAAAGTAGCAAAAGCTGTATGTCTGGCTGCTCTGTCTCTTGGAGGTAATTCAAGAAGCAGCGAAGAGACAGGCTGACCTCATACGTGGCCTTTCTTTGTGCTTCCTCCACTATTTCTGGGGACTCGGACTTAATCTTCACTTCCATGAAGTCATTTTTGGTTTTTTGAAAGATTTTAATTAATTCAGAAAATTGGGAGATTTTGATATACTCCTGCTCTGACTCTGACCTGAAGATCCACTGCATGATGGAATGAGCCTGAGGAAAGTTTGTCACGCTATAGATGTGAGGATCCAAAAGGCTGCGCAACTGAGATTTAATAAATTTGGTTTCATAAATGGAATACCTTTTGCAAAAGTTGACAGTGTTCACCAGAAAATTCTGCAGATCCCTATCTGTCAGGCATATGTTAATCCAAGTGTCATAACTTTTTAGTTTTTGACTCAACATTTGCATGAAACTTATCAGTTTTTTAAGCTGCTCTTCAGGGTCAGATACCTCCCAGGATTTCACATCCTCTAGGAAAACCCTGGCCTTCTTCACAACACTGAGTAATTCTTCTCCACTCTGGATCTGGGTAGTGAGGCCAGTCAGAGCAGTGTAGCTGTCTTTCAGGCACATAGCTACCTGAAGAGGATGTTGAAAATCACTTCTGTGGCTGGAGAGGATGATGTCCCAGACGGGCACCAGTTGAATTCCCCGGTCAATGACACACCAGGTTCGATTACTGGCAACTAGGCCAGCTTTCCACTGGAAAAGGTCATTTGCTTCTGGTGGGCCACCTGTCTGGGCCACAGATAATTGGATTTTGGTTTGGAGATTTTGGGAGCTTGTGCTCCGAGAGTCTTCTTTTGAATGAGAGTCTGTCACAGCCACGTCTGTAGCAACTTGAATTCCAAAGCCACTGTAGCTGCCCCTTATGTAACTATCCAGGGCCTTGGCTGACTGCTGTTTCACTTCTGCCAGCTGTTCACTTTGGAAACCCTCTGAAATGGCTTTCCACCAGTAGATTCCTCCCAAGTGCAGAGGGCCCTGGTTAGCATGAGAGCCAAACCTGTGGAAGAAGGCTTCACTCCTGGACTTTAGCAAAGGGAGTCTGTCTGAGCCTTCAGACTGACCCAGAAGGTCTTCAATGCATTTTAATTCGTGGAGAGCAGCCTTGGATAACTGGAGCTGATCAGTGGGAAAGTGGCAGGAAGCCAGCGGGATGTAGCTGAACTTGGTTGAGCAAAAATAAGAGTGCTCAGAATGTGATTGTTGGGTTTTCTTAGATTCTGAATGTATGCTGTGATGTACACTCGCTTTCAGGCTAAATCCCCAACCTTCACCTTTGGCTGAGGCAGTTGCACTGAAGCCCAGCTTCTCTATCGTCTGGGTGAATGTGGATTCTGCTTGAGAAGATGTAAATTCTCTTGTTTCCATCCGTGTGCCCTGCTCAGGGCCAAAGAGTGAGAAGTTCTTTGGGACACTGAGTAGCTCCTCTCTATTCTCTATCAAACCCCTTTCATTGCTAGTTTTGTAAATTCCCTGCAGAGCCAACCCTCCAGATGCCCATCTCACCAGCTCTCCATCTGGGAGGTTCTGCCTGTGAGACAATGTCCCCTCCATGAGGTTGAGTTGTTTCTGAATGTTTTCCATGACTTCTTGTAGGGACTTTTGGGGGGGTGGCCAGTATTCTTCAGGAATCCCGATTGCCTGTCTCAGCTCTGCCTGTTTTTTCCTCACTGCTTCTTCCTCTTGCTGCCTCCCTTCTGACAGCAAGTCTCTTAGCTCTTGCAGTGTCTGCTCTGCATACTTATGCATTTTCTTTATCATCTCCACCCGAGACTCCTGTAACTCTGAAAGACTATTTGAGTGTGACATGTTAAGAAGCATCTCCAGGGCTTTTTTCTCCCAGGAATGTCGTGCTTGAGATTTCAGCTTCTGGAGGTCTTTTTCTTCCAGGTGTTGTAAGGCCTGGGCACAAGTCACACCCAGGTGTTCCTGCAACTTGGGCAACCAGTACTCGAGTGCCAGTCCTACTTCTGTCAACATCTCCTGGAGATCATGTGTTCTTTTGCCTCTGAGCAGGGGCTCATCAGGGGTGGACCTTGCTGTGGCCATGGCTGTGGGAAGAAAAGACACTCAGTTAACCTGTGTTATGACCTTAGAAGTCACATAGCCAAAGGGTGAATGTACTAAAGATGCAAGTCTCCAAGGCTTTCTCATTTCCTCCTTTCATTGTTCCAATGAATATATTTTGTTAAAACTACTACTACTACTACTACTACTTCTTCTTCTTCTTCTTCTTCTTCTTCTTCTTCTTCTTCTTCTTTTCTTCTTCTTCTTTTCTTCTTCTTCTTCTTCTTCTTCTTCTTCTTCTTCTTCTTCCTTTGGCAAGACATCCTTGTGGGTGTTCTCAACATGGATTGCCTTTTAGTTACCAGGGTGAGTTGCACCTTGAAGCCTGGCTTTTGGCATTTCCTATTACACAGAATTGATTGCATGGAAAGCATTAAGCTGAGGGTTGGAGTTTCGAAATATGCATGAGTTTGATAGCCTGATGTTTGTTTTAAAACCAAGAATGGCCACAAAAAAAAAAAAAAAAGAAAAGAAAAAAGAAAAAGAAAAAAAAGAAAAGAAAAAGAAAAAAGATGGAATCTTGCCATTTGCAATGATGTGGTTGGAGTTAGAGTATTATGCTAAGTGAAATAAGTTAGAGAAGGACAAATACCATATGATTTCATTCATATGGGAATTTAAGAAACAAAACAGATGGACGTAGGGGAAAAAAGACAGGCAAACCATGAAACAGACTCTTAACTACAGAGAACAAACAGAATTACTGGAGGGGAGGTGGGTAGAGGGAAGGGTTAAATGAGTGATGGAGATTAAGGAGACCACTTGCTGTGATGAGCACTGGGTGTTGTATGTAAGTAATGAATCACTAAATTCTATACCTGAAACTAATATTACACTGTATCTTAACTAACTTGAATTTAAATAAAAACTTGAAAACAAAAAGAAAAAAATTAAAACAAATTATTCAATAGCAAACAAAAAACAAGAGTTGCACCACCAATTTTATTTCCTTTCTTAAATTTCTATCAAACCTGTGTTGAGTGGTTTCTTTCCTGTCTTTCTGTCACTTCTTCTTAGGCCATTATGATATTTATTTACTGTCCTGTCCTTTAACTCACTTGCAGATATCAGCATCATGGTGGTATAAGATGTTCCTCTTTTTTGGCTCCCTTTTAAAACAACTTATTAGACATCCATCTGTGAACAAAAGTGCCTCAGTGGGAGTTGTGAGATACAGCACCATAGGCCAAGGGACATGGGAGTAGTCTCATCCTCCTGTGAATCTGGTAATAGGCAGAAGACCTCAGTATGGGCCATGGAACCAGCAAAACCAGCAAGTCTGCCCCAGCCCCCTGGCCACATTCAGAAAAAAACCTGGAGTGTGCTGTCCTGGGCAGATACACACAGATGAAAGAATTTGCAGAAATCCAGCCCTCTTGATGGGAGATTCCTGCACAAATTTGCTGACATTGGTGGACTGGAACTGTCCATTGGCAGTGACCTCTCCAGTGGGGCTAAAGGATAGTGGATTGCCCATCTACTCCCAATTGTGTGGGACATGGCTGGAGAAATCCATTTTTGGGTATTGATCCCAGAGTATCAAGTCAGGACTGGGAGAAGGGAGAAGAGATTGGGAAAGAAGAATATCAAAGGACTTTAAAGGGACATGGTCCCTGTTGATTACACTCAAGATTTCAGTAGGAAGTCCCCCCCATGAGCCTCTTGGGAGAACCTCACCCAAGGATTTCCCCACCAGGTCCAAGGACACCCTCAATGACCAAGTGCTAAGCTGACAAATACACCCCACCTCCCATTGTGGCTGACTTCCTGTGCATGCTCCTGAGTTCAGTGGTGAGAGCTAGTCTGTTAGAGTGCTGTTAGCAAAACAGATCAGGATTTGTGAGGAAGAGAGAAACCATACAGTTGAGCCATAGCACCACCTTCTGGAAAACGAAAGAGAAGTTTCCAGTAGCCAATCTGCTGAATTGTAACAACCAGACAAGACCTAAAAGGTTAAGAATTCTGCCACAAGAGAGAGCAAGAATAATGGAGCAGTTGTATTCATACAAAGGTAGAGAAAACCCCAGATATAATAGTACCAATACACAGAATCCTCTGACTGAAGGGAACTAGTAAAGATTTAAGGAGGCGTCTTCCAACTTCAGATGCAAAGCAGCAAAACTACAAGGACATGAGAAATGTCATTAACATGTCATTAACAAAAGATAATAATTCTCAATAACCTAGTTCAGAGGCATGGAATTTTGTGACCTTCCTCATAAAGAATTTGAAATACCTGTTTTGAAGAAAATCAGTGAGCTACAAAAACTCAGAAAGACTATTTAAGGAAATCAGGGGGAGATATGTAAATAAAATGACACTTACCAAAGATACTAGATCATAAAAAAGAAACAAGCAGAAATTCTGGAGCTGAGAAATTTTTATCTTACTATAATTTTTTAAATAAAATATTGTGTTTATTTGAAAAATGATATAATTGTTTATATAGAAAAGCCAAAAGAATCTACAAATTACTGAAATTAATAAAGTTATAAGCTGTAATTTATAAGATTAAGAAACAGATGAGTAATAAACATTCAATATTATTTTTATTTATTTTCCCCTCAATTTTATTTTTAAAATTTTTATTTAAATTTCAGTTAATATACAGTGTAATATTAGTTTCAAATGTACAATTTAGTGATTCAACACTTACATACATCACCTGGTGCTGGTCCCAACAAGTGAACTACTTAATCCCCATCAACTATTTAACCCATCCCCACACCCATCTCCTCTGATGGCCATCAGTTTGTTCTCTATAATTAAGAATCTGTTTCTTTGTTTGCCTCTCTCCTTTTTGCTCTATGCTCCTTTGTTTTGTTTCTTAAATTCCACATATGAATGAAATCATATGGTATTTGTCTTTCTCTGACTTATTTTACTTAGCATTATACTCTCTAGTTACATCACCATCCTTGCAGTTGGCAAGATTTCATTCGTTTTTATGCTTGAGTAATATTCCGTTGTATATATATACCACATTTTCTTTATCCATTTGTCAGTCAATGGACATTTGAGCTCCTTCCATAATTTGGCTGTTGAAGATAATGCTGCGATACACATAGGGGTGCATTTATCCCTTTGAATTAGCGTTTTGTATCTTTTGTGTAAATACCTAGTGCAATTGCTAGATCATAGGATAGTTCTATTTTTACCTTTTTGAGGAAACTCCGTACTGTTCTCCAGAGTGGCTGTACCATTCACATTTCTACGGATAGTACAAGAGGGTTCCCCTTTCTCCACATCCTCGTCAATACTTGTTATTTCTTGTGTTTTTGATTTTAGCCATTCTGACAGGTATGAGGTGGTATCTCATTGTGGTTTTGATTTGTATTTCCCTGATGATGAGTTATGTTGAGCATCTTTTCATGTGTCTGTTGGCTGTCTGTGTGTCTTCTTTGGAAAAATGTCTTCATGTCTTCTGCCCATTTTTAAATTTGATTATTCATTTTTAAAATATTGTTTTATTTTTTAGAGTGATCTGCACCCAACATGGAGCTCAAGCTCACAATCCCGAGATCAAGCATCACAGGCTCTACCGGCTGATACAGCCATGTGACCCTAAATTTGATTATTCATTTGTTGAGTGTTGAGTTTTATAGGTTCTTCATATATTTTGGATACTAACCCTTTATCAGATAAATCATTTGCAAATATATCTTCCCCCATTCCGTAGGTTGTCTTTTAGATTTATTTCCTTTGCTGTGCAGACGCTTTTTATCTTAGTGAAGGCTCAATAGTTTATTTTTGCTTTTGTTTCCCTTGCCTAAGGAGACATATCTAGTAGGAAGTTGCTATGGCCAATGTCAAAGAGATTACTACCTGTGTTCTCCTTTAGGATTTGAATGGTTTCATGTGTCACATCAGGGTGTTTCATCCATTTTGAATTTATTTTTGTGTATGGTGTAAGAAAGTGGTCCAGTTTCATTCTTTTGCAAGTTGCTGTCCAGTTTTCCCAACACCACTTGTTGAAGAGACTGTCCTTTTCCCATTGGATATTCTTTCCTGCTTTGTCGAAGATTAATTGACTATAGAGTGTGGGTTCATTTCTGAGTATTCTATTCTGTTCTATTGGTCTATGTGTCTATTTTGGTACCAGTCTTGAAAACTGCATTTTGTAATATGACTTGAAGTCTGGAATTGTGATGCCTCCAGCCTTGCTTTTCTTTTTCAAGGTTGCTTTGGCCATTCAGAGTCTTTCATGGTTCCATACAAATTGTAGGGTTGTTTGTTCTAGCTCTTTGAAAAATGCTAGTGGTATTTTGATAGAGATTGCATTAAATGTGTACATTGCTTTGGGTAACACAGACATTTTAACAGTATTTGTTCTTTCAATCCATATGAACATGGAACGGTTTTCCATATCTTTGTGACCTCTTCAGTTTCTTTCATCAGTGTGTCTTACAGTTTTCAAAGTACAGATCTTCTACCTCTTTAGTTAGGTTTATTCCTAGGTATCTTATGGTTTATGGTCCAGTTGTAAATAGGGTTGATTCCTTAATTTCTCTTTCTGCTGCCTCATTATTGGTGTATAGAAATGCAACAGATTTCTTTACTCTGATTTTGTAGTCTGCAAGTTTATTGAATTCATGTATCAATTCTAGTAACTTTTTGGTGGGGTCTTTCAGGTTTTCTGTATAGAGTATCATGCCATCTGCAAACAGTGAAAGTTTTACTTCTTCCTTGCCAGTTTTGATGTTTTTGATTTTTTTTTTTTCTGATTGCTGAGGCTGGGACTTCTAGTACTATGTTGAATGAAAGTGGTGACAGTTGATATCCCTGTCTTATTCTTGATGCTAGG
Organism: Acinonyx jubatus; assembly: GCF_027475565.1. Taxonomy (NCBI): domain Eukaryota; kingdom Metazoa; phylum Chordata; class Mammalia; order Carnivora; family Felidae; genus Acinonyx; species Acinonyx jubatus. The sequence continues at coordinate 50,963,490 of NC_069390.1, read as the reverse complement.
AAAAAGCTCTCAGTTTTTCCCAATTAAGGATGATATTAGCTGTGGGTTTTTCATGTATAGACTTTACTATGTTGAGGTATGCTTCTTCTAACCCTACTTTGTTGACAGTTTTTATCATGAATGGATGTTGTATTTTGTCAAATGCTTTTTCTGCATCTATTGGAAGGACCATATGGTTCTTGTCATTTCTTGAATTAACATGATGTATCACATTGACTGATTTGTGAATGTTGAACTACTCTTGCAATCCAGGAATAAGTCCCAGTTGATCGTGGTGAATGATTCGTTTAATGTACTGTTGGATTTGTTTTGCTAGTATTTTATTGACAGTGTTCGCATCCATGTTCATCAAGGATACTGGCCTGGTGTCTTTCTTAATGGAGTCTTTATCTGGTTTCGGTATGGTATGATTTCAGTCTTTTTGTATGTGTTGAGACCTGATTTGTGACCTAGTATGTGATGTATTCTGGAGAATGTCCTGTGTGCACTTGAAAAGAATGTGTATTCTGCTGTTTGAAGATAGAATGTTCTGAATATATCTGTTAAGTCCTTCTGGTCCAGTGTGTCATTCAAAGCCATTGTTTCCTTAGTGTTTTTCTGCTTAGATGATATATCCATTGATGTAAGTGGGTGTTAAAGTCCCCTAATGTTGTATTATTGTCAATGAGTTTCTTTATGTGTATTATTAATTTTTTGATGTATTTGTGTGCTTCATGTTGGGGGCATAAACATACAATTGTTATACCTTCTTGTTGAATTGTTTTCTTAGTCATAATAAAGTGCCTTTCTTTATCTCTTGTTATAGTCTTTGTTTTAAATCTAGTTTTCCTTATATAAGTAAGTATTGCTACTCTGGCTTTTTTTTTTTTTTTTGACATCCATTTGCGTTATGAATGTTTCTTCATCCCTTTATGTACAAGCTGCAGGTGTCTTTAGGTCTAAAATGAGTCTCTTGTAGGCAGCGTATAGATGAGTCTTCTTTATTATTTATTTATTTATTTATTTATTTATTTGTTTGTTTGTTTATTTATTTATTTCCATTTTGACATCCTATATCTTTTGATTAGAGAGTTTAGTCCATTTTCATTTAGAGTAGTTATTGATAGATATGCATTTAGTGCAGTTTTATTACTTGCTTTGTAATTGTTTCTGGGTATTTTCTCTGTTCCTTTCCTGTCTTTGTCAGTTTTGGTCTCTCCTTTGCACTAAAGAGTCCTTTTTAATATTTCTTGTAGGGCTGGTTTAGTGGTCATGAACTCCTTTAGTGTTTGTTGGTCTGGGAAACTCTTTATCTCTTCTTCTGTTTTGATGATAGCCTTGCTGGATAGTGTATTCTTGGCTGAAGATTTTTACCATTCAGCACTTTGAATATATCATACCACTTAACCACTTGTTAAGTTTCTGTTGAGAAATCTGCAGCTAGCCTTATGGATTTCCCCTTGTAAATTAAGGACTTCTTTTGTCTTGCTGCGTTTAGGATTTTTTTCTTTATCACTCTATTTTTCAAATTTAATTACAATATGTCTTGATGTTGGCCAGTTTTGTTGATTTTAAGGAGTTCCCTGTGTCTCCTGGATGTGGATGTCTGTTTCCTTACCCCGATTAGGAAAATGTTTGCTCCTTGGTCAGAATGTGGCAAGTTTTAACTAGGTGGGGTCTGGTCTGCTTGTTAAATGAGACCTGATACTACTTCCACTAGAACTGAGACCCTGCAGAACTCTGTGGTTAGGAGATGTGTTGGTAGGGGTTTCTCCTGGTCTTCTGGGGTAGGGACCCACTGTGCTGGGACTGAGTCAAGCTTGATTGAGAAGGGCAGTCCCGCCAGACCACAGTTGTGTGGGACGAGATGTAAGCAAGTTAGGCAGCTAGTGTCAGTGCTGGGCTGCTACCCAGGGTAGCTTTCTGTTTATGCTGAGGGGTGGGGAAGGGAAATGGTTCCAGCCAGTTTCTTTGTCCCCTTAGAGGCTTCTCCATGAATGCTGCCTCTTAGGGAAGCACTCTGAGAAGAAGGAATAATTCCCCGTGTGCATTTTTCAAATCATTGTTTCCACACTGTGTGCCCCTATGTTGTTTACCTGCCTTCTCTCCAGGAGCAGGACAGTGCCCTCTGAGCTCTAGCCCAGCCTGATAACTTTTAAAATTTCAGGCTTTAGGGAGTGGCATGGACAGGGGTTTGTACTAGTCTTCTTGGGGAGGGGCCTGCTGCACTGGGACTGAGGCAAGCTTGACCAAGAAGGTCAGTCATGCCAGAGCACAGGTGTTTGGGGCTTGGTGTAAGAAAGTTAGGCCCCAGTGTCTGTGCTGTGCTGCTAGCAGGTGGCTCTGTGCTTATGCTGAGGGGTGGAGGAGGGAAATGTGCCAGCCAGCAACTTTGTCCCTGTAGAGGCTTCTTCATGAATGTTGCTTTTAGGGATGTGCCCCAAGGAGAGAAAATAATCTCCCTCCTTGTGTGCCCCAAGCATTCTTCAGGTCACTGTTTCCAGGCCATTTCCCCTAGGTTGTTTGCCTGACCTTTCTTCAGGAGCAGGGCAGTGCCCTCAGGGTTCTATCCCAGTCCAGCCTGCTGACCTTTAAAACTTCAGGCTTTAAGACTCACTGGTTGCAAGAACGTATACAAAGCAGCCCCTGTCATTTTCTCACCCTATGGCTTTGTGGAAATCTTGTCTTTTTGTGTTCCCTTGTGTGTTCTGACCTCTCTCACCCTTCTCCACAACCATGGCTCCCTACTCTCCACAGCACCTGTGATCTTTTTCTCCCCTGAACCACGTCTCCACACTCCCTACCTTCTTTGATGTGGCTTCTTCTCCCTCTTTAGGTATGGAGTTTGTTCTGTCAACCTTCAGATTGGTTTCTTGGGTATTTAGAATAATTTGATAGTTACCTAGTTGTATTCCTGGGATGAGACAAGCCTAAGGTCCTCCTACTGTGTCCCCATCCTCCTCTAGGTGAATTTTTTTAAAATATGAATCGACTACCTTTTGATTGGCCGAAGACAATGGAGGCAATTGCCTGTTCTTTCACAATGGCGCTTGCCCATCTCTCAGGACCAACTGACCCATGTTCAATTGCTGTTCACATGGAACCTTTCTCCACTTCAGCCTTCAAAGTTTTTTTTTTTAAGTTTTTAAAAAATTTATTTATTTTGAAAGAGAGGGAGAGAGCCTGCTTGCATGTGCATACATGAGAGCAGAGGAGGGGCAGAGAGAGAGAATTACAAGCAGGCTCCATATTGTCAGCTCAGAGCCCAACATGGGGCTTGATCCCACGAACCATGAAATCATGACCTGAGCTGAGATCAAGAGCTGAAAGCTCAACCAATGAGTCATGCAGGTGCCCCCAGCCCTCAAAGTTCTCATTTGAATATTTGCTACTATCACCAAGATCTGCACCAGTGGCAGCTCCACCTGGGCCCACGCCCAAGGCTTCAAGTCTCACCACAGTGGCCTTCCTACTCATTGTGGCATAGTGGCTGTGGTGGCCCCGGGGGGGAACCCATGTTCCCTGCCCCCCACTTGCTTCCATCCTTCTTGCATGCATCACCAAATGCCAGCCATGGCTGTGTATGGGCCTATCACTCCCAACATTTTCAGGGCTAGGTCATTCAGCAAGTGGGTGTTTACATACTTCTTAGTGCGTTCCAACTTCCATTGACATTATCCTGTTTATATCAACCAATATCTTTTCTGGGGTCTAATGAGGTTTGCATTGGATACCTTAACCAAGCATTTGATTCTTCTTGTAGCACTACTTCTGCTTACCAAAAGTAGCCCACTAGGCACTTGCATTCCACTCCTGGCTCCATGCTAGCAAGGCAGGCTTCTTAGCCATTTGAAGTTTGAGAATAGGTTGAAATAGTTGTGGTTGAAGACCCTAGTCATTCACTTTACTAGATAAAACTTGTAGGTTTGTGTGTGAGCATGCCAACTATCCTGAGGGAAACTTTGGAGGAAACCAGTTACTAAATGGTTCGATTAGTCTTTTGCCCGTATATACAGGTCAGGTAACCAATTTGCACATCAGGACCATTACAGACCTCCACCAATTTTCCTTTGGCTTCACCGTTCCAAGACATAGTTCACCATCTTTCAGGTCCTAATACGTGTGCTCGTGCTTTACTTCCCTGGTGGATGAGATGGTCTGGTGATACATCCTTAGCAGACTAGAGAGTAGAGCTGAGGAACTTAATGAATGAAATGGAAAATGCAATAGAGAGCATGTACACAATAGTAGAACAAGTGAAAGACAGAATAAGTGAGTTAGGGGACAAGAAAATTAAATAACCCGATTAGTGGAGATTAAAGAAAAAAGATTGAGAAAAGACTGAAATCTGCATGATGCATAGGATTTTATAAAAAGAAAAAAAAATCAGAATAATAAGGATTCCAGAAGGAGAAGAGGGAAAGTTGCAAAAAGTTTATTTAAATGAATAATAGCCAAGAACTTTCCACACCTGAGGAGAGAATTGGACATCCAAGTTTATGAAGCCAAGAGATCACTCTATTATCTCAGTGCAAAAAGACCTCCAAGACACATTATAATGAAACTGTCAAAAATCAAAGATAAAGAGCAACTCCTAAAATCCAGTGAAAAAATGATGGTAGTCTACAAGGAACCCCCATTAGGCTATTAGTGCATTTCTCAGAAGAAACCCTACCGGCCAGGAGAGACTGGAATGACCTATGTGAAGTGTTGGAAGAAAAAAATTGTTAATCAAGAATACTCTAAGTGGCCCCCAAAATAAGAGTTATGGACCAGATGGCTTCCCAGGGAAATCCTACCAGACATTTAAAGAACAGTTTAATACCTATTCTTCTCAAAGTGTTCCAAAAAAAAAGAAATGGAAGGAAAGCTTCCAAACTCGTTCTGTGAAGCCAGCCTTACCTTGATTCCAAAACCAAAGACCTCACTAAAAAAGAGAATTACAGGCCAAATCCCTGATGAACCTGGATGCAAAAATCCTCATCAAGATACTAGCAAGTTGATTTCAACAGTGCATTAAAAGAGTTCTTCACCATGATTAAGTGGGATTTACTCTGGGATGCAGGACTGGTTCAATATTTGCAAATTAAATCAACATGATACACATGAATAAAAGAGAGGATAAGAACCACATGATCCTTTCAATAGATGCAGAAAAAGCATTTGACAAAAATACAGCATCCTTTCTTGGTAAAAATCCTCAAGAAATTCGGGATAGAAGGATCATACCTCGAGATCATAAAGGCCATATACAAAAGACCCACAGCTAATATCATCTTCATTGGGGAAAAACTGAGCTTTCCTCCTAAGGTCAGGAATGTTCACTCTCACCACTGTTGTTTAACATAGTACTAGAAGTCCTAGCCTCAGCAATGAGACAACAAAAAAAAATAAAAGGCATCCAAATTGGCAAGGAAGAAGTCAAACTTTCACTCTTCCCAAATGACATACTCTGTGTGGAAAACCCAAAAGACTCCATCAGAAAACTGCTGGAGCTGATACATGAATACAGCTAGTGGCAGAACATAAAATTAAAATACAGAAATTGGTTACATTTCTATATGCCAATAATGAAGCAGCAGAAAGAGAAGTTAAGGATTCAATCCCATTTACAGTTGCACCAAGACCCATTAAATACCTAGGAATAAACGTAATCAGAGAGGTAAGAGATCTGTATACTGAAAACTATAGAAAGCATATGAAAGAACTTGAAGAAGACACAAAGAAGTGGAAAAACATTCCATGCTCATGCAGTAGTAGAAGAACAAATATTGTTAAAATGTATATATTACCCAAAGCAATGTACACATTCAATGCAATCCCTATCAGAACAACACCAGCATTCTTCACAGGACTAGAACAAACAATTCTGAACTTTGTATGGAACCAGAAAAGACCCTCATTAGCCAAAGTAATGTCAAAAAAGAAAACCAAAGTTGGAGGCATTACAGTTCAGCTGTAATCATCAAGAGTGGCAATATGGTATTGGCACAAAAATAGACACATAGAGCAGTGGAGCAAAATAGAGAACCCAGAAATGGACCCACAAATGTATGGCCAACTGATCTTCAACAGAGCGGGAAAGAATAGCCAATGGAAAAGTCTCTTCGGCAAATGGTGCTGGGAAAACTGGACAGCACCATGCAGAAGAGTGAAACAGCATCACTTTCTTATACCATGCACAAAAATAAACTCAAAATGGATGAAAGACCTAAATATGAGATAGGAAACCACCAAAATCTTAGAGGAGAAAACAGGCAGCAACCTCTTTGACCTCAGCTGCAGCAACTTCTTACTAGACATGTCTCTGGAGGCAAGAGAAAGAAAAGCAAAAATGAACTAATGGAACCTCATCAAGACACAGACTTCTGTATAACGAAGGAAACAATCAACAAAAGTAAAAGGCAACCAATGGAATGGGAGAAAATACTTGCAAATGACATATCGGATAAAGGGTTAGTATTCAAATGTATAAAGAACTTGTCAAACTGAACACCCAAAAAACAAATGATCTAGTGGAGAAATGGGCAGAAGAAAGAATAGACACTTTGCCAAAGAAGACATCCAAATGGCTAACAGACGCATGAAAAGATGCTCAACATCACTCATCATCAGGGAAATACAAATTAAGACTACAATGAGATACCACCTCACGCCTGCCAGAATGGCTAGATTAACAACTCAGGAAACAACAGATGTTGGCGAGGATGTGGAGAAAAGGGAACACTTTTGCACTATTGGTGGGAATGCAAAGTGGTGCAGCCACTCTGGAAAACATTATGGAGCTTCCTCAAAAAATTAAAAGTGGAACTACCTTACAACCAAGTGATTGCACTGCTAGGTATTTATCAAAAGGATACAAATGTGCTGATTTGAAGGGACACATGCACCCCAATGTTTATAGCAGTGCTATCAATTATAGCAAATTATGGAAAGAGTCCAAATGTCCATCAACTGATGAATGGGTAAAGAAGATATGAGATATATATACATATGTGTGTGTGTGTGTGTGTGTGTGTACATATATATACATATATACACACACACACACAATGGAATTTTCCTTGACGATCAAAAAGAATGAAATCTTGTCATCTGCGACATCATGAATGGAATTAGAGTGCATTATGTTGATCAAAATAAGTCAGAGAAAGACAAATATTGTATGATTTCCCTCATATGTAGAATTTAAGAAAGAAAACAGATGAACATAGGGGAAGGGAAGGAAATATAAGATAAAAACAGAGAGGGAGGCAAACCATAAGAGAGTCTTAAATGCAGAGAACAAACTGAGGGTTGCTGGAAGGGAGATGGGTGGGGGGAATGGGCTAAGTGGGTGATGGGCATTAAGCAGGGCACTAGTTGGGATGTGCTCTAGGTGTTCTATGTAAGAGAGGAATCAATGGATTCTACTTCTGAAACCAATACTACATTGTATGTTAACTAACTTTAATTTAAATAAATAAATTAAAAAAAAAAAAGAATGCTTGGGGCACCTAGTGGCTCAAAGTTGAGTGTCCAACTTTGGCTCAGGCCATGATCTCGTGGTTCATGAAATCGATCCCCATATCAGGCTCACTGCTGTCAGCCTGTCAGCACAGAGCCTGCTTCAGATCTTCTGTCTCTCTCTTTCTGTCTCTCCCCCACTTGTGGTCTTCCAAAATATAAATAAATATTAAAAATATTAAAAAAATAAAACAGAATACTCTATCTGGCAGTTAACCTTTCTATATGAAGGAGAAATAAAGGCTTTCCCAGACAAACAGCAATGAGGGATTTCATCACCACTAGCCCTGCCTTGCAAGAAATACTGAAAGGAGTTCCTCAAGCTGAAACAAAATGCTAATTAGTGGCATGAAAACTTATAAAAAATACAACATACTGGTAAAGATAAATATTTAGAAAACTCTAATTCTCTAACATAATGTGTTTACCACTGAATGCTATAAGAGTTAAAAGAATATTAAAAATAACTATAGCTATTATAATAATATATAATATAAATAGAGGTAAATTATGGTATTAAAAATGTAAAAGGAGGAAGCAAAAGGGGGGACCCTTTGTAGGCAATGAAAACTAAATTGCAACCAACATAAAAGACTTTTATTTATGAGATGTATAAGCCTCATGATAACCACAAATCAGAAACATAGGGTAGATTCGCAAAAGATTAAAGGGGAAACACCACAGAAAACAACAAATTTACAAAGTACTCAGAAACTGAAGGAAAAAGAAACAATAGAAATATAAGGCAAACAGAAAGCAATTAATAAGATGGCATTAGTAGATCCTTACATATCAGTAACATTCCTAATGTAAATGCATTGAACTCACCAATCAAAAGGCACAGAATGGCTAGATGGAGTAAAAAACAAGACCTAACTATATGATGCCTACAAGAGATTCACTTCAGCTTTAAGGAGACACATAGGTTCAAAGTGAAGAGATGGAAAAAGATACTCCATGCAGGTGGAAACCAAAAGAACGTGGGGGTAGCTTTACTAATATCAGACAAAATAGACTTTAAACAAAAAATGGTAACAAGAGACAAAGAAGGTCAATATATAATGATAAAAATGTCTGTTCATCAAGAATATATAACAGTCATAAAAAGATAAGCACCCAACCTCAGAGCACCTAAATATATTAAGCCAATACTAACATATCTGAAGGCAGAAATAGACGATAATGCAATAATAATGGGACATCAGTACCCCACTTGCAGCAATGGATAGATTATCCAGACAGAAAATCCACCAGGAAACAGTGGGTTTGAAATACACATTAGACCAAATGGACCAAACAAACATTTACAGAACATTCTATGCAACAGCAGCAGAACATATTCCTTTCAAGAGCACATGGAACAGGATACATCATATGATAGCACACAAAACAAGTCTTGGGAAATTTAAGATTAAAATTATATCCAGTATCTTTTCTGACCACAACGGTATGGAACTAGAAATCAATAAGAGGAGAGTTGGAAATTTCCATATATGGAAATCAACCAACCCACTCCTGAACAACTGATGAGTCAAAGAAAAACTGAAAGAGAAATAGAGAAATATCTCAAAAATGAATCGAAGAGGAACACAACATACCATAACCTATGGAATGCTTCAAAAGTAGTTATGAGTGGAAGGTTTATAGCTATAAATAGGTATATTAAGGAAATATGAAAATGTCAAATAAAAACCCTGCCTTTACCCCTCAAGGACTAGAAAAAGAATAAACAAAGCCCCAAATTAGTAGAAGCAGGGAAATAACAAGATCAGAGTGGAAATAAATGAAATAGCAGAAAAATAGTAGAAGAATCAATCAAATGAACAGCTGGTTTTATGAAAAAGACAAAATCGACAAGCCTTTAGTTAAACTAAGAAAAAAAAGACTCAAGTAAATAAAATCAGAAATAAAAAAGGAGTCATTAAACCTAACACCACAGTAATGCAAAGAACTATAAGAGATTATGATGAGCACTTATATGCCAATGAATTGGATACCTGAGAAGAAATGAATATATTCTTAGAAACATACCAACCACCAAGACTAAATAAATGAGAAATAGAAAATTCTGAACACACAAATAATGAGTACGGAGATTGTATTGATAACCAAACTCTCTAGACACAGTACACCCCAGGACCAAATGTCTTGACTGGTAAATTCTACCATACATTTAAAGAAGAATTAACACCTTTTCAGACTCTTCCAAAAAAAATGAAAAGGAAGGAATACTCTCCACCTGATCTTATGAGGTCAGCATTATTCTGATACCAAAGCCAGATAAAGGCACTACAAGAATACTATAGACCAATATCTTTGATGAATATAGATGCAAAAATTCTCAACAAGATATTAGCAAACTGAATTTCAGAACACATTAAAAGGATCAAGAAAAATTAAAGATTAAAAGAAAATTAAAAGGCTATAATGTCATGTCAATTATACCTCAATTTAAAAATGGAAAAAAAGCAAACCAAAGAATGGAAGAAAATGTTTGCAATGTATATGTATGACAATGGACTGGTATCCAGATTATATAAAGACTCTTTTAGCTCAACAGTATGTAAGAGAATGTAATTAAGATGGGCAAAAAGCTTGAACAGTTAACAAAATAATACATTTAATGTTCAATAAGTAAATGAAAAATTGGTCAACATCAGTCATCAAGGAAAGGCAAACTAAAACCGCAATAAGATAGTACTCCTCATTAGAATGGTTAAAATTAAAAAGACTGACAATATCAAGTGTCAAGGAGAATATAGAGCAACTAGAATTCTCATTACTCTTGGTGGTAACTATTTTAGAAAATTGTTTGGAAATTTCATAAGAGGTTACATATGCACCTGCCACACAACAATGAAATTTCATAGGTATGCATTTAAGAGAAGTAAAAATCTATGTTCATACAAAGATTTTTGTATAGAGTTCATGCAGCTTTTTTCATAATAGCCCCAAACTGGAAATACCCTAAAATGTCAGTCAGTAGGTAAATAGAGAAACACAATATGATGTGCAATGAAATGCTACTCAACAATACAATTGAATAATTACTTACACTTGCAACAACATGATTGAATTTAAAAATTATGCCAGTGGGGGGGTGCCTGGGTTGCTCAGTCTGTTACGTGCCTGACTCTTGATTCTGGCTCATGTCCTGATCTCATAGTTCATAAGATCAAGCCCTGTGTTGTGCTCCATTCAGTCAGTGCAGAGCCTACTTAAATTTCTCTCTCCCTCTTTTTCTGCCCCTCCCCCACTCGTTTGTTTTCTCTCTCTCTCTCAAGATAAATAAATAGGGTTGCCTGAGTGGCTCAGTTGATTAAGTATCCAGCTCTCGACTTTGGCTCAGGTCATGATCTTAGGGTTAGTGGGTTCAAGCCCCACATCGGGCTCTATACTGGTATTATAGAGCCTGCTTGGGATTCTCTCTCTCTCTGTGTCTCTCTGTCCCTGCCCTGCTTGTGTGCTCTGTCTCTCTTTCTCTCTCTCTCTCAGAAAAAAAACAGCTTAAACATAAATAAATAAATAAACTTGAAAAAGTAAAAAAAAAAATCAGGCTGGGCAAAAGAAGCCATCAACAAAATAATACATAATGTATTATTCCATATATATATAATACATAATGTATTATACATAAATATAAATATAAAAATATATAAAAATATATAAAAAATATATATATATATCGAAATAATTCATAGTAACTAAAATCAGTGGTTTCCTAGGGGTGGGACAGAGGGAGGGATGGACTGCAAAGGAGCACTGAGAATCTTTTAGGAGGATGAAAATGTTTTGTGCATTGATTGTAGGAATGGTTTCAAGGTTTCAGTGGTTTCAAGCTGGTAAAATTCATCAAAATATGGAAGGATGCATTTTATTGTGCACAAATTATTTCTCAATAAAGTTGACATAAAAAATTTCTGTCCTCTAAATCCTGCTCATACTTATCTCTGCTTCGGTCTTGATTTTTATATCTGGAGTGTACAATATCTTGAGTATCTTACATTCATGGTTGCTTTGCTTTGGACAAGAAAACCATTCTTCCCATTCCATTTAAATGAAAATTGGATCCTGCCTCTTCCACAAGCTTTTAGCTTCCTCATTTTCTTTTTAATGATAGATTTCTTAAAGAAAAATAGGAAGGAAACTTGAAATTTAGCACTTCTGGCTCAATAAACATTTGTTGATGACATAAACTGATGAGTGCATCCCATGCACTTATTATTTAGTCTCACTTCTGCCCTCACAATTTTATGGAAAAATTCTTTTTAAGCCGTATTGATACATTCCAATTACCCAGTCTAGGGTGTATCTCCAGTGTATTCATCCTGCTCAGTCCTGTCTAGGGACCTTCTCTTTGTTGACTATCTCTCCTCTCCTACCCATTATGATAATGTGCCTTTAAGTGAACTAGATCATATAAGTACCATGGATCAGAGGCTTAGCAAAGATATGTTTAAAATCCCAGCATCTATTCCACAAATATTTATTGAGGTTTTTCAGTATGCCTGGAAATGTTCTGGTGCTGTGGGTTGATGGATGAATAAGACTCCTTTGTGGAGTTTACATTCTAGGTGAAGGAAGCAGACCACAAATTTGTAAATGCTTGAATAGGCAAAATAACTTCAGATTTTTTTAAGTGCTAAGAAAGAAATAAGCAGGTAATAGGAGGGAAAGTAACTTGAGGCTACATTCAATCATGTGGTTAGAGAATATGTATTTCAGGAATTGTGTCCCTAGTGCTCATTATGAGTTGCCTTAGGCTCTTTTTGCAGTGTCCATCCTATTCGAGGTTCTATAAAATTTAATGATCCAGCAATCCCACTTCTGTGTGTTTATCCAAGGGAAAATACTAACTCCAAAAGATCTATGCCATTATGTTCATTGCAGCAATATAGTAGCCAAAATATGGAAATGACCAAGTATCCAGTGATGGATGGATGGATAAAGAATGTCTGGTATATACATAATAGAATATTATTCAGTTATAAAAAAGAAGGAAATCCTGCCATATGCAGCAACATGGATGGACCCTGAGGGCATTAGGTTAAATGAATTAAGATAGAGAAAGACAGGTATTTATGATCTCACTTATATGTGGAAATCAAAAAACAAAGAACTGAACTCATAGATACAAAGAACAGATTGGTGGTTGCCAAAGGTGGGGGTGGGGTGGGGGATGGACAAAAGGGTGAAGGGGGCCAAGAGGTACAATCTTCCAGTTATAAAATGAATGAGTCCTGGGTATGCAAAGTATGTATAATATGGTGATTATAGTTGATAATGCTGTATTATATATTTGAAAGTTGTTAAGAGAGTATACCTTAAAAGTTTTCATTGCAAGAAAAAAATAACTATATATGGTGATGCAATGTAAACTAGACTTATGGTTGTGATCATGTTTTAATACATACATATATTGAATCATATGCAACTGATACTAATATAATGTTATATGTCAATTATATCTCAATTTTTTACATCTGGGAGTGTGATACTTTTAGCCTTGTTTTTTTTTTTTTTCCTTAATATTGCTTTGATTACTTGGGGCCTGTTTGTGGGTCCATACAAATTTTAGGATTTTTTTTGGTTGTAGTTCTGTGAAAGATACTTGTGGTATTTTGAAAGAGATGTCATTGAATCTGTAGGTTGCTTTGGGTGGTATGAACATTTTAACAATATTAATTCTTTCAATCTGTGAGCATGGTATGTATTTCCATTTGTGTTGTCTTCGATTTCTTTAATCAATGTCTTATATTTTTCAGAGTAGGTATTTTACCTCTTTGGATAATTTATTTCTAAGTACTGTATTTTATTCTTTTTGATACAATTGTAAATGGGATTGTTTTCTTAATTTCCCTCTCTGCTCTTTCGGTAGTTGTATTACAGCAGATTTCTCTATGTTGATTTTGTTTTCTACAACTTCATTGAATTCATTTATTAGTTCTAATAGTTTTTTGGCGGAGCCTTTAGGATTTTCTACATATAGTATCATGTCATCTGCAAGTAGTGACAGTATTACTTTTTCCTTACTAATTTGGATGCCTTTCATTTTTTCTTCTGATTGCTACGGCTAGGACTTCCAGTACTATAATGAATAAACGTGGTGAGAGTGGACATCCTTGTCTTGTTCCTGATCTAAGGAGAAAGAACTTCCAGCTTTTCATCATTGAGTATGATGTTAAGCTGTGTTTTCTTATATATGGCCTTTATTGTGTTTTTGAGATATGTTCTCTCTATACCCACTTTGTTCAGAATTTTTCTCATGAATAGATGCTGAATTTTATCAAGTGCTTTTTCTGCATCTATTGAGAAGATCATATGATTTTTATTCATCATTTTGTTAATGTGGAGTATCACACTGATTGATTTGTGTATATTGAACCATGCTTGCATTTCTGGAATAAATCCCACTTGAATGTGGTGAACTATTTCTTTAATGTATTGTTGAATTTGGTTTGCTAATATTAAAAAAAATTTTTTTAAATGTTTATTTGTTTTTGAGAGAGAGACAGACAGACAGACAAAACTTGAATGGGGAAGGAGTAGAGAGAGAGGGAGACACAGAATCCAAAGCAGGCTCCAGGCTCTAAGCTGTCAGCACAGAGCCCAACGTGGGGCTTGAACCCATGAGCTGTGAGATCGTGACCTAAACTGAAGTCAGACACTTAACTGACTAAGCCACCTAGGCGCCCCGGTTTGCTAATATTTTGTTGAGGATTTTTGCATCCATGTTCATCAGGGATAATGGTCTGTAATTTTCTTTCTTTTTCTTTCTTTCTTTCTTTCTTTCTTTCTTTCTTTCTTTCTTTCTTTCTTTCTTTTTCTTTTCTTTTCTTTTCTTTCTTTCTTTTTCTTTTCCTTCCTTCCTTCCTTCCTTCCTTCCTTCCTTCCTTCCTTCCTTCCTTCCTTCCTTCCTTCCTTCCTTCCATAATGCTTTTGTTTCTCTTGGTATCAAGGTCATGGTGGCCTCATAGAATGAATTTTGTAGCATTCCTTTCTCTTCTATTTTAGAATAGTTTTGAGAAAGGTTATGTATTGACTCTTCTTTTTTTTTTTTTTTGTTTGTATTAACTCTTCTTTACATGTTTGGTAGAATTCACCTGTGAAACCATCTGATCCTGACTTTAGTTTGTGCTGACATCTGTTTGTTTGTTTTATTTGTTTATTATCAGTTCAAATTTGCTACTAGTAATGGGTCTGTTCATATTTTCTGTTTCTTCCTGGTTCAGTCTTGGAAGATGTATGTTTCCCTGAATTTATTTTTTCTAGATTATCCAATTTGTTGTTATATACTTTTTCATAGTAATCTCTTACAGTTTTTTGTATTTATATGGTGTTCGTTGTAACGTCTCCTTTTTTATTTCTGATACTGTTTATTTGAGTTCTCTTTATTTCTTGATTAGTCTGGCTAAAGGTTTATACATTTTGTTTATCTTTCAAAGAATCAGCTCTTGGTTTATCTTTTCAAAGAATTAACTCTTTTGAAAAATCAGCTTTTGATCTTTTCTAATTTTTAAAAAAAATTCTCATTTATTTCCTCTCTAACCTTTGTTATTTCCTTCCTTCTACTAAATTTAGGCTTTGTGTCATTCTTTTTTAGTTCCTCTATGTGAATGGATAGATTGAGTTTTCTTCATTTCTTGAAGTGGGCCTTTATTGCTATAAACTTTCCTCTTAGAACTGCTTTTGCTGTATCCCAAAGATTTTGAATGATAGTGTTTTCATTTTCATTTATCTCCAACAATTTTATAAATTTTCTCTTTGATTTCTTCATTAATCCATTGATTGTGTAGTAACAGGTTATTTAGCCTCCACTTTATGTTTCTTCTAGGTTTTTTCATTGTACTTGATTTTTAGTTTCAAACCACTGTGCTGAGAACAGATGTTTGATATGATTTTAATTTTAAATTTATTGAGACTTGTGACATATCATGTGATCTATTTTGGAGAACATTCCATGTGCACTTGAAAAGAATGTGCATTCTGCTATTTTTGGGTGGAATGTTCTCTATGTATCTGTTAAGTCTATCTGGTCTAAGGTGTTGTTCAAGGCCACAATTTTTTTTTTTTTTTTTTTTTTACTGATTTTATATCTGGATGATCTATCGCCTTTAATGTAAGTGGTTGTTAAAGGCCCCTACTATGACTGTGTTATTGTAAATTTCTCTCTTTATGATTGTTAACATTTGCTTTATATATTTAGGTACTCCTATGTTGGGTGTATAGATATTTATAATTGTTGTATCCCTTTGTTGGATTGATCCCTTTATCACATGTAGTTACCTTTTTTTGTCTCTTGTTATGGTCTTTGTTTTAATGTGTATGTAATCTGACTATTGCCACCCCACCTTTTTCATTTCCATTTGCATGGAATGCCTTTTTCCATCCCTGTATGTATCTTTAGGTCTGAAATGAGTCTTTAAGCAACATTAGATGCATCTTATTTTTTTATCCATTTGCTACCCTATATATTTTAATGGGAGCATTTAGTCCATTTATATTTAAAGTAATTTTTTTTAAAGTAGGCTTCACATCCAGCATGGAGCCCAATACAGGGCTTGAACTCATGACCTTGAGATCAAGACCTGAGCTGAGATTGGGGTGCCTGGGTAGCTCAGTTGGTTGAGTGACCAACTTCAGCTCAGGTCATGATCTTGCGGCTTGTGAGTTCCAGCCCCACATTGGGCTCTGTGCTGACCGCTCCGACCCTGGAGCCCATTTTAGATTCTGTATCTCCCTTTCTCTCTACCCCTCCCCCACTCACGCTCTGTCTCTCTTTTCTTCAAAAATAAATAAACACTAAAAAAAAAAAAACAAACCTGAGCTGAAATCAAGGGTCAGATGTTTGACTGGGCAACCCAGGAGCCTCCTCTTCAATTTTCTTTCACCCTCTGGCCCTCCTGGAGTTGATCCCCACTATTTTTCAAAGTCAGTTGTTATGGGGACACACCTTCCAAGTGGGGGTCTCCAGGGCTGGGGTGCCCGGTATGGGATTTTATCACCTTGCTCCTCCATGCTTATGATATTGCTCCCACTCAGAGTTTGGTTCCTGATTGCATCTCTATCCCAAAGAAGGCCAAAGGGCCTTCTCTCTATGCCTAGCTATGGAAGATCTGTTCGCCAGTCTTCAGATCATTTTCAGAGTGAGTTGCAATACTATAGTTGTTGCCTTGTTGTGTCTTTAGGAGGAGTGAACCCAGGATTCTCCTAGTTGGCTATCTTTTCTGTCTTCCTTTCCCAGTTATCATCTTAAGGTGTATGCCACAGAAATAACCAGGTTTCCTTTTCAATTGCATTATAATGAACTCTCATCAGATCTTTAACCATAGCCATTATTTTTTTCTTTTTAAGTTTATTTATTTATTTTGAGAGAGAGAGAGAGCGCAGGAGGGGTGGAGAGAGAGGGAGAGAGAGAATCCCAAGCAGGCTCTGCACTGCAGGGCTTGAACCCACGAACTGTTGGACACTCATCTGACTGAGCCACCCAGGCATCCCTAACCTTAGCTATTCTTAATCTTTTGTCATTTACAGACACTTATTGTTTTATTCTAATGCTTTGCAACATGTTCCTGTAAAAGTGGTTCATCTTCAAGGAGACTAATGGAAACGACTCTAACAAGTACAGGTCTCTGAAACCTTTCAGATCATACCAGTAAATTGGGTGTGAATTTGTAGAGCTCTAATGCAGAACCTAATGACTTATGAAACTGCTAACAAAAGATCAAGATCAATAAGAAATAATTATATGGAACTGAAGAACTGATGAGGATAGTTATAATTTTATATGATTTTTTTTTTTTGGTTGGAAACATTGGTTCTTTGTGTTCTGTTTTCCCAGATTTAAGGACACCCTTTTCTCTTTTCTCCCAAGCTACCAGCAGTTTGGTAAAATATACCTTTGTGAACAAAGGTGAAAAATTTATCTTTTTCTCTCTTTCTGATACCTTCAGAATTTAGAAGCTTTCAATATGGTGTTAAGTATACTCTTAAGTATTCTTATTTCATGACAATATAGTTATGCATAAGTTTAATAAGAATCTATTGTCCTTCAAACTGATATTTATCAGAGGGGAAGTGGGTAGGAAGATGAGTAAAAGAGGTGATGGGGATTAAAGAATACACTTAACATGATGAGAACTGAGTAATATATAGAATTGTTGAATCACTATATCGTACACTTGAAGCTAATATAACACTGTGTGTAAACTATACTGGAATTAAAATCTAAAACTTAAAAAAAAAGAATCTGTTCTCATAACAGCACACAATTGGAAACATTAGTTATATGTTTATATATATATATAAACCAAGGCTTTGATTGGAATGTCATCTTTGGGAGAGATGTAATACTCAGATATGTAATAGACCCAGATATGACCACACAGCTTTAAGGAACTAAGGTTGACTTTATGGAACCAATAAACATTGGCCTAGTACCTGCTTACATGGTCCCAGAAGCTTTAGCAGGTGAGTAAGGAAATTCACTTGCTGGCAGTCCCAGGAACCTCAGGTTATTTAAGATAGTTTGACAAGAGAGGAATTCACCCAAATCTATAGGTATTACAGGTAAAGTCTAATGGCTAGCACTTGGCTTGGCTTCCTAGCCTTGAGAGGTTTTTAAAAGTCTAGTCTGAGATTCTTTATGAAAAGTTCTAGCAACGCAGACTTAGAAGAGCCTATATGGTTAATTAGTATTCTTGCTGCATTTACGTAAGTAGTCAGGTTAACTTAATGAGACTAGACTTATTGTGCAAACAAATTAGTTTTAGTTTGGTTATTTCTGATAGAAACAGGGGTGCCTGGAGAGAGAGAAATTATGTTTTAGCAAAAACCATAGTGCACCCTGGTGGGTATCAGATTCTAGTTCTGTTAGTTGTCTTTGAGGTTCTGTTTTCTATGTATAAACTGGACTGGAGTCTGAATTCTTCTAGTTTCCTTCAATATTTGGCTACAGCAGTCTAAACTAACATTTCCAATTTTCTCTCACCTTCCTGCCTTGGAATCATTGAGAAACTACCCTTTTCTAGAGGCTCTGCAAGGTTAAGTTGGACAGCTTGATATAAACTTCTAAGAAATCACCCCAACGACTCATGTATAGGTAATTCCATTCTGGTTGCTGTGTGGGCCATTCAGAAAGACCATCAGAGACATTCAAATTGTAAACCAGGAAAACCTGGCAGACTGCCACAGCCTGCCCTCACTCCATTTGAAGATGTTTTGAGCCTGACATCTAGAAATGTTCTTCACTGGCTGCCTTCACACCTCAGAAACTGGAATTATAGTCGATTCGAATCAACCATTGTTTCCATTTTGTTTCCACAGAAATGCCTCATTAAATATTGGATTGCTTATGCAATATAAGCCTAATTTTGGGAGGCTACTGTCTCCTTAAATGGGTTTAATGAAAGTGATCCATTGTCAGAACTAAGAGACTGGTTCAGGGAAATGGAGCAACCTACCAACTCAATTTCTGGACTGTGAGACTTCTTGGGGAAGTTTCAAAGGCAGGACTGAAGGGGAGTAGAATATGCCACCCCAAAATGTGCCACTTTGGCATATGGATTGTTTTGAGCTGAAGGCAATTAAGAACCAGTAGATTCCAGAAAAAGCTTTTTACCTGTTTCTTAATTGCTTAGAGAATTTAAATAGGGGATTTGTCCCAGAAAGAGAGCTATTATCAGAAATAACTTTTTATATCAGAAAGACTTATCTGCATTGCATGGCAAACATTTGTTTACTAAACATTTGTTGTCATATTCCTGTGAGTTGTCTTCCTTCCCTTTGAAACCCTAGGCCCCTAATTCCTTCTCATTAGCTCAATAGCTTTAATTTCCTGATTGCTTTGATTCTTCATGTCTTTGTGGGACTCCTGTATATACATAATTAAATTTGGTTTTCCTCTGTTAATCTGTCTTGTGCCAATTTAATTATTAGACCAGCCAACAAATCTAAAACTGGAAGGAGACAAGAGAAAATTTTTCCTCCCCTACATCATTATTTACATGAACCCTTCCCCATCTTCTCTGCCCAGGACTCTATACTCCTGACCCAGTTCAAGGTTCTCCTTATTTGTGAAGACTTCCATTATACTTCTAGGTTGAGTTAATACCTAGGTTGAGTTTACAATAGCATCTGATGCTTACATGAATCATAATAACAATATTAAATTTTTTCTGAGTCCTTCTGGAAATGTGTTCTAGTAAAGGCTTGCTGCAAAAAACCACTCTTCTCTGTATGACTTAGTTAAGACTCATGGATGGAGGTCTCCCTTTTTAACTTACTAATAATGAGGACAGACATGGACCCTTTAAATTCCCATTTTTGTCTCATAAAAGATTAGCTGAGCTGTTTGTCCACACTGATCAATCTAAGTAAAGTGTTTGTAATTTAACTAAACATTAGTTAAGCTTCTCTCCTTTCTCCAGGGCTCTGAACTTTGATCAACTCTTATCTTGACTCAGCACACAGCTACTTAATCAGGGAAAAACATTACTGGATTATTCCACTCCGTCTATAGCCTGTTCTTTCTAGCCTTGTTGACATTTCCCCATAGAAGAAAATTCCTTTCTGCCTGACCTTTGAGATGCTTGCACCTCTGTGGTTAGATTGTTTTGCTTATTGCAGGTCTCCTTCTCCTTATGGCAATAATACTTTCAAACAAAGTATTTTTTTTAACCTAAGTTACTTGTTTGTTTAGATAATATTCTGCCTCTGTAGCTGCTTATCAGAACAGTGACAATGCCATATTCATATTTGTGTTCTTAGTACGTATTAGTATGTTCTTAGTAGGTCCCTTCCTTGAGTCTGGTAGGATGGTGATTAACCTCCAGCCCAGACTCTGTCTCCCTCTGTGTCAGGGGCCTGAATTTATGAAAAACTGTTTCACTTTTCTTTTTGTTGGTTGTTTTACTTAAAAAAAATCAGTGGAATGCAACAAAAGTAGTTATGAAAGGCAAGTTTACAGTAATAAATGAATATATTAAGACATTATTATAAAGATCTCAAACACCTAACATTACACCTCAAGGAACTAGAAAAAGAGAAGCAAATTAAGCCCAAATTTAGCAGAAGGAAGGAAATAATAAAAATCAGTGGAAGTACATGAAATAGATACCAGAAAATAATAGAAAAGATGAATGAAACTAAAAACTGGTTCTTCAAAAAGATAAAATTGGCAAACCTTCAACTAGACTAAGAACAAAAGAAGACCCAAATAAATAAAGTTAGAAATGAAAGAGGAGACATTACAATTGATACTATAGAAATATAGAGAATAATTAGACTACTGTGAAAATTACATACCAACAAATTACATAACCTAGAAAACATGAATACATTTCTAGAAACACACAACCTTCCAAGACTGAATCAGGAAGAAATAGAAAATTTTAAAAAAATTTAATGTTTATTCATCTCTGAACACGAGTTGGGGAGGGGCAGAGAGAGAGGGTGACACAGAATCTGAAGCAAGCTCCAGGCTCTGAGCTGTCAGCACAGAGCCTGATGTGGGGTTCAAACCCATGAACCCTGAGATCCTGACCTGATCCAAGGTCAGACACCTAACTGACTGAGCCACCCAGGCACCCCAGAAATGGAAAATTTGAAAAGACCCATCCATACCAGTCAAGAGATTGAGATAGTAATCAAAAAAAACCCTCCCCACACTAAAACTCCTGGACCAGTTTCTGTAGAGCATTCTGAACATTTATAGAATTGACACCAATTCTCAAACTTTTCAAAATATTGAGGAAGACGGAACACTTCTAAACTTATTCTACAAAACCAACATTACCTTGATACCAAAACCAGATGAGCATATCACAAGAAAACTATAGACCCGTATTTCTGATATAGATGAAAAAATTCTCAATTCAATATTAGTGAACCAAACTTAACACATTAAAGGATTATACACGATGAACAAGTGGGACTTATCCCTGGGATGTGAGGATGGTCCAACATATGTAAATCATTAATCACATCAATAACTAATCACATGAATCACATCAATAAAATGAGAAGCAAAAATCTCACATTTATGTGACTCACATTTATCTCAATAGGTGCAGAAAAGCATTTGATAAAATACAATATCTTTTCATAGTGAAAATCCTTAACAGATATGGTATCAAAGTAACATACCTCAACATAATAAAAGCCATATACAATAAATCCACTGCTAACATAATCAACGGAAAAAAATTGCAATGTTTTTTTCAGCTCTGGAGACAAGATTGCCTACTCTCAGTACTCCTATTCAATATAGTACTGGAAGTCCTAGCTACAGCAGTTGGGCAAAACAAGAAATAAAAGGCATCCAAATCAGGAAGGAGGAAGTGACATAGTTGCTGTTTGCTGGTAATATGATCTTGTATGTAGAAATCCCAATGAGCCAGTCAAAAAGGTATTGGAACTAATGATTGATTTTAGTAAAGTGGCAGGTTACAAAATCAGTTTACAGAAATCAGTGGTATTCCTTTGCACTAATGATTAAGCATTAGAAAAAGAAATAGTTTCAGGGGAGTTAAGATGGCAGTGTAGTAGGAGGATCCTTGGCTTGTCTTGTCCCTTGAACACAGCTAGATAACTATCAAATCATTCTGAATATCCAAGAAATCAACCTGAGGATTGACAGAACAAACTCCATAACTAGAGGGAGAGAAGAGGCAACACTGAGGAAGGTAGGAAGTGCAGAGATGTGACTTGGGGGAGAAATGGATTGTGGGTACTGCAGAGGGGAAAGAGCCCTGATTGCAGAGAGACCAGAGAGAGTGGGGTGCACAGAGATATGCCCGAGAAAACTTCCCCAAAGCCATTGGCTGGGAAAAGGAGAGGAGCTGATTTTTGTACTTTTGCAACCAGTGGGGCTCAAAGACTGGAGCTTTAGAGGTTGGCATGCGTGACTGGGAGAGAGACCTGAGGGCATTGCCCTACTGCTGGAGAGAAGGCAGGCAAGCAACCTCGGGGGTAGATGATGCAATCTGAGGATCACCTAAGGCACACCAGGAGAGACTGTTGGATCTTCTTGGAGCGCATCTGTGAGAGGTGGCATTTGCAGGGATGCCTCTTTAAGGAAAACAGAGCCAGTGAGCACCATTTCCCTTCCCTACCTTCAGCATAGGAGCAGAGATGCCTGCTGAGGGTGGTTAACCCAGACACTGGCTCCTTAGATGGTTTTACTACAAATCCTACACCTTTGCGCTCAGGTGCATCTGTTGTTCTTGGTCAAAACTGCCTATGTCCCAGCACAGAGAGACACTCCCCCAGAAGACCAAGGCAGGCCCCCACCACAGCACATTCCTAAAGTTTAGAGTTTTAAAAGTCAGAAGGCTTGGCTTAGGATAGAGCCCAAAGTACACTGTGCTGGTCCAGGCAGTCAAGAAACCTGGAGACAGACAGCGTGAAACATGATTTGAGGAACATTAGGGGACACATGAGGGGAAATTATTCACTCTTCCGGAAGTTCTTTGAGAGAAGATAGCACAGAGACCTCTCTTTGGGGACAAAGGAGCTGGCTGGCACCATGTCCCTCCCCACCTCCAGCATAAATAAACTTCAATAACAGCACAGCCACCACTGACTGCCTAACTTGCTTACAACAGGTCCCACCACCCTGCACCCTGCTGGTTCTGCCTTTCTTGGGCAAGTGTGCCTAACACCGGTGCAATAGGCCCCTTCTGCAGAGTCAGCAGAAACCCCCGCCTGCACCCCATTCTACAAGGCTTCAGTTATAGTGGAAGTGGCATCAGATCTCATTTAATAAGCTAACCAGAGCATGCATAGTTAAAACTCACCACACTCTGGCCAAGGTCCAAACACGGCCCATTGCAAGCAAGGTAAGCCTGTTAGAAATGACTGATTTGAGGTATAAAGAGGTACCTGCAGGGATCAGATTCTGTACAGTAGAAAAAAATAGGGCTTTTACACTAAAATCTCTAGGGTAATAACCTTCTACATTGACCTCATTTTGTAACAACTGGACCCTGGCCGATACTTCTCTGCCCTTTGCTGACTCTACTTCCATCCCCTTGTACTTTTCCCGTTGCTACAGGCAGAAGCCTACATGGAAACCTGGTATTTTGATTTTGAAAATCTCTGGATCTAGAAACTGAGATGAATATGACAGCTTTTGAGGACTTTTGTTACCAAAAGACCCAATAGTTTGCTCTATCATCTCTGTCACAGTGTACATACGTTACCCTGATCTCATGCAGAAGGTAAAGTGGCCAATTTGTAATTTTCTTCTTGAGTTCAAGGTAGGAAGAAAAAAACCCATTATTTGTGCAACCTTACCTACTCTAAGCCCAGGTGAACATGCCTTATTTTTCCTACTTTCATGCTTTATGGTTCCTGGTTGTATAAGTGTTTGTGTTTGGGAATATAAGTAAAAATATGTATAAAGTGTGTGGTCATATGTGCATGGGATATACACTTATTGATTTGTTACATAGATTTTTATTGAAAAAGTTATCTGTGTCAAGAGATGGGGATAAAGTCACTGAGAATCTTTGTCTTAAGAATTCATAAACTAGAAAAAAACAGCGACTTGAAAGTAAATATATATTGTATGACAGAAAATATGTGTTAATAGTGGTAGGTGTAAAACCTAGAGAAACAGAGATGGAAAATAACAGCTCAGCTTAGTAGACTTCTAGAAAGATTGGGTGAAGAAGTGTCAGAGGAGAATACTGAAGGATGACTAGGAGTTCATCTAGTTGATAAGGCAGAAGTGAACTTCGATAGAGGAAATGGCACAGGCAAAGACACAGATTCCTGTACCTTTGGGTATAGCAGGGACATGAATTAGCAGTTAGGATGAAGGGGAAACATGGATGGGGAAGGATGGAAGGATGGCCTTTCAGACAGCTGCAGTCAGGTAGAGATGCTGTAGGATTTGATCAGGCATTTGGACTTCAGTCTATAAGCAACGGAGAATCACTGAATTGATTTAATGGGGGAATTGAAAATGATACGATTGTCACTTTCTAAAGATTATTCTATTCTATTATTAAAAATTTATCTTGAGAGGGAGAGAGAGACTGAGAGAGAGAGGGAGAGAGAATGAGAGAGAGAACATGAGCAGGGGAAGGGCAGAGAAAGAGGAAGAGAGAGAGAATCCCAAACAGCCTCTGCACTGCCAGCACAGAACCCAAACTAATGAACTGTGAGATCATGACCTGAGCCAAAATCAAGAGTTGGGCACTTAACCAACAGAGCCACGCAGGCGCCCCTCTTCTATTCTGTTTTTTTTGAAGGAGCAATACAGGAGGCAGAGAGATCATAGAAGTATAACAGATAGAAAGTATAGGGTCAGAAAATAGGTTGATGATAACTGGGAATAGAGAGGGGGAGAGAAATTTGAGATCTGAGATATAATCTAGTGACTATTTCACCTGTCTAGTAGGTAGAAAGGAAAGGAAGGGAGAGAAATGTCTCCCCTTTTCAGCCTGAGAGACTGTCTTAGTATTTGTGTCCATATAAGAAAGAAAGGGAGTATTTATGTAGAAAATAAATTATGGAAAAAACAGAGGAGTAAAATAGTTTCAATTTTTGTTGTCCTAAATTGAAAGTAAAATGAGAAAATGTGTGTAGAGTGACTGGTTCATATTTGTGCATTAAGTAATATATATTTGTTATTATTACAGATAATTAATACTTGTCATATAGCAAATAATAACTGTGTTTATATAAGTTATTACATTTAATTCTTACAGCAAATGGAGAAATTAGATACTAATATCCTCATTTTATAGATGTGGAAACTGAGGTTTGTGTAACTGAAATTACTTACTCAAGATGATCTATATATTAATTCATAGAACTCAGATTCAAACCAAGTTGTCTGTTCTCAAAACTTATACTATCATCATCATCATCATCATCATTATTTCTATTATATATGTAAGGAAATTGTCAGTGAGGTCCTGTAAGATGTTTGATGTGTAAATCAGAACTCTGGAAAAAAAAAGCCTCAGTTGCTTATGGAGATTTAGAAGTCATTAACAATTAAATGATAGCCAAAGTCAGAAGAAATGAGGTCATTCAGAGAGTGTAGACTCAGAAAGTGAAAAAATGAAGGAAATGTCAATATTAAATGATGAGCAGAAGGAAAAAGATGATAAAGGAAAGGGTGTCACTAGAGAAAAAAAGGAATAAGAGAAAGCAAGGGAGAATGCATCTTCAAGAGTATCCATAGTTTTAATTATGACTGAGAGATCAAGCAAGATAACCAAAAGCAAAATCAGTATGTTTGGCCATTGAAAGGTGTCTTTGAATTGTGCAGAACAGATTCATCGGAGAGATGAAAAGCACACTACATGGAGAAGCTTAGAGTGAAGGGTAAGATGATAAATATATGTATTCTTTTATTAGAAGGAAAACCAATAGCATAGGAGATAGGGAAGATAAAGGGAGAAAAGAGGTTGTAATTGTTAGAGAAATAGCCAGAGAAGAAGTATGTGAAGTTTTGAGCACAGGGAATACCCTTATTGTAGCTAAGGCAATTTTTTTTTTTAAAGACAACTCTTCCCTGTGAGGAAAGGATGGATTGCTACAGGTTTGTAGGTATGTGTGGTCAGAGAGGTGAGTGGTTTAATTTATTTACGTTGAGGCTTTTAATTTCTCCGTGGTATGGTCAGAAAGACAGAATCCTGAGAGTGATGAGATGGAACCAGGTTGGGTTAGGGTAGGGACTAGGAAAGAATTCTGTTCCCCCAGCTATGGAAGGGGTATTGGAAAGACACAAGGAAATAGTAAAGAAGGGTGCCAAGGTTTGTGGAAACACTGGCTGTAATAAGAAACTTTTGCATTTGTTGTGATTATTCTGTAGTTTAACCTAGTGACTGGCATATAAGTGAGACAAAAATCAAATATTAACTGACTTTAGGTTCAGGAAATTAGACTTAAAAGAATCAAATGGAGAAGAGTTGTGATAAAGAGGAGTGTCAAATTGCCAAAAAGTCTAACTAATGAACGAACTAACTAACCAACTAACCAACTAATGAGGATACAGTTGGGGGTGCCTGGGTGGCTCAGTCAGTTAAGCATTCGACTTCAGCTCAGGTCATGATCTCGTGGTTTGTGAGTTCGAGCCCTGCATCAGGCTCTGTGCTGACAGCTCAGAGCCTGGAGCCTGCTCCAGATTGTGTCTCCCTCTCTCTGTTCCTTCCCTGCTTGCGCTCACTCGCGCACTCTCTCTCTCTCTCTCTCTCAAAAATAAATACAAGAAAAAAAGAAATAATAAAATTGATGAACGTCTATCAGACTTATGCAAAAGAAAAGAGAAAGGAACCAAACAAATAAAATCACAAATGAGAGAGGAGAAATAACAAACAATACCACAGAAATATAAACAATTATAAGAGAATGTATTAAAAATCATATGCCCTCATATTGGACAATCTGGAAGGAATGGATTAATCTCCAGACACATATTAACTACCAAAACTGAAACAGGAAGAAATAGAAGACTTGAACAGACTGATAACCACCAAAGAAATTAAATCAGTAGTTAAAAATCTCCCAAGGAACAGAATTCCAGGACCAGATGGCTTCACAGGGAAATTGTCCCAAACATTAAAGAAGAGTTAATATCTCTTCGTCTTAAACTGTTCCAAAAAAGAGAATGGGAGGAAAACTATCAAACTCATTCTAGGAAGCCAGGATTATGTTGACAAGGACTCCAGTATAAAAGAGAATTACAGGCCAATATCCCTGATGAACATGGATGCAAAAATTGTCAACAAGTACTAGCAAATCAAATTCAATAGTATATTAAAAGAATCATTCACCACGATCAAGTGGGATTTATTCCTGGGGTGCAAGGTTGTTCAATATTTACAAATCAATTAACATGATACAGTACATTAATAAGAACCATATGATCCTCTCAATAGATGCAGAAAAAGCATTTCACAAAGTACAACATCCATGCATGATAAAAACCTTCAACAAAGTAGTGGTGGCGGGAACATACCTCAACATAATAAAGGCCTTGTGAAAAACTCACAGCTATTATTATCCTCAGTGAGGAAAAAGTGGAGCTTTTCCTTATGGTTATGAATAAGACAGGGTTGTCCGCTCTCACCACTGTTGTTAAACATAGTACTAGAGGTCCCAGCCTCAGCAATTAGACAACAAGAAGTAATAATATTGTATCTAAATTGACAAGGAAAAAGTAAAACTTTCAGTATTTATAGATGATATGATATTTATAGATGATATGATATAGAAAACCCTTAAGACTCCACCAAAAAATACCCACACAAATTCAGTAAAGTTGCAGGGTACAAAATCAACGTACAGAAATCGGTTGCATTTCTATACACCAATAATGAAGCAGCAGGAAGAGAAATCAAGGAATCATTTCCAGTTACAATTGCACCAAAACCTGTAAGATACCTACAAATAAACCTAACCAAAGTGGTAAAAGGTCTATACTCTGAAAATTGTAAAACACTGATGAAAGAAATTGAAGAGGGGCCTCCTGGGTGGCTCAGTTAGTTAAGTGTGTGGCTCTTGATCTTAGCTCAGGTCTTGATCTCAGGGTCATGAGCTCAAGCCTCACTTCGGACTCCATGCTGAGCATGGAGCCTACTTAAAAAACAACAACAAACAACAACAGCAAACATCAAACAAAAAAAGAAATTGAAGAAGACAGAAAGAAATGGAAAAACATTCCAAGCTCATGGATTGGAAGAACAAATACTGGTAAATTGTCTGTACTACCCAAAACAATCTACACATTTAATGCAATCCCTATCAATATACCACAAGCATTTTTCACAGAGGTAGAACAAACTATCCTAAAATTTGTATGAAGCAACAAAAAACCCCAAACAGTCAAAGCAGTCTTGAAAGAGAAAAGCAAAGCTGGTAGCATCACAATTCTGGACTTCAATTTATATTACAAAGCTACAGTGATCAAGACAGTATGGTGCTGGCACAAAAAAAGACACATACATCAATGCAAGAGAATAGGAAACCCAGATATAAACCGAAAATTATCTTTAACAAAGGAGGAATAAATATACAAGGGGAAAATCTTCAACAAATGGTGTTTGGAAAACTAGAGAACAACATGCAAAAGAATGAAACTGGACCACTTGTTACACAATACATAAAAATAAATTCAAAATGGATTAAATACCTAAATGTGAGACAGAAAGCCATCAAATTCCTAGAGGAGAACACAGGCAGCAATCTCTTTGACATCGGCCATAGCAACTTCTTTCTGGATATGTCTCCTGAGGCCAAGGAAAGAAAAGCAAAAATGAACTATTGGAACTTCATCTAGATAAAGAGCTTCTTCACAATGAAGGAAACAAGCAACAACACTAAAAGGCAACCTATGGACTGGGGTAAGATATTTGCAAATGACATATCTGATAAAGGGTTGGTATCCAAAATATATAAAGAAGTTATAAAACTCAACACCCATAAACCAAATAATCCAGTTTAAAAAATGGGCAGAAGACACGAATAGACATTTTTCCAAAGAAGACAAACAGATGGCCAACAGACACGTGAGAAGATGCCCAACATCATTCATTATCAGGGAAATGCAGATCAAAACTACAGTAAGCTATCACCTCACACCTGTCACAATGGCTAAAATTAACAGCATGGGATACAACAGGTGTTGGTGAAGATGGGGAGAAAAGAGGGAACCCTCTTTACACTGTTGGTGGGAACCCAAACTGGTGCAGCCTCTCTGGAAAACAGCATGGAGATTCCTCAAAAAGTTAAAAATAGAACTACCCTATGATCTAGCAATCGCACTACTAGATACTTACCCACAGGATACAAAAATACTGATTTGAACAGATACATGCACCTCGATGTTTATAGCAGCATTGTCAACACTAGCCAAATTATGGAAACAGTTCAAATGTCCAAGGACTGATGGATGAATAAGGAAGATGTGGTGAGTACACACACCACACACACACACACACACACACACACACACACACACACACACAGGATATTAGCCAATTAGCCATAAAAAAGAATGAGATCTTGCCATTTGCAACGACATGGGTAGAGCTAGGGAATATTATGCTAAGCAAAATAAGTAAGTCAATTAAAGCTAATACCATATGATTTTACTCATACGTGGAATTTAAGGAACATAACAAGTAAACATAGGGGAAAAGGAGGCAAAACAGAAAACCGATTCTTAACTATTTGTAGAGAACAAACTGAGGGTTACTGGAGGGAGGTAGGTGGGGGATGGGTTTTGAGGGCAGTTGTAATGAGCACTGGGTGTTGTATGTAAGTGATGAATCACTAAATTCTACACTTGTATGTTAACTAACTGGAGTTTAAATAAAAACTTAAAAAAAAAAAAAGAAAGAAAGAAAATTATCCCAATCACAATAACTTCAAAAACAATAAAATACTTAGGCATAAATTAAGGATGTGAAAGATCTGTATAATGGAAACCAGAAGGCTTGGCTGAAAGAAATTGAAAGAGACATAAAACAAATGGAAAGACATCTCATCCTCATGAATCCTAAGAATAAATATGGTTAAGATGGCCAATCTATTCAAAGCTATCTACAGATTTAATGTAATCCTTATCAAAATGCTAAAGATATTCTTTACCGAATAAGAGGAAATAATCCTAAAATTTGTGGTGGAACCACAAAAGACCCTGAGTAGCTCAAGAAATCCTGAGGAAAAAAAGAACAAATCTGGAGGTATCACACTTCGTGATTTTAACTATACTACTAAGTCATAGCAATAAAAAACAGTGTAGCTCTAGTGTAAAAATAAATAGACCAAAGGAACAGAATAGAAATCCTAGAATTATATCATGCCCTATATACTCAAATAATATTTGGTAATGGAGCCAAGAACATTCAATGGTGAGAAGGATAGTTTCTTCAACAAATGCTGCTGAGAAAAGTGGAGAAACGCATGTAGAATGATGGAATTGGTCTCCTATCTCACACCACTGACAAAAATTAACTTGAAATGGATTACTTAAACATAAGCTCTGATACCTTAAACCCCCTAGAAGAAAGTATAGAGAAGAAACTCATTGAAATTGGTCTTGGGAATAGTTTTTTTTGGGAATGAGGCCAAAAGCACCAACAATAGCAAAAATTCTATGCAATGAAAGAAACAATTAACAAAATGAAATCGCAGCATGCAGAATGAGAGAAATTTTGCAAACCATATCTTGGATAAGGGATTAATATCCAAAATGTGTAAAGAACTAACACAACAAGAGAACACACAATCCAGGTAAAAAATGGGCAGAAGAACTAAATAGATATTTTTTCAAAGAGAACATCAAAATGGCTAATGGGCACATGAAAAGATGTTCAGCATCACTGATCATGAAGGAGATGCAAATAAAAGCCATAGTGAAATATCACTTCACATTTATTGGAATGGCTATCTTCAAGAAGGCATGATAATTGCTAGCAAGGATAGGGTTAAAAGGGAATCCCTAGGGGCGCCTGGGTGGCGCAGTCGGTTAAGCGTCAGACTTCAGCCAGGTCACGATCTCGTGGTCCGTGAGTTCGAGCCCCGCGTCAGGCTCTGGGCTGATGGCTCAGAGCCTGGAGCCTGTTTCTGATTCTGTGTCTCCCTCTCTCTCTGCCCCTCCCCCGTTCATGCTCTGTCTCTCTCTGTCCCAAAAAAAATAAATAAACTTGAAAAAAAAATTAAAAAAAAAAAAAAGGGAATCCCTATACACTACTGCTGGAATTAGTCTTACTATTGTGGAAAACAATATAGAGGTTTTTCAAAAAATTGAAAATAGACCTATACGATCCAGCAATTCCACTTTTGGGTATGTACCCAAAGGAAGTGAAAACAAGATTTTGATGAGATATAGGCACACTCATGTTTATCGCAGCATTATTCCCACTGGTCAAGATATGCAAACAACTCAAATGTCCATCAATGAATGATAGGTAGAAAAGCTGTGGTGTATATTTGTTTTTAAAAATTTGTTTTTAACGTTTATTTATTTTTGAGATAGAGAGAGACAGCATGAACAGGGGAGGGGCAGAGAGAGAGGGAGACACAGAATCTGAAACAGGCTCCAGGCTCTGAGCTGTCAGCACAGAACCCGATGCGGGGCTCGAACTCACAGACCGTGAGATCATGACCTGAGCCAAAGTCGGACTGTGGTGTATATTTGTAATGGAATATTATTAAGTCACAAGAAAGGAGGTTATCCTGCCATTTGCAACAACATGAATGGACCTTGAGCACATTATGCTAAGTGAGATAAGTCAGAGAAAGACTAGTATTGTAGGATATCACTTATATGTTCAATCAAAAAAAGTCAAACCTACCAAAAAAACAGAGTAAAATGGCTCTCTGCTGATAGCTGGCATGGGGGAATAAAAACTGATGCTATTTAAGACTACAAACTTGTAATGACTGACAAATAAGCCATAGAAATCTAACGCATAGTATAGTGAATATAGATAATAATATATAAATGTGTTTATACATAATATTGAATGGCAATCATATTGCATAAATGAATCAAGTAATACACCGAACACCTTAAATTTAGAAAATGTAACATATCAAGTTTATAAAATAAAAAATCCAGCTGATTAAAAAGAATCCTGTTTATTTATTTGTTTATATTGTGATGCCTGGTGTGTGTGTGTGTGAGATCTTGGTTTTAAAAATTACTGCAAATAGGGGCACCTGGGTGGCTCAGTTGGTTAAGTATCCAACTTTGGCTAGGGTCATGATCTTGCGGTTTGTGAGTTTGAGCCCTGTGTCAGGATCTTTGATGACAGCTGGGAACCTGGAGTCTGCTTCAGATTTTTGTCTCCCTTTCTCTTTGCCCCTCTCCCACTCACACTCTGTCTCTCTCAAAAATAAATAAACATTAAAAGAATTTAAAATTACTGTAAATAGAAGACTAAAATTGATGTTTGTGTGTGTGTGTGTGTGTGTGTGTGTGTACCAATGGTGAGGGGTGGTGAACGCGTGATAATAAACATAGCAGAAACAGGATAGGTGAAGAATTAGGGAGAAAAGACATGGGCACATTAGAGTTTCTTCCTCAGGAAAAGTGCTTTAACTGCTTTACTGTTCCAGTTCACAAGTCACTCAAGGACAAAGAGAAGCAGGCCCCCGGTTGTAATAAAACTTGTTACTTTTATTTTCTGTGAAAGACCTTTATGTTAGATTTAGTTTTTATCTCCTGTAAAAGACTTTTTTTTTTTTGCTAAAGTTGTTTTTCTACAGTTGTTCAGTTGAAAATTAACAACATTCCCAACATTATGTTGGCTCATTTGGATGATTCAACACTAAAGCAAGCTTAAACTGTTAAACGCATATTGTGTGTTTATGGTGAGAAGGAGAGAATTTCACTGTTCTCTATCTTTTATATTAGAACTTTTTAGTCACGTTATTGCTGACAGTTTTCCCTCATATGTAAATCCCATGGAAAGTGTTTTGTTTTCTAACAAGCAAGAGTTTTGATATCAGTTACAGACAAATTTGGATCCAAGAACCAACAGTAACTAGCTACATTTACTTAAGTCTTGGGGGAGAGGAAGGTGACCTAAGCAGTGAGAAGGAGCTGAGTAATGGAAAGAAGTTGTTCTGGTAGTACTAGCTCACATTACATTAATGACAATAGAATGATATAGGTTATATTATAAGTTTCTTGGCCTGAAGAAACATTCAAATAGGAGTTATTTTCTCCCCAGCACATAATTGGTTTTAAGATCAACTCTATGAGAACAAGGGGCATCAAGGGAAATGTCTCTAGGTGCAGTGTTCCCTTGTGTTTAATTTGAATCTCTGAGAATTTCTATATGAGTGCTACCATGTTACAGTTCTTAGCGGATTTTTTTTGCACTCTTCTGCTGAGTCTTGTTTCAGTGCTCATGTCTTCTCTATTGCTATGCTATGAGTATATAGATGGATGACAGAGTGTGTTTGATCCACTTCAGATTCTTTCATGGTATGAGCACATTTTCTGTATATGGCAAGATCTCAGTAAATGTTGTATAAACTAGTGAAGAGGGTGAAGAAATCCCATGACCTCAAAATCAGATTTACAAGCAAATTCATTCCACCATACAGCTGGCTCCTGTTACGTAGGTCAACCCCCCAGTACTGAGAAAGGACTGGGTTTCATTTCTCAATCTCATGTCAACTCTCAGTCTTTCTGTGAAGGATACCAGTCTGTTTGTCTTGAGCAAGGCTGAGGGTCACCCTTTAGGTTTGGCATATATCTAGTGGACTATGGAGCTGCTTTTGTGGAATGTAGGCTGTGGACACCATCTTGGCACTCTCCCTCTGCCTTGTTCCAGCTCACTGGTATCTCCCAGAAAAGAGCTTATACACTCATCTCCAGTTCAAGATGACAGCATGGGAAGAGCCTGAACTTACCTCCTTCCATGGATACACTGAGTTTTATAGCTACATATGGAATAATTTCCTCTTAAAAAAACTAAGGTTGGCTGAGTGATGACTGCACAATGGGCAAACAAGAAGAAAACCACATTGAAGTGGGGAGGAAAGGCTGGGACACAGTTTTGCCATAAACTGTACCCCTGTTGTGACAAACCAGAAATGGGAAAAGAAAAACCTCAAAACCAGAGCTTCCCTTAAAGAGTGAAGTGGTTGAACCCATTGGAACCTCAACTTTTAGACCTGCCCTTGAGAAATGAACCCCCAAATATATCTAACTTTGAAAACCAATTAGACTTGTGAGCTGAAACCCACAAAATTGTAGTGATCTGGGACACAACTATTAAAAGGCCCACACACTCTGTTACCTGCCCTAGGGCCCAGC
This sequence comes from Acinonyx jubatus, assembly GCF_027475565.1. Lineage (NCBI taxonomy): Eukaryota > Metazoa > Chordata > Mammalia > Carnivora > Felidae > Acinonyx > Acinonyx jubatus. The sequence goes on along the minus strand of NC_069390.1, from coordinate 50,929,208 downwards.
TCAGAAGTAGCTGACCATGTCCAGGCTTAAAGTGAAGGAGACTCACCTGCTCATATTAAAGCATTGGCTTAAGGGGTGGGCATCTAATTTAACACACATAGTTGGGAACCTGCTGGAACACCTTCAGGGGATGGAGACTGGTGGGCACCATCTTTACACTCTCCCTTTACTGTGTTCCAGAGCACCAGTATCTCCTGAAAGGGGGATTTTATATATTTCTGGTCCCCCAATCTTTGTGGCAGTTTTTCTCAGGGGATGCCTCTTGACTACCTGTGTCTGGAGTCAAGGGGAGCTTCAGGCCCTGGTCTCATGGGATTGTAGTAGTCAATGTCACCCAGAAGGGAGCTCATACCCCTAGCCAGCACCCTGATTTTTGTGGCTGTTGCCAGAGGACAGCTTTACATCACCTGGCTCTGGAAGCCAGTGGAACTTATGCTTGTTGGTCCCAAAGGACTATAATCAAAGGAGAAGAGTTTTTAGACCCCTGTTACCCCTAGGGCACAGCAAGAGGCCACAGACCTAGGAGCTCAGTCTTTCTGTGAAGGAGGCCTATTAGCTAATCATCATGGCTGTAGCCTGAGGATCAGACTTCTAATTAAACATGCACCTAAGAGCTGGCTGTAATCCTTTCCAAAAAACATGGAGGTCAGGAGCTATTGCTGTACTCTCCTGCCATGCTCCACAGGGCCCCTTGATTACCTTGCTCTGGTGGCCAGGAGTTCCATGGGACTGTGGCAATCAGAAAGGTGATTCTTGATAGGCTACCACCCCGGGACTGTATTCAGATAGCAGCCTGAGGCGTACTCCACCCACTCCCCAATATTTCTGTGAAGGAGGCTTCTTACTTGTCCTTAAGTTTGGCCTGAGGGGCAGGCTTCAGGTTTGGCACACATTTAGTGAACTGTGGAGCTTCTCTCAAGGAATATAGGTTGTGGATGCCATATTGGGGCTCTCCCTCTGCCTTGCTCCAGCTTGCTGGTATTTCCAAGAAAAAATGTTACATACTCACCTGGAGCCCCAATTTTTCAGACTGGCACCTGGGGACACCACTAGATCATCTGGCAAGTGGGGCTTATATTTGTGATTCTACAGAACTGTATATATTTGCATTCTTTTAAAATCTGCTGTATGAAGGTTTGGCTTCTAAAAATCCTGAATTTAGGTGTTTAGATCATCCCTTTAGGAACAGTGACAGGTCTTGGCACGTCTTCAACTACTGGAAACTATTAAAAATATAATAGGTTACTTGGACAAGCACAAAGGTTGAGAGACAACAAAGGCCTGAAGAAGGGTTGAACAACAAGGCTCACCTCTAACCTGAGGCCATTCCTTCAAAACTGGGAGAGATAGTTGATTCATCTACTGTATAGAAACCAACATAGAGAATCAAGAAAAATGAAGAAATAGATGAATAAGTTCCAAATGAAGGAATAAGATAAAACCTCTGGAAAAAACTTTAATGAGACAGATACATAATTTACCTGGTAAAAAGTTAAAAGTAACGGTCATACATGTGCTCATCAGACTGAGGAGAAAAATGGACGAACACAGTGAGAACTTCAACAAGGAGATAAAAAGTATAAGAAAGTACCAGCTAGGGGAAACAAGATGGCAGAATAGAAGGGCTCTAGGCTTGCCTTGCCCCATGAACACAACTAGATAACTATCAGCTTATCCTAAATACCCCAGAAATTGACAGGAAGACTGACAGAATAAACTCCACAATGAAAGGAAGAGAAAAGACCACACTGAAGAAGGTAGGAAGTATGGAGATGTGGTTTAGAGGAGAAATGGGCCCTGGCTGTTGCAGAGTGGAGGGAGACATGGTCACAGAGAAGGGGGCGGGTAGAGATTGAGAGAGAGAGAGAGAGAGAGAGAGAGAGAGGAGCACACAGTGGGGAATGCACAAGGAGAACATTTCCCCATGGCCATTGGCTTGGAAAGTGAGAGGGGCTGGATTTTGTGAGTTCTTGCAACAAGTAAGGCTTAAAGCCTGGAGTTTTAAAAGTCAGGGGGCTTGGCTGGGGTAGAGTGTGAAGGGCACTGTGCTGCTCCTGGAGAGAAGGCAGGCAAACAACCCAGGGACAGATAGAGTGGAAGGAGCGAGGTGAAAGGCACCTGGAGCACACAGTGGGGAGATTATTTACTCTACTTGAAGTATTTTCCTGAAAGACAGCTTTCATGGAGACATTTCTCTAAGAAAAAAGGAGCTGCCTGGCATCATTTCCCTCCCCTGTCCATCAGCATAAATACAGAGCCACCTACAGGAAGCAGTACACAGAGCATGGACACTGGCTGCCTAACTCTATACACCAAGCCCCATCCTCTGTGCTCCAGTAGAACTGCCCTTCTCATTCATGTTGCCTCAATCGCAGCATGATCAGCCCTTCCACTAGAAGAGCAGCACAAACCCCTGTGCACACTACATCTCTCAACCAGAGTTTTGCAGGGCTTCAGTTGCAGAAGAGGTGGTGGCAGGTCTCATTTCATAAGCAGACCAGACACCTAGTTAAAACTCACCACGTTCAGACCAGAGGTGAAACATTGCCCACAGCAGACAAGGAGAGCCTCTGCAGAGGACTGGCCTGAAGGATAGAGCAGAGAAACACAGCAGCACAGAGCATGCAGCACATACTGGAGACACTCCCTAAAGCACCAGGTCCTGGGCACTGCATGACCTCTTCTTCATAAAGCCATTACTTTCAGGAGCAGGAGAAATAACTAGCTTAGATAAAATACAAAAACAACATAGGGATTTATCACAAGTGAAAGACCAAGATAAGGTCACAGCCAGAGATCTAAGTGAAACAAATATAAGTAACATACCTGATGGAGAATTTGAAGCAGTAATCATAAGGATACTCACTGGACTTGAGAAAAGAATGGAAGACATCAGTGAGACCTTACCACAGAGATAAAAGAGTTAAAAAAGAGTCAATCAGATATGAAGAGTGCATTGATGGATTAGAAACATGCTAGATGCAATGAATAGCAGATTGGAATAAGCAGAGATTGAATTGATGACCTAGAAGACAAAGCAATGGAGAAAAATGAAGCTGAACAGAAGAGAGAAGGAGGAATTGTGCAAAACAAGAATAGACTTAGGGAACTCAGTGACTCTATCAAACATGATAACATTTGTATTATAGGAGTCCGACAAAAAAAGAGAGAGTAAAGGAGACACAAAGTTTATTTGAAAAAATAATAGCTGAAAATTTCCCTAATTTGGAGAAGGAAATAGATATCCAGATCTAGGAGGCACGGTGAACTCCCATCAAAATCAACAAAAGCAGGCCCACACTAAGATATATTGTAATTAAGTTTGAAAAAAAAAGTGCCAAAGAAAAACCTTAAAAGCAACAAGGCAAAAGAAGTCCTTAATTTACAGCAGAAAACCCATAAGGCTGACTGGAGATATCTCAGCAGAAACCATGGCAAGCCAGAAGGGAGTGGCATGATATATTCAGAGTGCTGAGTGGGAAAAATCTATACCTAAGAATACTCTTCCAGTAAGGCTGTCATTCAGAAGAAGGAGAGATAAAGAGTTTTACAGACAAACAAAAACTAAAGTTCATTAGCACTAAACCAGCCCTGCAATAAATATTAAAGAAGAATCTTTGAGTGTAAAAGAGAGACCAAAAGTGACAGTGTAAAGGCAGGAAACACAATAGCAATAAAAATGAATATTTCTTTAAAAATCAGTCAAGGAACTCACATACATTAAAAGGATATAAAATATAATAACATAACCCTAAAATGTGGGCATGGAGGATGGAAAGGAGAAAAGAATGGGTTCAAACTGGAACAACCCTCAACTTACTATAGACTAATCCGATATAGGTAATTGGAGAACAGTTTATAAACAAACCTAATGGTAACCATATATCAAAACCCAAAAATAAACTTGCAAAGAATAAGGGAAATAAATCCAAATATATCACCAAAGAAAATCAGCAAATATAAAAGAGAGAAAGACAGAAAGGATCAGAGAAAATCTCTAGAAACAACCACAAAACATGTAATAAAATGACAATAAATACATACCTATCAATACTTACTCTGAATGTAAATGGACTAAATATTTCAATCAAAGACATAGGGTATCATAATGGATTAAAAAAACCCCTCAAGACTCATCTATATCCTACCTAACAGAGACTCATTTTAGACCTAAAGACACCTGCAGATTGAAAGTGAGGGGATGGAGAAACATTTATGATGCAAATGGATGTCAAATGAAAGGTGGAATAGCAATACTTGTATCAGAGAAACTAGACTTTAAAGATTGTGATAAGAGACAAAAAAGGGCACTATGTTATAAGTAAGAGGACAGTCCAACAAGAAGTTAGACAGTTGTAAATATTTATGCACACAACATGAGAGCATCTAAATACATAAAATAATTACAAACATAAAGGAATTAATTGATAACAATGCAATGATAGTAGGAGATTTTAACGCCTAACTTACATCGATGGGCAGATTATCTACACAGAAAATAAACAAGGAAATAATGGCTTTTAATGACAAAGTGGGCCAGATGGACCTAACAGATATATTCAGAACACTCCATCCTAAGACATCCTGAAAACACATTCTTTTCAAGTGCACATGGAATATTCTGCAGAATAGATGACATATTAGGTCACACAACAGGTATCAGCAAACACAAGAAGATTGAAGTCATACCATGCACCTTTTTATAGCACTATGTAGCTAGAAGTCAACCACAAGAAAGAATTTGGGAATCCCAGAAATACGTGGAGGCTAAACAACATGCTACTAAACAATGAATGGATAAAGCAGGAAATCAAAGAAGAATTTAAAAAATACTACATGGAAACAAGTGAAAATGAAAACACTTGCTCCAAACCCTTTGAGATACTATAAAAGTAGTCCTAAGAGGGAAGTATATAGCAGTGTAGGTCTACAAGAAAAACCTCAAATAAACAATCTAACCTTACACTTAAAGAAGTTAGAAAAAGACCAACCAATGAAGCCTAATGCCAGCAAAAGGAAGGAAATAAGAATCATTAGAGCAGAAATAAATGATACAGAGACTAAAAAACCCAGTAGAGTAGATCAATGAAACCAGGAGGTTTCATTAATAATTAATTAAACATTAATTATTAATTATTTATAATTAATAATTAATTAATTATATATACAATTTATATAATAAAAATATATATAATTTATATATATATTATATATTATATACATAATATATATATAATTTATATATATTATATATATTAAAAATATATATAATATATATAATTTATATAATAAAAATATATAATTTATATAAAATATATAATTAATTATTAATTAATTAATAATTAATTAAACATTAATAAAATGGATAAATCTTTAGCCAGACTTATCAAAATTTATAGAAGAGAAAGGACCAGAATAAACAACATTGCAAATGAGAGTGGAGACATAACAGCCAACACCACAGAAATACAAACAATTATAAGAGCATATTATGAAAAATCATATGCCAACAAATTGGACAACCTAGAAGAAATGGATAAGTCCCTAGAAACATATAAATTACCCAAACTGAAACAGGAAGAAGCAGAAAACTTGAACAGACCGGTAGTCAGCAAAGAAATTGAATCGGTAATCAAATATCTCCCAACAAACAAAAGTCCAGGACCAGATGGCTTCACAGGGGAATTCTACCAAATGTTTAAAGAATTAGTACCTATTCTTCTCAAACTATTCCAAAAAATAGAAAAGGGAGGGAAACTTACAAATTCATTTTATGAGGCCAGGATTACCCTGATAGGAAACCAGATAGGAATTCCACTAAAAAGAGAACTATGGGCCAGTATTTCTGATGAATGTAGATGCAAAACTTCTCAATAAAAACTAGCAAACCAAATCCAACAATACATTAAAAAAGTCACCATGGACAAGGGGGATTTATTCCTGGGTTGCAAGGGTGGTTTAATATTCACAAATCAATCAATGTGATACATGACATTAATAGAAGAAAGGATAAGAATGATCCTTTCAATAGATGATATTTTTAACATATCATTTCAATAGATGCTGAAAAAAGATATGACAAAGTACAACATCTATTCATGATAAAAACCCTCAATAAAGTATGTTTAGGGGGAGCATACTGCAACATAAAGACTGGTCAATTTTTGTGCAAGTTCCTATTTGAAGATGTTTGAAATTTTTCTAAAAGATGTACTCATATGAGTGGAATTGCCTTATTATCAGAAATCATTGGGGGCGCCTGGGTGGCTCAGCGCTTAAGCGTCCGACTTCGGCTCAGGTCATGATCTCACGGTTCATGAGCTCGAGCCCAGCATCGGGCTCTGTGCTGACAGCTCAGAGCCTGGAGCCTGTTTCAGATTCTGTGTCTCCCTCTCTCTCTCTGACCCTCCCCCATTCATGCTCTGTCTCTCTCTGTCTCAAAAGTAAATAAACGTTAAAAAAAAAAAAGAAATCATTAATCTATGTGAGTAGGAATCTTGAATATTTTCCATACAGATAGATGATTTTCCTACCCTCATTAATCTAATAATGTTCCTCTTCTGATTTGTATCACTGTCTCTCTAATAAACAGAGCTTGTGTATGGAAGGTTTTTGTTTTCTAGGCTCTTATTCTCTGCCTTTGCCATATTTGTTTATCCTCTGTCATTATTAGAGATTATTCTAAATGGTATTGACTTGTAAAATACTTTATTATCTGCTTCGGCAAGTACCTCCCCTTTATTTTTTTTCTTCTAGTAGTGTTGGTTACTTTTGACTTTTAAATAGATTCTCATATTATTTTAATGTAAACTTTTAACCTTGTTAAGCTTTTGTCTATAATTACATTGAGTTTGAGAATTTTTTTGGGGGGGAAAATGCCATCATTGTTGAGACTTGTCTTTACAAATATGGTTTGTTTCTCTATTATTTAGGTATTTCTTTATGTGCCTCAATAAAGTTCCATAACTTTCTTTCATAAAGTTCTTATACACTTTCAGTAGATTTACTCTTAGATTCTTTATTATTCTATTGTTAGTGTTAATTACATGGTTTTAAAATTACATTCTTTTTTTAATGCTTTTACATATATATTTATTTTTTTTCTGCAAATTTTTATGTAAATTCCAATTAGTTAACATATAGTGTAATATTAGTTTCAGGTGTAGAATTTAGTGATTCATTATTTACAGAAAACACCCAGTGCCCACCACCACAAGTGCCCTCCTTAACCCCATCCCCTATTTAACTCATCCACCCCACCCACCTCCCCTCCAGTAATATCAGTTTGTTCTCTATAGTTAAGAGTCTGTTTCTTGGTTTGCTTCTCTTTTTTAAAAAAACTACATTCTTGAAATCGGCCATTTGTAGCAACGTGGATGGAACTGGAGAGTGTTATGCTAAGTGAGATAAGTCAGGCAGAGAAAGACAGATACCATATGTTTTCACTCATATGTGGATCATGAGAAACTCAACAGAAGACCAGGGGGGAGGGGAAGGGAGGAAAAAGTTATAGACAGGGAAGGAGGCAAACCATAAGTGACTCTTAAATACTGACAACAAACTGAAGGTTGATGAGGGGGGCGGTTTAGGGGGGAGGGGAAAGTGGGTGATGGGCATTGAGGAGGGCACCTGTTGGGATGAGCACTGGGTGTTGTATGGAAACCAATTTGACAATAAATTTCATATAAAAATAAAAATAAAAATTACGTTCTGTATGGTTTCTTGCAGGCATACAATTTTGTAAATTTAGCTTCTATACAGACATGAAAGAATAATATAGGTGACATTTAGTTATATATTCACATGCAAATGTACTCATGGGATAGATACAAAGAGTAGACTGTTGTCAGTGAACAAACTGCAAAAACAGATTTGTAAAAGTCTGGGATCACTTAAGTCTTGCTCTTTTTTTCATTGATAAGCAAATTAACTTTTAGCCAGCAAAGAGGTAAATCTAGACAAAGAGGTAAATCTAGTCTGACCTTGAGCAGACTGGCTGGAATCTTCAAAATGATTTATGGATTCTCTGAAAACCCTGTGAATTTAATTATGGAGTATTTGTGACAAGTGTCTTCCATGTCATTCTGTTAACACCAATTTCTTAGGCTAGGTTTATACTTTTTCATCAGGATTTTCTCCTAACAAACTTGCTGACCCTTCTGTTAATCATAACAATGTGATTATAGATGTTATGGAATTCTTTAGGCAGGTAGTCATACTATCCGCAAATAATAGACATTTTATTTCTTTTAAAAACTTTATTTTTTTTAATGTTTATTTATTTTTGAGAGAGAGAGAGAGAAAATGAATGAGTGGGGGAGGGGCAGAGAGAGAGGGAAACACAGAATCTGAAGCAGGTTCTAGGCTCTGAGCTATCAGCACAGAGCCTGACATGGGGCTCGAACCCACGAACTGTGAGATCATGACCTGAGCCAGAATCAGACGCTTAACTGACTGAGCCACCCAGGTGCCCCTAGACATTTTATTTCTTATCTTTTAATCCTTAGTGTTGTAATTGTTATCTGACTGTGATCAGTGGAGCTGTAATTAAATGTGGAACAAGGACTTTGATACAGGGTATATTTTAGTGTTCTTGACATTAAAGAGAATATTTTTAACATTTCACCATTAAATATGATGTTTCCTATATATTTGTGGGAGATGTTCCCGATTAAACAACTTTCATTGTATTGTCAGTGTGCTAACTTTATTATGAATCTGTGTTGAATTTTTTTTTTTTTTAGTTAAACAATGATTTTGTTGCTTGAGATTAGACAAATGTATGCAACCAGGGCAGAAGCTGTGGATGACTCATATTTCCAGTTGGAGAGGAGGACTCATATGATTTTACAATATTGGGCCAACTAGTGAATATGGCTCTTGACCAGAAACAGAAAAATGTAAGACACTTCATGAATTTGCCCAGAGGCCACGCTAATCTCTGTATCGTTACAATTTTAGTATATGTACTGATAAATCCTAATAAATATATTGAGATAAATTCACATAACATAACATTCACCATTTTTTATCCATTTTAAAGTGTATAATTCAAAGGTTTTTACTATGTTCACAATGTTGTACATCAAAGGACACTACCAGAAGAGTGAAGAGACAATCCAGTGAATAGGAGACAATTTTTTCTTTCTTCCTTCCTTTCTTGCTTTTCTTTCCTTCTTCCTTCCTTCCTTCCTTCCTTCCTTCCTTCCTTCCTTCCTTCCTTCCTTCCTTCCTTCCTTCCTTCCTTCCTTCCTTTCTCTTTCTTTCTTTCTTTCGTCTATCTACCCATCTATCTATCTATTATCTATCTGTCAATCATCTATCTAAATCCAGAACATTTTTATCACCCCAAAGAAACTTCATCCCCATTCAACAGTACCTCCTCATTTCCCCTCCTCACTATTGTAGATATCACTAATGTACTTTCTATCTCTATGAATTTGCCCATTCTGAACATTTCATATAAGTAGAATCATATGGTATGTGGCCTTTTGTGTCTACCATCTTTCATTTAGCATGTTTTTTCCAGGGTTCATCCATGTTGTAGCATGCATCAGTACTTCATTCTGTTTTATGGCTGAATGACATTCTATTGTGTGGGTCTACCACATTTGTTTATCCATTCATCAGGTGATGGACATTTGGGTTATTTTTGCTTTTTGGCTATTATGAATAATGCTGCCATTATCAATTTGTTTACAAGTTTTTATGTGAACGTCTCTTGGAATTGAAATCTAGAAGTGGAAAGGCTGGGTCATATGGTAATTCTGTGTTTAACTTTTTGAAGAGCTTCCTGTTTTTCACAGCCATTGCACTGTTTTACATTTTTACCAGCCATGTAATGGAGATTTCAGTTTTACCACATCCTCTTATTTATTTATTCCCTTTTATTTCCATCTCCACTTTTATTCTCATTTCCTTCATAGACACCCACTTTAATGGGTTTGATATGTATGGTAATGTGTGTGGCCATGTAAGTGTACTGGTAAAATGTATAGTCCTTTTTTTACATGAGTATATATTATTAATTTATATAAATAGTTGTGTAATATAGACTTTGTTCTATTTCTTTTTGCCCCCTTTCTCTGTGTGATCTCTTCATGTTGTCTCCTAGATGGTAACTTCATTGTAGTTGGGCTTCTTATATGGTGGTTAAAGACCCCATAAGATAGTGTTCCTAGCAAACAAGGTGGAAAATACATGGCATTTTTATGACCTAGCAATGGACTGTATAGTGTCACTTCTGCAGTGCTCTTTGGTTGAGGTAATCACAAAACCTGGTCAGTTTCAGGAGGAGAGGACAGAGACCCTACTTCTTGATGTGAAGAATGTCAAAGAATTTGGATATCTATGAAAACTTTCATGGATATTTGATCTGTTATTAAATAAAAATAGCTGGTTATGGCAGACCTTACTTGATTATGAGAAATATGACTTTGTTCTCAATCATTGACAAAACTAGCTAAATCAGATTTTTTTAAATCATATTCTCCCTTACAGAGGTTTATTTCTGTCTGTGTGTGCTGTGTTATACCTAGAGGAGAGCCCAGTATTATAGTAATAATAGTTCATACATTTTTAATCCCTTGCTAACTGTGGGATACTAAGCATTGGTGTTAATTTTCTTAATTGTAATTTCTACAACAATCCTTTGAAGTAAGTGCTGCTGCTGCTGTTATTGTTGTTATTATCATCAACTAAACTGGTGCACATTCAGCTCGCTGGTTATGAAAATGTTGAAATACTTCCATACGGAGTGGTAAACAGCTGCTGCTACAAGGGTGTCTTTGATGTCCTGGTCATCCAGACTGCATACCCTTCCCCACAATCCAACAGCAGCTAAAAGGCTAATTCTGGGTGCTATAGAGAGCCAGACTCCACCCAGAATGTTCAGTGCTTCTGCCTTTCCATTTACCATTTTGAACACCACTCCTAGATAGTGTTATTTTGGAAATGGAAGAAAAGATCAGACACAGAGAAGTTAAATGACTTGTCCTGACCACATAGCCAGGATTCAGCTTAGGAAATCCTAAACCCCCACCTGTGCTGTTAACTACTCTCCTGTAATGTGAAGTCTGTCAATGTTTGTGGAATAAATCGGCACAATTAAGATTCTGTGATCTTTCCCCCCCAAATGACAAAGAAGGAAGTTTGGAAAGAGGTAAGGATGCTTCTATGAGTCCTAGAGGCTAGAATAAATAGATTTTCCTAGGATGCTTGGTATGGCTATCAGCACACACAGATGAACTTCCCCTCCAAAATTTGGTTTGGATGTTATGACTGATAACATGTTTCTCCCTCTTACTTCCCTCCCTCCCTCTCCTTCTCTCTCTCTCTCTCTCTCTCTCTCTCTCTCTCTCCCTCCCTCCCTCCCTCCCTCTCTCACACACACACACACACACACACACACACATTGAATGAAAAGGTTCATTACTTACATAATTGAGATCTCTGTGGAGAATAGGGAAGACCTTTCGAGGACGTCTGAAATGTCTGAAGAGCAAGGAAAGGAAGTGGCCTGGGTTTCTATTGTGGTGAGGGGTGGGGCTGGGTAAAACTTCCTGTACTTTGGGAAGGGTGTGTGTGGTTTGCATTTGTGCTGATGCTAAATATGGGAACATCAGGGCTTTCTCATTAGTTTACCCAGATGTGGATGCAAGGGGAAGAGTGAAAGAGGAGTTTAAAAAGTTGTTAGCAGTCAAATATCAACCACCCAAAAAAGGAGTTGTACTCCACATTATAGTGCTTTATTCCAATACCCTTTTTCATTTCCAGCCTAGAGTTAGTGCAGCATAGTAGAAAGAGCACAGGCTTTCATATCTGAAACTTTAGAAATCATGTCTTAAGGAGTACATCTATGAGAACTGGCAAAAATGAAGCTCACAGTCAGCTCTACTCACAGGATTTATTGTTTATTTATTTATTTATTTATTTCTTTACTTTATTTTTATATGAAATATAATTTATTGTCAACTTGGTTTCCATACAACACCCAGTGCTCATCCCAACAGGTTACTCATAGGATTTATAAATCATTCAAAGGATGACTAAGAGAATTGCAGAGATAAGAGATATATTTGAGTTTATTAGGCTGCTTGACATTCCCCTTAGGTTTCTTATAGGAAATGTGTTCAATGTGGTAAGGATGACTGGTGGTCAGGTGAGGAATTCACCAGGTATAAATTGTACCCAAGAAACGGTGTAAAGTTTGTCTATGGCACTCAGCAACCTTTGACCCATCCACTCCCTGAAACAACTTCCTGATAGAGGAAAAACAGTAATTCTGGGGCTCAGCAAACCACACAATCCAGGTTCAGATATCTGAACAATTTGCTACACTATAATCTATGATATTTTCCTGACATCTGTACTATAAATAAATCAACATCACCTCACTTGCATTTGCATTACAGGTCCTAGGATTTTTTCCTTTTATGTTTGTTTTATATGTTTGGTTTATATATAGTCCTATGGGCAAGATGGGCTATGGTTAACCTCTGCCTGAAATAACTACCTTTGGATTTTTTCTGTGAAACTTACTAGGAGATTGGATGATGATGAGTTTGGGGTGGAGTTAAGAAATGGGAATCACTTAAGTCTTAGAGTTCAGTGACAAGATTGTCTTTCCTCAGGACATTTCTTCTACATTCCCCCACTATGTCTTTCCTCCAGCCTCTAATCTAGTCATCTAGAAGAAAGAGAAAGGACAAAGGAATACTTTAGCCATGCTCTCTTTAGAGGCATGAATGGAGGTCAGGCTTGTGGAAACAAACTTTCGCTTCCCTTAAAGTAATTCCCTCTGTATTTCACTTACCACTGTCTGGACATTCATTCCATCTCAGCATCTTGTTTGTCTCTGGATTTTCAGGCCTACAATGGGGAGATAACTGATGTATTCTAATCTTCCTTGCTCCAAGGTCTTCTGGCTTCTTCCTTCCTGCTTTCTCTTCAAAAGACTCTTCCATACACAGATCGGGAATAACAAGATTAATAATTCTTTTTCCTAAGACTTCAGTAAATCTTTACTGAACATGTACTAAGTGTGAGGCCTTATGCTAATATCACAGAAATATGTGTGACTAAATTGACCATTGCCCATACAAACCGTGTTTTAAGGGGCAGGGGTAGGAAACAGATATGCAAGTAAATAATGAAGTTAAAAGATGCTAATCACAAGAGATGAGGAATGTCACCCCAAGTCTTACACTGAGAAAAGAGCTTCTAACTTTGTCTAACTTGTTCTTCCAAGGCTAGTTGAAAGGCTACCTCCCTGTAAAGAGTTCTTGGATGAACAACCAGTTGCATTCTCTATTTGACCAGTTGACCAACTGTCACATTTCATATCTTCAGTGTCACTTAACTCATTGTATTTTTGCTCCCTCCTGGATTGTGAGCTGCTTGTGAACAAGAGCTGTGTCTGTTCCATTTTAGGCATAGTGGATGTGATTTGCAAACATTATCATAAAGAATTTTTGCATCTTCATGAATAAGTTTGGGTTATACTTTTCTTTCCTTGCAGGGTCCTTGTCCAACTTGGTGGCTCGATGAAATACCCTTATAAAGGAAATTGATTGCTCTCTCTTTTCTCCCTTCTCCAAACTATTTTATGAGATAGGCATTTGTTTCTGAGTATATAGTTGTGCTGTAAAAATGAGTCTGGAGTCTTTCAGGGATGGAGAATTGGAAAACAAATTTGTTCCAGTTAGCTACATTTTCTTTCTTTTTTTAAAAAAAATTTTTTTTAATGTTTATTTATATTTGAGAGAGAGAGAGACAGAGCAAAAACAGTGGAGGGACAGAGATAGAGGGAGACACAGAATCTGAAGCAGGCTTCATTCTCCTAGGTGTCACCACAGAGCCCGAAGCGGGGCTCGAACTCACAAACTGTGAGATCAAGACCCCAGCCAAAGTCAGACCCTTAATGAGTGAGCCACCCAGGTGCCCCTGGTTAACTACATTTTCTAAAGTGACTGTATAATTTTACATTTGCATTCTTACCAGCAGTGTTTGTGAATTCCAGTTGGCCATATTTTTGTCAACACTAGTATTGTTAGTCATTTGAGTGTGGTGTGCAGTGCTATCTCATTATGGTTTTAATTTGCATTTCACTAGTAATGAATTCTTGTGAACATTTTTATGTACTTACGGATCATTTGTATATCTTCTTTTGTGAAATGTCTGTTCAAATATTCTCCCAGTTTTGTCTTTTTTTTTCTTTTTGACTCTTAAATGTTCTTTATATATTCTGGATACAAGACTTTGTCCAATATGTCTTGCAAAGTTTTCTCCCATTCTGTGGCTTGATATTGTTTTAAATGTTTATATATTTATTTTGAGAGAGGGAGAGAGAGAAAGCAAGAGTGGGGGAGGGCAGGGAGAGGGAGAGAGAGAATCCTAATTTGACTCTACACTCAGCACAAAACCTGATGTGGGGCTTGATTTCACCACTGTGAGATCACGACCTGAACTGATATCAAGAGTTGGATACTTAACTGACTGAGCTACCCATGTGCCTCTGAGATTTTCTTTTGTTAACTATGTCTTTCAGAGGGTAAAACTATTTTAACCTCAATGAATGCTCTTTTATCAATTTTTCTTGTGTTGTGTTTTGTGTGTCCTGTTTCAGGAAGTCTTGCCTAGCCTAACCCAATGTTATGAAGATTTTCTTTCTTGTTTCCTTCCCCAAAATTAATTGTTTTAGCTCTTATATTGACTTCTGTGACCCATTTTCTGTTAACATTTGTTAATGGTGGGAAACAAGGATGAAGGTTCATTGCCCCCACTATACAAATATCTAGTTGTTCTGGCACGATTTCTTGAAAACATCTTTTCCATGTTAATTCAGTGAGTAGCTATAAAAAAACACTGATTATGTAAGTGTTAGTGTATTTATGAACTCTCTCTTCTATTATAAAAAAATTCCAAAGAAATCGAAGAATAAATGAAGACATATAAAATGTTCATTGATTGGGAAGATGGGGGAAGAGTAGGAGGACCCTAGGTTCACCTTGTCCCATGAATATAAACTAGATGACTGTCAAATCATCCTAAATACTCCAGAAATAACATGAAGACTGATGGAACAAACTCCATAACTGAAGGGAGAGAAGAGATCCCATCAAACAAGGTAGGAAGTGTGGAGATGAGGTTTAGGGCAGAAATAAATTATGGCAGCTTGGAGGTGAGGGAGCCTTAGGTACAGCTGAGGGTGAGAGAGAGAGGAGAACATGGTGTGTGTTGGGGGGTGGTGGGGTGGGGTGGAAGGCACAAGAGGAACATTTCCCCATAGCCATTGACTCGGAAAGCAGAAGACGCCGAATTTCCTGAGTTCTTGAAACCAGCGGGACTTAAAGCCTGGAGTTTTAAGGGTCAGAGGGTTTGGCTGGGATAGAGCCTGGAGGGTACTGCCCTGCTTCTGGAGAGAAGGCAGGCAAACAACCCGTCAGTGGATAGCATGGGAACAGTGTGATGAATAGCACCTGGACACACAGTGAGGAGAATATTTGCTCTTCTTGGAGCTTGTCCCTGAGAGGCAGTGTTTATGGAGACACTTCTCTGAGAAAAAAGGAGCTGGCCTGCACCATTCTCCTCTCCTTCCCCTCAGCATAAACACAGAGCCACCTGTAGGAAGGAGCACACAGTAGGAGGACAATGGCTGCCTAACTTGCATACACCGAGTCCCACCCCCGTGTGCTCTGGTAGAACCCCACTACCTAGTCATGCTTGCCTCAGTCCCAGTGTGTGTGTGTGGGTGCCTCCCCAGAAGACCAGCACAGGCCCCTGCCCACAGTCCATTTCCTGACCAGAGAGTTCTGCAGGGCCCCAGTTCTAGAAGAGGTGGTGACAGGTCTCATTTTATAAGCAGCACGCCTAGTTAAAATTCACCACTTTCAGACTAGGGATGAAACACTGCCAACAGCAGGCCAGGAGAACCTCTGCAGAGGACTGGCCTGAAAGATAGAACAGCCAGAAAAGAAAAGCACAGTGCATGGAGCACACACTGAAGACAGTCCCTGAACTGCCAGGCCCTAGGCATTCCATGATCTCTTCTTCATAAGGCCATTACTTTCAGGAGCAAAAGACACAACTGGCTTTTCTAATAACAGAAGCAGCCAGATACTTAGGCATATGAGAAGACACAGGAATCTATTCCAAATGAAAGAAAAAGATAAGGCCATGGCCAGAGATCTAAGCTAAACAGATATAAGTAACATACCTGATGGAGAATTTAAAGCAATGATCATAAGGATACTCACTGGACCTGAAAAAAGAATGGAAGACATCAGTGAGACCCTTACCACAGAGATAAAAAATTGAAAAAGAAATAATCAGAGATGAAGAGTGCAATAAACAAGATTGGAAGCGTGTTTGATGCAATCAACAGCAGAAACAGAGAAATGAATTAATGACCTAGAACACAAAGCAATAGAAAGCAAGGAAGGTGAAAAAAAGAGAGAAAGAAGAATTATGCAGAGTGAGAATAGACCTATGGAACTCAGTGACTGCATGAAATGTAATAACATTAGTGTTATACAGCAGAAGAAGAGAGAGGAAAAAGGGCAGAAAATTTATTTGAAAAAATAATAGCTGAAAACTTCCCTAATCTGGGGAAGGAAACAGACATCCAGATCCAGGAGGCACAGAGACTGCCATCAAAATCAACAAATGCAGAGCAACACCAAGGCATATTATAATTAAATTTTCAAAAAAGAGTACAAAAATGTATCTTAAAGGCAGCAACACAAAAGAAGTCATTGACTTAGAAGGGAAGGCCAATAAAGCTAGCTGGAGATTTCTCAACAGAAATGTGGCAAGCCAGAAGGCAGTGGTATGGTATATTCAAAGTGCTGAATAAGAAAATTCTGCAGCCAGAATATTGCATCCAGGAACGCTATCATTCAGAATGAAACAAAAACTAAAGGAGTTGTGACCACAAATCGGCTCTGTAAGAAATATTAGAGGATACTCTTTGAGTCAAAAAGAGAGACCAAAAGGGACAATGTAAAGGCAGGAAACACAAAAGCAGTAAAAATGAATCTTTCTGTAAAAATGAGTCAAGGAACTCGCACACAAAAAGAGGTATAAAATAGAATGTGTACCTAAAATGTGGGGCCATGGAGAGGGAGAGGAAAAAGAATGGACTCAAACTTCAGTGACCATCAACTTAATATAGACTGTTAATTTGCAGAGGAGGTTTTATATAGACCTAATGGTAACTATGTGGTAAAAACCAAAAATAAACTTACAAAGGATAGAGAAAGAAATCCAAATATATCACTAAAGAAAATCAGCAAAACATGAAAGACCATAAGGTTCAGAGAAAATCTCCAGACACCACCACCAAAGAAGTAATAAAATGGAAATAAATATATATATATCAATAATTACTCTGAATGTAATTGGACTAAATGCTCCAATAAAAAGACATAGGGTGTCACAATGGATAAAAAAAGCAAGAACCATCTATATGCTGTCTAGAAAAAACTCATTTATACCTAAAGTCACCTGCAGACTGAAGGTGAGGGGGATGCAGAACCATTTAACTTGCAAATGGGTGTCGAAAGTAAGCTGGAGCAGCAATACTTATATTGGACAAACTAAACTTTAAAACAAAGCCCATTATAAGAGACAGAGAAAGACACTATATTATAATTAAGGGGACAATCCAACAAGAAGATATAATAATTGTATTATATTATATTATATTATATTATATTATATTATATTATATTGTATTTATGCCTCCAGCATGGAAGCACCCAAATATATAAAATAATAATAAACATAAAGGAATTAATCCACAATAATGCCATAATAGTAAGGGACTTTAACATCTCACTTATATCACTGGACATATCATCTAAACAGAAAATCAATAAGGAAGTAATGGCTTTGAATGCCACACTGGACCAGATGGACTTAACAGATATATTCAGAACATTCCATCCCAAAACAGCAGAATACACAATTTTTTCAAGTGAGAATAGGACATTCTCCAGAATAGATCACATATTGGGTCATAAAACAGGCCTCAACAAATACAAAATGTTAAAGTCATACCATGCATGTTTTCTGACTACAGCACTATGAAGCTAGAAGTCAGCTATAAGAAGAAATCTGGAAAGATCAGACATACATGGGGGTGAAACAACATGCTACTAAACAATGAACGGGTCAACCAGGAAATTGAATAAGATATGAAAAATTACATGGACAGAAATCAAAATGAAAACACAACAGGCCAAAACTTTTGGGAAGCAGCAAAAGCGGTCTAAGAAGGAAGTACATAACAATACAGTCCTATCTCAAGATGCAAGTAAAATCCCAAATAAACAGCATAACCTTACACTTAATGGAGCTAGAAAAAGAAAAGAAGGAATTCTTTCCAGCAAAAGGAAAGAAATATAAAGATTAGAGAGAAATAAATGATATAGAAACTAAACAAACAATAGAACAAATTAATGAAACCAGGAGATGGTTCTTTGAGAAAATTAAAAAAATTAATAAAATTGACAAATGTCTAGCCAGTCTTATCAAAAAGAAAAGAGAAAGGACTCAAATAAACAAATCACAAATGAGAGAGGAGAAATAACAATCAACACCACAGAAATAACAAATAATTATAAGAGCATATTATGAAAAACTAGAAGATATGGATAAATTCCTAGGAACAGATAAACTACCAAAACTGAGACAGGAAGAAGAAGACTTGAGCAGACTGATAATAGGACAGAAACTGAAACAGTAACCAAACCAAATATCTCCCAACAAACAAGACTCCAGAACCAGATGGCTTTACAGGGGAATTCTACCAAAGCTTAAGAAAGAGGTAATACCTATTCTTCTGAAACTATTCCAAAAAACAGAAAATGAGGGAAAATTTCCAGATTCATTCTATGAGGCTAGCATTACCCTGATACCAAAACCAGATAAAGACCTCACTAAAAGAGAGAACTACAGGTTAATACTCCTGATGAACATAGATGCAGTCTCAATAAAATACTAGCAAACCAAATCCAAAAATATGTTTAAAAAAACCATTGACCATGATCAACTGGGATTTATTCCTGGGTTACCAGGGTGGTTTAATATTCTCCAATCAATCAATAAAAGAATTAATAAGAGAAAGGATAAGAACCATGTAATCATTTCAGTAGATGCTAAAAAAGCATTTGACAAAGTGGAACATCCATTCATGATAAAAACCTTCAATACAGTAGGTTTAGGGGAAGCATACCTCAACATAATAAAGGCCATATGTGAAAAACCCACAGCAAATATCATCCTTAATTGACAAAAACAGAATTTTCCTCTACCATCAGGAACAAGACAGGGTGTCCACTCTTACCCCTTTTATTCAACATAGTATTAGACATTCTAATCACAGAAATAAGGAAACATAAAGAAGTGAAAGACATCCAAACAAGCAAGGTAGAAGTCAAACTTTCACTATTTGCAGATGACATGACACTCTATATAGAAAACCCCAGAGATTCCACCAAAAAATTGCTAGAACTGATACATGGATTTAGTAAAGTCACAGGATACAAAGTCAGTGTACATAAATCTGTTGCATTCCTATACACCAATAATGATGAAGCAGAAAGAGAAATCAAGGAATCAATCCCATTTTACAGTGGCACTAAAATCCATAAGATAGTTAGGAATAAACCTAACCAAAGAGGTGAAAGGCCTGTACTCTGAAAACTATAAAATACTGTTGAAAGAAATTGAAGTGGACACAAAGAAATGGAAAGATATTTTATGCTCATGTACTGAAAGAACAAATGTTAAAATGTCTATACTACCCAAAGCAATCTACACATTTAATGCAATCCTTATCAAAATACCACAGGCATTCTTCACAGAGGTAGAACAAACAATCCTAAAATTGGTATGGTACTGAAAATAGCCAAAGAAACCTTGAAAAATAAAAGCAAAGCTGGGAGCATCACAATTATAGACTTTAAGTTATATTACAAATCTGTAGTAATCAAAATAGTGTGGTACTGGCACAAAATAGACACATAAATCAATAGAACAGAATAGAAACCCCAGAAATGAACCCACAAGTATATGGTCAACTAATCTTTGATTAAGCAGGAAAGAATATGCAAAGGGAAAAGGATAGTCTCTTCAACAAATGGTATTGGGAAAACTGGACAGCAACATGCAAAAGAAAGAACTAGACCGCTTTCTTACACCATACGCAAAAATCAATTTCAAATTGATTGAAGACCTAAATGTGAGATCTGAAACAATAAAAGTTCTAGAAGAGAACATAGGCAGTAATCTTTTTGACATCATCAGTAGCAAGTTCTTTCTAGATGTTTCTCCTGAGACAAAGGGAACAAAATATCAAATAAACTGTTGGGACTACATAAAATAAAAAGCCTCTTCTGCATAGTGAAGAAAACACTCAACCTACAGAATGGAAGAAGATATTTACAAATGACGTATCTGAAAAAGGATTAATATCCAAAATCTATAGAGTTTATCAAATTCACACCCAATATTGAATAATCCAATTAAAAAATGGGCAGAAGACATGAATTGGCGTTTTTCCAAAGAAGGCACACAGATGACCAACAGACACATGGAAAGGTGCTCAACATCACTTATCATCAGGGAATTACAAATCCAAATTACAATATCACCACACGTCTGTCATAGTGGCTAAAATCAACAACACAGGAAACAACAGGTGTTGGCAAGGATGTGGTGAAAGGGGAACATTTTTGTAATGTTGGTGGGAATGCAAACTGGTGCAGCTACTCTAGAGAACAGTATTGAGGTTCCTCAAAATATTAAAAATAGAATTACCCTACACCCTAGCAATTGCACTACTAGGTAATTTACCCAAAGGATAAAAAAAAAATACTGATTCAAAGGGATACACACACCTCGATGTTTATAGCTACATTATCAACAATAGCCAAATATGGAAAGAGCCCAAATATCCATTGACTAATGAGTGGGTAATGAAGATGGAGTGTGTGTATATATATAAACTCAACATCCAAAATTGAATATATATCATGGAATATTACTCAGCCATGAAAAAGAATGAAATCTTGCCATTTGAAACAATGTGAATGGAGCTAGAGAGTATTATGCTAAGGAAACTAGGTCAGTCAGAGAAAGACAAAAACCCTATGATTTCAATGATATGTTGACTTTAAGAAACAAAAGAGATGAACATGGAAAAAAAGGGAAGCAAACCAGGAAACAGTCTTAACTATAGAGAACAAACAGATGGTTTCTGGAGGGGAGTTGGGTGGGAGGATGGGTTAAACCAGTTATGAGTATTAAGTGCCCTTTAGAAAAGCACTGCGTGTTGTATGTAAGTGATGAATCACTAATTTTTACACTTGAAACTAATATTGCACTGTTTGTTAACTAGGTGGAATTTAAATAAAAATTTGGGGGGAAAAAGAGAAACGAGTTTCAGGTGTTAAGTCCAACTCATTGTAGGAATTCATAAAATTATGCCTCTCTGGTTTTCAAAGTCAGATGTTATGTGGGTTCATCCTCATCCAGTTTGCCTGTGCCCGAGTGCTTGGAGTGAGGGTTTGGTTTTTTCCTTCTCCATGGCTGCGCTGTCCCTCCATCTTGTGGACAGTCTGATTTAGCTCTGTACTGTGTCTTTGTCCTTCCTACCCTCTTCAGTGTGAATTATTCTGTACATTTAAACGTGGCAAGTCTGGCCTACCAGTGTATGGATTGTGTTCTGGCTCATTGACACTGATGTGGGTGTTATCTAGTTTTATCTGTGGGAGGAGTTGAGTTTAGGATCCTCCTACTCCAATGTCTTCCCATGAAGTGTACTTTTCATTAATGGGAGAAACCCTAAAAGGTTTTTTTTTAAAGAAATTGGCAAGAAGATTTTAAAATTTATATGGAAATGCAAAGGACTTAGAATAGGAAAGATGATTTGAAAAAGGAAAATAAAATTAGAGAAATTTAATTATTTGAATTTAAGACTCACTATAAAACTACAATAATGAAGAATATAATTTTAGTGTTTATTTTATTTATTTTTATCATGATAAGTGTACTCTTTAATCTTTATAACTTATTTCAGCCATCTTCCCAATTACCCTTCCTCTGGTAACCATCAGTTTTTTCCTTACAGTTAAGGTCTGTTTCTGGATTTCTCTCTCTCTCTCTCTTTGATTGTTTGTTTTTGTTGCTTAAATTCTACATATGAGTGAGATCATATGGTATTTGTCTTTCTCTGACTGCCTTATTTCACGTAGCATTTTTTGGTTTTGTGGTCAAGAACTCTTAGATTTTGTTTTTCTGAGAAAATCTTTATCTGTCTTTCTATTCTGTATGATAGCCTTGTTGGATAAAGTATTCTTGACTGCAGATTTTTTCCATTCAGCACTTTCAATATATCATGCCACTCCCTTCTGGTCATCAAGTTTCTGCTGGAAAATCCACTGATAGTCTGATGGGATTTCCTTTCTTTTCTCTTGCTGCTTTAAAATTTTTTTACCACTACTTTCTGCCATTTTAATTACTATGTGTCTTGGTGTGGACCTCCTTGGGTTGAATTTGGGAGGGGGATCTCTGCCTCCTACATCTGAATATTTGTTTCCTTTCACAGATTCAGGAAGTTTTCAGCTATTATTTCCTCAAACAAATTTTCGGCCCCCTTTTCTCCCTCTTCTGATATCCCTATAATCCGAATGTTATTATACTTGATGGAGTCACTGAGTTCCTTAAGACTATTCTGAATTTGCTTACTTTTCTTTCATCTCCTTTGTTCAGCCTGGTTACTTTCCATTATTCTGTCTTCCAAGTCATTAATTCATTCCCTTTCTTCATATTTTCTGCTATTAATTCCATCAAAGGTATTTTTAATTTCATTTATTGTGTTCATAATCTCTGATTGGTTCTTTTTTATCTCTGTGTTAAGGGTCTCACTGATGTCCTCCACCCATTTCTCAAGTCCAATGAGTATCTTTAATGATCATTACTTTTAATTCTCTCTCAGACATATTAACCTATATCCATTTCACTTAGGTGTCTTGTTATGGTGTGGTTGTGTTCTTTCGTTTGCGACATATTTTGTGTCTCCTGATTTTTGTAACGCTCTGTGTCTGTTTCTGTGTGTTAGGAAAGTCAGTTACTTCTCTTATTATTTTTTTAACGTTTTTATTTATTTTTGAGACAGAGAGAGAACATGAACAGGGGAGGGGGCAGAGAGAGAGGGAGACACAGAATCCAAAGCAGGCTCCAGGCTCTGAGCTGTCAGCACAGAGCCTGAAGCGGGGCTCAAACCATGGACTGTGAGATCATGACCTGAGCTGAAGGCGGACACCTAACTGACTGAGCCACCCAGGCACCCCTACTTCTTTTGTTCTTAATGGTAGTAGACTTATGAAGAAGAGGTCTTGTAGTGCCCTGCACTGCAGGGTCTTTTGCTCCCCTGGCACTCTAGGAAGAGTACTACTGTTGAGTTTTGGCCTCTTTTTCCTTTACTCTGATTGTCTGCAGAGGCTCTGTTTGCCTCTTTTGGGTAGTGTTTGGTCCCCACCAGGGAGGGGTGGGGCATGTTTTAACAAGGTGTGTGGTGGTCTGCTTGGGAAATGGGACCTTCCCCTGCCACCACTGGGACTGACCCACACAACATGTGGGTTGGGAGATGTGGTGTTGGTAGGGTTTGTGCCAAAATTCTTGCGGGGACAGGGCTCACAGTGCTGAGATTAAGGGAAGTATGTGTAAGAAAGGCAGATCCACCCAAAGCACAGCGGTGTTCCGGGGTGGGGAGTGTGCTTTGGTGTAAGCAAGTTAGGTGATGAGTGTCAGCTGTGGCTGTTGTTTATGCTGGGGGTTGGGAGGGAAATGGTGCCTGCCAGTCCTTTTTTCCTGGAGGGGTCCCCCTGTGATCCTTGTGTCTCTGGGCCATACTCTGAAATGAGCAAATTACTCTTCTTCCCATCTGCCCCTGGTGTTTTCAAACTGCTGGTTCTTCTACCCCCAAGCCCAAGAGCACACTGTACACACTGTATATTAGCCAATCTGACAATAAATTATATTAAAAAAAGCAAACAAATCAAACTGTTGGTTTTATGCTGTATCTGCACAGTCTGTTTGCCATTCTGTCCCTTTAAGGGCAGGGACTCTGCTAATGCCCTCTTGGCTCTCCTAGAGCCAAGCCCACCAATTGATAAAAATTCCAAGTTTTAAGTCACATTGGTTTTAAGAACTCATGAAATTTGCTTTCAAAGGCAAATATTATGGGGATTTTTTTATGGGCTCCCTGGGGTAAAAGTCTGTTTCCTGCCCTTCCCTGTGCCACCAGTTCCCTCTCCACTGTGGATGACCATGATCCATTTGCTCCCAGGCCACATCTTTACCCTTACTACCTTCTTTGATGTGGCTTCTCTACCTTTAGATGTGCAGTTATTTCCTCTAGTGTTCAGATCATTTTCTGGGTTGTGTATGCTGATGTGAGTGGTCTCTAGTTGTATCCATGGGATGAAGTGAGCTGGGGTCCTCGTACTTCACCGTCTTCCCAGCCAACCTCCAGAATATCATTTTGGTTTTAAAGGAAAGTTGTGAAGATAGTAGAGTGAGTTTTACACACACACACACACACACACACACACACACACACACACACACACACATACACACACATATGTATATGTATATGTATATGTATATGTATATGTATATGTATGTGTGTGTGTAGTTTCTGCCTACCTTCTAGTCACTTTTCCCTAATGTTAACATCTTCCATAACTATGAAACATTTATCAGACTAAGAGATTGACATTGGTACATTACTATTAATTGAACTCCAGAGTTTATTTGAATTTCACCAGTTTTTCCACTATTATCTTTTTCTGTTCCACGATAACACTCCATCTAGTCGTCACATCTTATTTTCTTTGGGTCTGTGATAGTTTCTCAGTCTGGCCTTTATTTATCATGGCCTTAATTAACAGTTTCAAAGAATAATGGCCAAGTATTTTATATAATTTCCCTCAATTTGGATTCCTTTGATGTTTATATTGCGGTTATGAGTTGTTGGTAAAAATACCACAGAGACAATGTGCCCTTCTCATAAATATAATATCAGAGGGTATATAATATCAGGGAAGAGTGTTTTTAGTGAACATTGAGATACCCAACTTTGATTTTGTCCTCAAAATGCATAAAATTTTCTATGACATAGTGCTGGTTTTATCCTTCAGTCGCTTGAAGCCCATTTTCTGGACTACACTGCCAGTTCTTGGCTAAGCCCAAGCATTGATAAAAATCCATACCCCATCACTATTATTAGTTCCTCTGATGCCATGGGGAAATTATTATTAATTCTGCCCATTGAGTGTATTTTCCTCTTTCCTCCTAAGTTATAATACAATCATCAACAAACTTGAGTGCAGCTACTTTAGAAGTTGAATGTTTGGCCCTCCAACATTGAGTTGCCGTATGTAAACAATACTTCTTGTTGATGTTGTCTGAAAACATTATCAACTGTGACCTATTTTGGGGGGGTTAGGAAGTCCTCAGGGGATATAATGCGGGGACCAACGTCATGAAAGCCACCTGTTTATGTGTGCAATTGGTATTCCCAGTGGTCCCCACTGTTATATGTTCTTGAATGTAGTATTACTGTTTAATGACAGAACTCCTTCATGCATTTCCTTCCCTCTTAGAATGATGATATGTTATAACCTAGGACAAAATGGGTATTTCAGATCTCAAAATATTTTATGTTCTTTCATAATTTAAGAGGTTTCTTTTAAAACCTAATAATAGGCCAACAGGCCTTTCAAGTGGGGGAAATACCTTAAACACATGGGTAGTTTTCTAGTCCAGAATTCCAGTGGTTGCTACTGGATGGAAGTCATAGCCCTTTGCCAAAGGCACCATGTGTCTTGTTGGCACCTGGTCAACACTTCGACTTTCACCATCATTCAGCTCCATTTGGGAAATCTGAGAAAGGAGATCCACAATAATTTCCTTCAGGTCATCTCGTCATCCAACAATAAAGTTACTTAAAAGAGCATAAGCAGTTAGAGTGACTTTAAAAATTTTTTAATTTTATTTGAATGTTATTTAGTCAACATACAGTGCAATATTGGTTTCAGGAGTAGAATTCAGAGGTTCATCACTTACATACAACAGCCGGGACTCATCGCAAGAAGTGCCCTCCTTAATATCCATCACGTATCTATCCCATCTCCCACCCACGTCTCTCCATCAACACTGTTTGTTCTTTATCATTAAGAGTCTCTTGTGGTATCCCCTTTCCATATGTTCATCTGTTTTGTGTCTTAAATTCCACATATTAGTGAAATCATGTAGTGTTTGTCTTTGATTGACTTCGTTGACTTCGCATAATACATTCTAGCTCCATTTACGTTGTTTTAAATGACAAGATTTCATTCTTTTTGTGAGTAATATTCTGTGTTATAAATATACCATTTCTTCTTTATCCATTCATCAGTTGATGGACATTTGGGCTCTTTCCATAGTTTGGCTATTGTTGACAATGCTGCTGTAAACACTGGGGGCATACCCCTTTGAATCTGTATTTTATATTCCTTGGGTAAATACCTAATGTGTAATCGCTGGATTACAGGATAGTTCTATTTTCAGTTTTTTGATGAACCTCGATACTGTTCCCCAGTGTCTGCACCACTCTTCATCCTCACCAGTATGGTGCAGGCTCCTCTTTCTCTGTATCCTTGCCAACACCTTTGTTTCTTGTGTCGTTTATTTTAGCCATTCTGATAGGTGTGAGGTGGTATCTCATTGTAGTTTTGATTTATATTTCCCTAATGATGAGGATGTTGAGCATCTTTTCATGAGTCTGTTAGCCATCTGGATGTCTTCTTTGGAAAAATGTCTATTCATGTCTTCTGCCCATTTCTTAACTGGGTTATTTACTTTTTGGGTGTTAACTTTGTAAGTTCTTTATAGATTTTGGACACTAACCCTTTATCAGATATGTCATTTGCAAACATCTCCCACTTGCAGGCTGCCTTTTAGTTTTGTTTATTGTATGCTTCACTCTGTAGAAGCTGTTCATATTTTTTTTAATTTTAATTTTATTTTTTTAATTTCCATACAAATTAGTTAGCATAGAGTGCAACAATGATTTCAGGAGTAGATTCCTTAATGCCCCTTACCCATTTAGCCCATCCCCCCTCCCACAAACCCTCCAGTAACCCTCTGTTTGGTCTCCATATTTAAGAGTCTCTTATGTTTTGTCCCCCTCCCTGTTTTTGTATTATTTTTCTTCCCTTCCCTTGTGTTCATCTGTTCTGTGTCTTAAAGTCCTCATATGAGTGAAGTCGTATGATATTTGTCTTTCCCTGACTAATTTTGCTTAGCATAATACCCTCTAGTTCCATCCACGTAGTTGCAAATGGCAAGATTTCATTCTTTTTGATTGCCGAGTAATACTCCATTGTATATATATATATACCGCATCTTCTTTATCCATTCATCCATTGATGGACATTTGGGCTCTTTCCATACTTTGGCTATTGTGGTCAGTGCTTCTGTAAACATTGGGGTGCATGTGCCCCTTTGAAACAAGAAGCTGTTTATCTTGATATCCCAATCCTTCATGTTTGCTTCTGTTTCCCTTGCCTTGGCAACATGTAGTAAGAAGTTGTTATGGCTGAGGTCAAAGAGGTCGCTGCCTGTGTTCTCCTCTAGGATTTTGATGGTTTCCTGCCTCATATTTAGGTCTTTATCTATTCTGAATTAATATTTGTGTATGGTGTCCAGTTTCATTCTTCTGCATGTTACTGTCCAGTTTTCTCAACATCATTTGTTGAAAAGTTTTTTCCATTGGATATACTTTCCTGCTTTGTCGAAGATTAGTTGACAAAATAGTAGTGGATCCATTTCTGAGGTTTCTAATCTGCTCATTGACCTATGTGTCTGTTTTTTTGCTAGTGCCATACTGTCTTGATGACTACAGCTTTGTAATATAGCTTGAAATCTGAAATCGTGATGCCTCCAGTTTTGTTTTTCTTTTTCAGGATTTCTTTGGCTATTCAGGGTCTTTTGTGGTTCCATACAGATTTTAGGATTGTTCTAGTTCTGTGAAAAATGCCAATGGTATTTTGATAGAGATTGCATTAAATGTGTAGATTGCTTTGGGTAGTGTAGATATTTAAATTTTTTTTCAACGTTTATTTATTTTTGGGACAGAGAAAGACAGAGCATGAACGGGGGAGGGGCAGAGAGAGAGGGAGACACAGAATTGGAAACAGGCTCCAGGCTCTGAGCCATCAGCCCAGAGCCTGACGCGGGGCTCGAATTCACGGACCGCGAGATCGTGACCTGGCTGAAGTCGGACGCTTAACCGACTGCGCCACCCAGGCGCCCCAGAGTAGTGTAGATATTTTAATAATGTTTGTTCTTCCAATCCATGAGCATGGAATGTTTTTCCTTTCTTTGTATCCTCTTTAATTTCTTTCATAAGTGTTTTATAGTTTTCAGAGTACAGATCTTTTACCTCTTTAGTTAGCTTTATTCTTAGGTATCTTATTGCTTTTGGTGCAATTGCAAATGGGATCAATTACATGATTTCTTTTTCTGCTGCTTCATTATTGGTGTATAGAAATGCCAATTTCTGTACGTTGATTTTATATCCTGTGACTTTGTTGAATTCATGTATTACTTCAGGAATTTTTTGGTGGAGTCTTTTGGTTTTTCTACATAGAGTATCATGTCATCTGCAAAGAGGGAAAGTTTGACTTCTTCCTTGCTGATTTGGATGCCTTTATTTCTTTTTGTTGTCTCATTGCTAAGGCCGGACTTCCGGTAATATGTTGAACAACAGTGGTGAGAGTGGGCATCCCTGTCATATTCCTGACCTTAGAGGGAAAGCTCTCAGTTTTCCCCCATTGAGGATGATATTAGCTGTGGGTCTTCTGTATACATCCTTTAAGATGTTGAGATATGTTCCTTCTATCTCTACTTTCTTAAGGGTTTTTATCAAGAAACGATGCTGTATTTTGTCAGATGCTCTTTCTGCATCTATTGAAGGGTCATATGGTTCTTATCCTTTATTTTATTAATGTGGTGTATCATGTTGATTGATTTGCAGATATTGAACCAAACTTGCAGGTCAGGATTAAATCCCACTTGATCATGGTGAATGATTCTTTTAATGTACTCTTGAATTCTATTTGCTAGTATCTTGTTGAGAATTTTTGCATCCAGTTTCATAAGGGATATTGGCCTGTAGTTCTCCTTTTTAGTGGGGTCTTTATCTGTTTCTGGAATCAAAGTAATCCTGGCTTCATAGAATGAGTTTGGAAGCTTTGTTTCCAGTTCTATTTTTTAGAACAGTTTGAGAAGAATGTGTGGTAGAATTCCCCTGGGAAGGCCTAGGATTCTTATCTGTTGTGGGATTTTTGATTACTCGTTCAGTTTCTTTGCTGGTTTCTTTGCTGGGACTGTTCTTCCTGTTTTCTGTTTTCTGTTTCTTTCTGTTTCGGTTTTGGTAGTTCATGAGTTTCTCAGAATTTGCCCATTTCTTACAAATTGCCCAATTTGTTGGTGTATGATTTTTCATTGTATTCTCATAATTGCTTGTATTTCTGTGTTGTTCATTGTGATCTCTCTCATTTCACTCGTGATTTTATCTATTTGGGTCCTTTCTCTTTTCTTTTTGATATATCCGGCTAGGGGTTTATCAATTTTGTTAATTCTTTCAAAGAAGCAGCTCTTAGTTTCATTGATGTGTTCTGCTGGACTTTTGTTGTTGTTGTTTCTGTATAATTTATTTCTGCTCAAAGTTTATTATTTCCCTTTTTCTGCTGGCTTTAGACTTTATTTGTTGTTCCTTTTCTAGCTCCTTTAGGTGTAAAGGAATTGCGTGTAGGTGTAAATGTAGGTTGTGTACTTGGGACCCTTGCTTCTTGAGAAGGGCCTGAGTTGCAATGAACTTTCCTCTTAGGACTGCCTTTTGCTGCATCCCAAAGGGTTTGGACTCTCATGTTTTCATTTTCGTTGACTTCCATGTATTTTTAAATTTCTTCTTCAATTTTCTGGTTAACTCATTCATTCTTTAGTAGGATGTATTTAACCATGTATTTGAGTGCTTTTCAAATTTTTTCTTGTGGTTGACTTCAAGTTTCATAGGGTTGTAATCTGTAAATATACATGGTATGATCTTGATTTTTTTGTACTTGTTGAGGGCTGACTTGTGACCCAGTATGTGATCTGTTCTGGAGAATGTTCCATGTGCACTCGAAAAGAATGTGTATTCTGCTGTTTTAGGGGTAATATTCTGACCATATCTGTTAAGTCCATCCAGTCCAGTGTGTCATTCAAAGCGATTGTTTCCTTGTTTTTTCTGCTTAGATGATCCGTTCATTACTATAAGTGGGGTGTTAAAGTTCCGTAGTATTAGTATATTCTTTTATCAATGTGTTTCTTTGTTTGTTAATAATTGATTTATATGGCTTCTTCCAAGTTGGGAGCATAGATGTTTACAAATGTTAGGTCTCCTTGGTGGATAGACCCCTTAATTATGGTATAATGCCCTTCTTCATCTTTTGTTACAGTTTTTCTTTTAAAATCTAATTTGTCTGTTATACGTATGGGAACTCTGGCTTTCTTTTGATGTCCATTAGCATGATAGATGGTTCTTTATTACTTTCAATCTGCAGGGGTCTTTAGGTCTAAAATGAATCTCTTGTAGGCAGCATGTAGATGGATCTTTTTTCTTTTTTTTTTTTTTGATCCATCCTGACACGTTAGGTCTTTTGATTGGAACTTTTAATCCGTTTACTTTCAGAGTGATTATTGAAAGATAGGTATTTAGTGCCATTGTGTCACATATAGAGACACATGTATAGGTGTTTCTGGTGATGTTTTCTGGCCCTTTGTAGTCTTTGTTGCTTTGGTCTTTTATTTATTTTTTTCTCCACTCAAAGAGTCTCCCTTAAAATTTCTTGCAAGGTTGGTTTAGTGGTCATGACCTCCTTTAGTTTTTGTTTGGGAAACTCTTTATCTCTCCTATTCTGAATGATAGCCTTGCTGGATAAATAATTCTTAGCTGCATTTTTCCCATTCAGCACACTGAATATTTCTTCCTTTCTGGCCTGCCAGGTTTCTGTGGAAAAATCTCCTGCACACTGATTTGTCTTCCCTTGTAGGTTAAGGACTTTTTTTTCACTTGCTGCTTTAAAGATTCTTTCCTTGTCTGTGTACTTTGTGAATTTGACTATGATATACCATGATGATCAGCTTTTATTGAATTTAATGGGAGTTCTCTGTGTTTTTTGGCTTTTGATATCTGTGTTCTTCCTCAGATTAGGGAAATTTTCAGCTATAATTTGTTTGAATAAATCCTCTGCCCTTTTCACTGTCTCTTCACCTTCTGGGACTCCTATGATACAAATGTTATTGTGTTTTAATAAGTTGCTGAGTTCTCTAAATCTGCCTTCATGGTCCATGACCTTTTTTCTCGCTTCTTTTTGGTTTCATTATTTTCCACAATTTTATCTTCTGTGTCACTGATTCCCTCCTGTACTTGTCCTTCCTCATTTTTATGGCCTCCGTTTGCGATTGCATCTCAGTTATAGCATTTTTGATTTCGGCCTGACTAGATTCTAGTTCTTTTATCTCTGTAGTGAGGGATTCTCTCATGTACTTTTTTCAAGCCCAGATAATATCCTTATAACTGTTGTTTTAAATTCCAGTTCAGACGTCTTACTTATATTTGCATTGATTAAATCTCTGGCCATCATTTATTCCTGTTCTTTCTTTTGGGGCGAATTCCTCTGTCTTGTATTTGGAGAGAAGGAAAAAAAGCAAAATAAAACAAAATAAAGATTTTTAAAAATCAAAGAAAAACTTTTTAAAGTAAAATAAAATAAAGGAAGCCCGATCATGGGTGTGATTTGGTCTTCTTGTTACTAGAAGCTTGATAGAAAAAAGGTAGAAAGAGAGAAAAGATAAAAGAAGAAAGAAAAATTGGAAAATTAAAAAATATACATAAACTAAAATAAATTTAAAAAATAAAATAAAAATAAAAATTGGTCTTTATCAAACAAACAAAAGCAAAGACAAAAGAAAAAACAAAAATAAGAAACAAACAAATCCCCCCCAAAACCCCTTAAAGTACACCACATCCCTTTCCCCCTAGAGCTGAAGGTGAGAGCGTTCTATGATCAACAGACCTGGTGTATGCTAGGGGTTTGTGCTATTCTTCTGGGAAAGGGGCCTGCTGCTGTGACTCGCAGGTGCAATTTCCCTAGTGAAGATGTGCCTGCAAGGTGCAGAGGGGTGGGGCTTGGTGCAGCAGATCCATTTTCCACTTGGTGGCACTGTTTAGTTAACTGAGTTGGATGAGGCTGGTGGGTGTGGGAAGACAATGGCTTCACAGTGTTCTCTCAGCTCCACAGCAGCAGGCCCTCACAGACCTGCAAAGAGTGACCTTGCCTGTGTCCCTGATTTCCTTTTGAGCCCTGCCTTTACCCTGTCTGTGTCCAAGCTGTCCACCTGCCAAATAGCACAGCACTCGTGTTTTAAGTCAGGTGCCTCTGTGTTTCAAAACTCCACACTTCAGAGACCATCCCACCCCTGGCCTTGCTTGCATTGACCTTCTGGGGGAGGGTCTCCCTGCACTGTGGCCGGTGCCAGCCAGCGGATCAGAGCGTATGGTAAATCACTGTAACACAGTCTGCATCAGGGTTTGCAGACCTCCACCAGTATCTTTGTTCCTGTCTTGGTGAGTGGGAGAGTTTGATGGGTCTCCCAGGGTCCTTTGCCCTTGGAGAGGTCTTATTACCTCTACCAATACACTCCAAGCAGGGGAACCACTTCTCTCCTTGTGACCCTGGGGATCCTCAGGCTGCCTGCTACTGGGACTCAGCTCTGCTGTCCCATAGGAACACCGCTCACCTTCCTAAGCATGAACCTGGCAATGTTGCAGACCTCTGAAACTTCAGAATCTGCTCCACTATTTCTAGAAAACTGGCAGTATTATAACCCTCTCTTTGTAACCCCACAAAAGGTTTTGGGGAATAGTTTTCTTGCGTAGTCCTCTGTACATATTTTCACTCTGTTTTTGTTTTTTGTTTTTCATTCCGTGCCTTTTCTCTCTCTTTTCTCACTACTACCACCACATTCAATGCTCCCTCCCCTGGGGACCGCCCAAGGCTCTTTTCTCCCACTCATTCTACAAAGTTACCACCTTCCACCGGTCCTTTTTCTAGTTTGCAGATGTGCAGCCTTGTTCTCTAAGGCTTCTGATGGATCTCTTGGGTGTTCAGAAAGATTTGATATTTATTTAGCAGTGTTGGAGGGAAGAAGCAAGCTTAGGGTCACCCTACTCCTCCGTCTTACCACCAGTCTCTGGAATGCCTTTATATCACAAATCATTAATTGCAGAAATTAATAGAATTAGGAAAAACTTTAGTATTATCATAGTTTTAGGCTTAGGATTATTCCATTAACTATTCTTTTTTCAGAGTACATGTTATGTACCCCCGTCTTTAACCAAATTAATAGATTCAGAATTTCTCTTCTACCGTACTTGTGTAAAATCTTCAGCTAACTTAAGGTTATGAGTAAGAACAAATGTGCATTCTATTCAACCAGCATCTAATGCAAGGGATATAGCAACTTGATCTCCCATGTGCAAAATCCATTTCAAAAAGTGTTCAGAAGAGTTGCCAATAGTGCTTCACACAGAGTGGCTTAACTTCAAAAAAATAGTTTACAGTTGGGAAATGAAATGTATTTGAGCTAGTTGCAAAAATATGGCACATTCAAAGGAGGTAATTAAAAAAATTTAATGAAGGGTTTACTTATAAAGGGGTTTAAGAGATAGCGAAATACCAGGGGCTAGCCACAGCAGGAAAGAAATTCTAAAATATGTATCTTTGTAGGAAAAGGCCACTGCCAACCTGAGTCTGCCAAAGTGAGAACCATAAGGACAAAAACTCTGATCTGCTCCAACCCCCTCTACTTCTCAGTCACCTGCAGGAGCCTCTCATTGGCCAAACTCAAACTGTCGTCAGAAGGCAAGGAAGCCTGGTTGATTCAAAGCACTGAAATTAGCTTCATGGTATACACTGCAAAGTGTAGAGAGGTGACAGGGATCCTGAAGAGATAAAGGGAAATTGTTCAGCACAGCTACGTGTCTTTTAAAAAGTCCCACCCAGGATAGACAAATATTCTTATGAGGGTCAACAAGACCTATGTAACATGGACCTGGCTTTCTATCTAACTTAAATTTCCTGTCATTCCCCACGTACAACTTGTGCTCTAACCATATAGTGAACTTTACTTCTTCAGTATCTAAGCTCTTCCCCCTGCCTGAGTTTTTTCTCTTTGCTTGACAGTTTTTATTCTTCTAAATTTGGCTCAGGCTTCATCTTCCTTAACTTACAAGCATTACCTGATGGTTCTACCAATGTAGACTAAGCTAAGCCTTCTGTCCTCTGTGTTTCCATACCTTTCTTTAATTACTAAAGTGATAAGAAATGTTATAATTTGTTGTCAGTAATATTTATTTTTTCGTTTCAAACAGCCCTTGAATTAAACAGGTATGCCCTAGTGTGGGAGGTTTGAGGGAATTCAAGGCTGATCATGACCACAAGATGGCAGAAACACATTAGCTTTTATTTCCTCACTCTCCTCATTTTCTGCTGCCCATATACACGAGATTACTTTGTTTCCCAAACGTAACCTGCTTTCACACATTTTTGCCTTGGCTTTTCTGTTCTATTTAGAATGCCTACCCACTTACTCTTGGCCTGATAAAATCCTATTCCAAGCAAGCATTTGAGGCTAATGCCATTATCACTACAATCTATTTTATCACCAAAATACTCCTGTCTTCTGTAATCTGTCTTGTCTCTCTTCATCAAAACCCTGCCTATTGTTGAAGCTACTATAGAATGTCATCTTCCCCATCTGTTTTGATTTTTCTCCAAAGATGTTGTGCTATCTACTTTTAACTCTCACAATTCTTATGATACTTCTATGTGGTCTTGTTATTACAGTTATCTGCTTACTTCAACCATTTACCTCTGTTAGATTGAAAAAAACTGTTATTTAAATGTACAACTGATAGGTATTGGGCATCATTTGCATCCTGGGTACTATGGCAGGTACTTTGCACAATTTATCTCATTTATTTTAAACAAAGAAATAGGTATTATGTTCATATCATAGGTAAGAAAATCAAGAGTGAGACAGAGTAAGATTTCCAAGGTAATTTAGTGTGTGAGTGTAAGAATTCAAGCACAAATCTTTGCAATTCCAAATCTACAATCTTAACAATATTATCAACAGATAATATATTATTCATCATTGTGTACATCTCAGTACATATCAGAATACTTTTTAAAACGCAATCATTGTCAAAAGAACTTTAACTTTTGCTTATTTTTTCCAAACATTTCTGAAAAATCTCATCTAAAATTCACTTATCACTTTTTTATTTTTAGTGCCAAAAAGCACATTGACTAACTGATTAGCGCTCATCATGCACCATGCAATGATCCATTGCTAGTTATTCAATCCTGGAGAAGAGACAGAGATTCCTTTCCACAGAGAACTTTCATAGCAGGGCAGGGTAGATGTTGGAGTGTGTGAGAAAAACAAGAGACAAACAATAAAAACATTAGTATGATTATTTCTGCTGTGAAGATGATGGAATAAGGTAATGTAAAATATTACTGGGGTTGGAAGATAGGGACTTTTGGGAAAGAATACTCTGGAGATGTAATAATTCAGTTTAAACCTGAAGGAAGATAAGAAAGCTGATATGTGAAGAACTTGGAGAAGAACCTTCCAAGAATGAGGAAGAGCAAATTCAAAGGACTCAAACAGAAGCTAGTTTGGTGTTATAGGGGACAGGAAAAGCCCACTGTGACTGGAGCAAAATTGAAAAACAGGCGAGGGAAGAAGATAAAAGTCTGAAAGTTTGATTCATATTCTGCCTTTTCGGTCATGATAAGAATTTTGGCTTTTATTCCATGTCATGGAAAGCGTTTGGATCATTTTAACCTTTTAAGCATGGGAATGACATTATCTGGTTGAGCTTTAGGAAGATTACTTTGTCTCCTGGTTGAATATATAGAATAGGGGGGTTACAAGGAAGAAGGCAGTCGTAACAGTTAAGAGACTGTGGGCAGTACCTATGGGTATGATGGGATATCACTTTGTGATTATGTTACTTTATATGGCAAAAGGATGGTTATACTGCATGGGCTTGACTTAATCAGGCCAGCTTTTAAAAGACACAAGACACAGCAACAAGTGTGCTCCTGATGATCTGAAGAGAGCATGTGGTGAACTGCCTGTGTGGGCCATGTGCCTGGGAGCTGAGAGTGATTCTGGACTGATAGCCAGCAAGAAATTGGGGACTTCAGTCTTACATCCACAGTCTTACAACTATTTAAGTTGTTACAGTTTTTGGTAATTTGTTATGCAGAGATTGAAAATTAATACAGATGATTTCTAGAATTTTGACCTGAGTAAATAGGTTGATGATGGTGTCATTCTCTGATATGGTCAAAGTTTATGACCCCCATGAGCAGATTGGGGGTCATATTTAATTTGTGATACCAATTAGGCAGGTAAGTGGAGATGGGAAGCAGACTAAAGTAGGCCATGCCTTTTAAGGGATGCCATCCATACCAAGGAATGGTAGTGGTAAGCTTGGCTAGAAAGAAAGTGTAGACAGAAGAGAAAGAAGGATGCTGGAGGTGGGCAACATTCTAACATTTACAAGAGAGGTAAAGGACACTAAGAAGAGGCATCCAGAGAGGAGGAGGTGGGGACTGAGACACATTTGGGATCCTTAAAACCTGGAGAAGGAAGTATGGTAAAAGTATGTTCAACCATATTAAATGCTTCTGAGAGGTCAAGAGGGTAAGGGTAGTGAGTTGATCATTATGTATTCTAAGATGAAAGTCATAGATGAACTTGATAAAAGCCATTTCCATGGGTGGGGGGAAAGCCAAGTAAAACTGAGTAGAAATAAAATTTGAGATGAGGAGGTGGAGTTAGTTAAAGATCAATATTTCTTGCTCTTAATATATGCAGAGGAAAGGGACTATCACAAGAATGGTACACATAATAAAGTTTTGTTTATGTGTTTGTTTTATATTTTGGTAATTCCAAGGTATTTTATGAGGAAGGAGAAAGTTTTGATGGAGATTGTATTAGTTTCCCATTGCTGCTATGAAAAAGGAGCATAAAATTAGTAGTTTATTTTATTTTTTTTCAATATATGAAATTTATTGTCAAATTGGTTTCCATACAACACCCAGTACTCATCCCAAAAGGTGCCCTCCTCAATACCCATCACCCACCCTCCTCTCCCTCCCACCCCCCATCAACCCTCAGTTTGTTCTCAGTTTTTAACAGTCTCTTATGCTTTGGCTCTCTCCCACTCTAACCTCTTTTTTTTTTCCTTCCCCTCCCCCATGGGTTTCTGTTAAGTTTCTCAGGATCCACATAAGAGTGAAACCATATGGTATCTGTCTTTCTCTGTATGGCTTATTTCACTTAGCATCACACTCTCCAGTTCCATCCACGTTGCTACAAAAGGCCATATTTCATTCTTTCTCATTGCCACGTAGTATTCCATTGTGTATATAAACCACAATTTCTTTATCCATTCATCAGTTGATGGACATTTAGGCTCTTTCCATAATTTGGCTATTGTTGAGAGTGCTGCTATAAACATTGGGGTACAAGTACCCCTATGCATCAGTACTCCTGTATCCCTTGGGTAGATTCCTAGCAGTGCTATTGCTGGGTCATAGGGTAGGTCTATTTTTAATTTTCTGAGGAACCTCCACACTGCTTTCCAAGCGGCTGCACCAAGTTGCATTCCCACCAACAGTGCAAGAGGGTTTCCATTTCTCCACATCCCCTCCAGCATCTATAGTCTCCTGATTTGTTCATTTTGGCCACTCTGACTAGCGTGAGGTGATATGTGAGTGTGGTTTTGATTTGTATTTCCCTGATGAGGAGCGACGCTGAACATCTTTTCATGTGCCTGTTGGCCATCCGGATGTCTTCTTTAGAGAAGTGTCTATTCATGTTTTCTGCCCATTTCTTCACTGGGTTATTTGTTTTTCGGGTGTGGAGTTTGGTGAGCTATTTATAGATTTTGGATACTAGCCCTTTGTCCGATATGTCATTTGCAAATATCTTTTCCCATTCCGTTGGTTGCCTTTTAGTTTTGTTGGTTGTTTCCTTTGCTGTGCAGAAGCTTTTTATCTTCATAAGGTCCCAGTAGTTCATTTTTGCTTTTAATTCCCTCGCCTTTGGGGATGTGTCGAGTAAGAGATTGCTACGGCTGAGGTCAGAGAGGTCTTTTCCTGCTTTCTCCTCTAGGGTTTTGATGGTTTCCTGTCTCACATTCAGGTCCTTTATTCATTTTGAGTTTATTTTTGTGAATGGTGTGAGAAATTCAATCGCAAATCAATCAACATGTTTCAACCTTCTGCATGTTTCAACCTTCTGCATGTTGCTGTCCAGTTCTCCCAGCACCATTTGTTAAAGAGACTGTCTTTTTTCCATTGGATGTTCTTTCCTGCTTTGTCAAAGAATAGTTGGCCATACGTTTGTAGGTCTAGTTCTGGGGTTTCTGTTCTATTCCGTTGGTCTATGTGTCTGTTTTTGTGTCAATACCATGCTGTCTTGATGATGACAGCTTTGTAGTAGAGGCTAAAGTCTGGGATTGTGATGCCTCCTGCTTTGGTCTTCTTCAAAATTACTTTGGCTATTCGGGGCCTTTTGTGGTTCCATATGAATTTTAGGATTGCTTGTTCTAGTTTCGAGAAGAATGCTGGTGCAATTTTGATTGGGATTGCATTGAATGTGTAGATAGCTTTGGGTAGTATTGACATTTTGACAATATTTATTCTTCCAATCCATGAGCAGGGAATGTCTTTCCATTTCTTTATATCTTCTTCAATTACCTTCATAAGCTTTCTATAGTTTTCAGCATACAGATATTTTATATCTTTGGTTAGATTTATTCCTAGGTATTTTATGCTTCTTGGTGCAATTGTGAATGGCATCAGTTTCTTTATTTGTCTTTCTGTTGCTTCATTGTTACTGTATAAGAATGCAACTGATTTCTGTACATTGATTTTGTATCCTGCAACTTTGCTGAATTCATGTATCAGTTCTAGCAGACTTTTGGTGGAGTCTATCGGATTTTCCACGTATAATATCATGTCATCTGCAGAAAGGGAAAGGTTGACTTCATCTTTGCCAATTTGGATGCCTTTAATTTCCTTTTGTTGTCTGATTGCTGATGCTAGAACTTCCAACACTATGTTAAACAACAGCGGTGAGAGTGGGCATCCCTGTCGTGTTCCTGATCTCAGGGAAAAAGCTCTCAGTGTTTCTCCATTGAGGATGATGTTAGCTGTGGGCTTTTCATAAATGGCTTTTATGATGTTTAAGTATGTTCCTTCTATCCCGACTTTCTCAAGGGTTTTTATTAAGAAAGGGTGCTGAATTTTGTCAAAGGCTTTTTCTGCATCGATTGACAGGATCATATGGTTCTTATCTTTTCTTTTATTAATGTGATGTATCACGTTGATTGATTTGCGAATGTTGAACCAGCCCTGCATCCCAGGAATGAATCCCACTTGATCATGGTGAATAATTCTTTTTATATGCCGTTGAATTCGATTTGCTAGTATCTTATTGAGAATTTTTGCATCCATATTCATCAGGGATATTGGCCTGTAGTTCTCTTTTTTTACTAGGTCTCTGTCTGGTTTAGGAATCAAAGTAATACTGGCTTCATAGAATGAGTCTGGAAGTTTTCCTTCCCTTTCCATTTCTTGGAATACCTTGAGAAGGATAGGTATTATCTCTGCTTTAAACGTCTGGTAGAACTCCCCTGGGAAGCCATCTGGTCCTGGACTCTTATTTGTTGGGAGATATTTGATAACTGATTCAATTTCTTCGCTGGTTATGGGTCTGTTCAAGCTTTCTATTTCCTCTTGATTGAGTTTTGGAAGAGTGTGGGTGTTTAGGAATTTGTCCATTTCTTCCAGGTTGTCCAATTTGTTGGCATATAATTTTTCATAGTATTCCCTGATAATTGTTTGTATCTCTGAGGGATTGGTTGTAATAATCCCAATTTCATTCATGATTTTATCTCTTTGGGTCATCTCCCTTTTCTTTTTGAGAAGCCTGGCTAGAGGTTTGTCAATTTTGTTAATTTTTTCAAAAAACCAACTCTTGGTTTTCTTGATCTGCTCTACAGTGTTTTTAGATTCTATATTGTTTATTTCTGCTCTGATCTTTATTATTTCTCTTCTTCTGCTGGGTTTAGGCTGCCTTTGCTGTTCTGCTTCTATTTCCTTTAGGTGTGCTATTAGATTTT
The DNA here is from genome assembly GCF_027475565.1 of Acinonyx jubatus. NCBI lineage: Eukaryota > Metazoa > Chordata > Mammalia > Carnivora > Felidae > Acinonyx > Acinonyx jubatus. The sequence goes on along the minus strand of NC_069390.1, from coordinate 50,888,833 downwards.
GTATTTGGGATTTTTCTTGTTTCTTGAGATAGGCCTGGATTGCAATGTATTTTCCTCTCAGGACTGACTTCGCTGCGTTCCAAAGCGTTTGGATTGTTGTATTTTCATTTTCGTTTGTTTCCATATATTTTTTAATTTCTTCTCTAATTGCCTGGCTGACCCACTCACTCTTTAGTAGGGTGTTCTTTAACCTCCATGCTTTTGGAGGTTTTCCAGACTTTTTCCTGTGGTTGATTTCAAGTTTCATAGCGTTGTGGTCTGAAAATATGCATGGTATAATTTCAATTCTTATAAACTTATGAAGGGCTGTTTTGTGACCCAGTATATGATCTATCTTGGAGAATGTTCCATGTGCACTCGAGAAGAAAGTATATTCTGTTGCTTTGGGATGCAGGGTTCTAAATATATCTGTCAAGTCCATCTGATCCAATGTATCATTCAGGGCCCTTGTTTCTTTATTGACCGTGTGTCTAGATGGTCTATCCATTTCTGTAAGTGGGGTGTTAAAGTCCCCTGCAATTACCACATTCTTATCAATGAGGTTGCTTATGTTTATGAGTAATTGTTTCATATATTTGGGGGCTCCGGTATTCGGTGCATAGACATTGATAATTGTTAGCTCTTCCTGATGGATAGACCCTGTAATTATTATATAATGCCCTTCTTCATCTCTTGTTACAGCCTTTAATTTAAAGTCTAGTTTGTCTGATATAAGTATGGCTACTCCAGCTTTCTTTTGGCTTCCAGTAGCATGATAAATAGTTCTCCATCCCCTCACTCTCAATCTAAAGGTGTCCTCAGATCTAAAATGAGTCTCTTATAGACAGCAAATAGATGGGTCTTGTTTTTTTATCCATTCTGATACTCTGTGTCTTTTGGTTGGCACATTTAATCCATTTACATTCAGTGTTATTATAGAAAGATACGGGTTTAAAGTCATTGTGATGTCTGTATGTTTTATGCTTGTAGTGATGTCTCTGGTACTTTGTCTCACAGGGTCCCCCTTAGGATCTCTTGTAGGGCTGGTTTAGAGGTGACAAATTCCTTCAGTTTTTGTTTGTTTGGGAAGACCTTTATCTCTCCTTCTATTCTAAATGACAGATTTGCTGGATAAAGGATTCTCGGCTGCATATATTTTCTGTTTAGCACACTGAAGATCTCGTGCCAATCCTTTCTGGCCTGCCAAGTTTCAAAAGAGAGATCAGTCACGAGTCTTATAGGTCTCCCTTTATATGTGAGGGCACGTTTATCCCTTGCTGCTTTCAGAATTTTCTCTTTATCCTTGTGTTTTGCCAGTTTCACTATGATATGTCGTGCAGAAGATTGATTCAAGTTACGTCTGAAGGGAGTTCTCTGTGCCTCTTGGATTTCAATGCCTTTTTCCTTCCCCAGTTCAGGGAAGTTCTCAGCTATTATTTCTTCAAGTACCCCTTCAGCACCTTTCCCTCTCTCTTCCTCCTCTGGGATACCAATTATGCATATATTATTTCTTTTTACTGTATCACTTAGTTCTCTAATTTTCCCCTCATACTCCTGGATTTTTTTTATCTCTCTTTCTCTCAGCTTCCTCTTTTTCCATAACTTTATCTTCTAGTTCACCTATTCTCTCCTCTGCCTCTTCAATCCGAGCCGTCGTGGTTTCCATTTTGTTTTGCATTTCGTTTAAAGCGTTTTTCAGCTCCTGGTGACTGTTCCTTAGTCCCTTGATCTCTGTGGCAAGAGATTCTCTGCTGTCCTCTATACTGTTTTCAAGCCCAGAGATTAATTTTATGACTATTATTCTAAATTCACTTTCTGTTATATTATTTAAATCCTTTTTGATCAGTTCATTAGCTGTTGTTATTTCCTGGAGAGTCTTCTGAGGGGAATTCTTCTGTTTGGTCATTTTGAATAGTTCCTGGAGTGGTGAGGACCTGCAGGGCACTTCCCCTGTGCTGTGGTGTATAACTGGAGTTGATGGGCGGGCCGCAGTCAGACCTGATGTCTGCCCCCAGCCCACCTCTGGGGCCACAGTCAGACTGGTGTGTGCCTTCCCTTCCCCTCTCCTAGGGGCGGGATTCACTGTGCGGTGGCGTGGCCTGTCTGGGCTACTTGCACACTGCCACGCTTGTGGTGCTGGGGATCTGGCGTATTAGCTGGGGTGGATCGGCAAGGTGCACGGGGGCAGGAGGGGCAGGCTTAGCTCGCTTCTCCTTAGGTGATCCACTTCAGGAGGGGCCCTGTGGCAGGGGGAGGGAGTCAGATCCACTGCCGGAGGTTTGGCTCCGCAGAAGCACAGAGTTGGGTGTTTGTGCAGAGCAAGTTCCCTGGCAGGAACTGGTTCCCTTTGGGATTTTGGCTGGGGGATGGGCGAGGGAGATGGCGCTGGGAAGTGCCTTTGTTCCCCACCAAACTGAGCTCTGTCATCCGGGGGCTCAGCAACTCTCCCTCCCTTTGTCCTCCAGCCTTCCTGCTTTCTGAGCAGAGCTGTTAACTTATGACTTCCCAGACGCTAAGTCATGTTGCTGTCGGAACACACTCCGTCAGGCCCCTCCGCTTTTGCCAGCCAGACTCGGGGGCTCTGCTTGGCCAGCAGGCTGCCCCTCCGCCCTGGCTCCCTCCCGCCAGTCCGTGGAGCGCGCACCGCCTCGCTGCCCTTCTTACCCTCTTCCGTGGGCCTCTCGTCTGCGCTTGGCCCCGGAGACTCCGTTCTGCTAATCCTCTGGCAGTTTTCTGGGTTATTTAGGCAGGTGTAGGTGGAATCTAAGTGATCAGCAGGACGCGCGGTGAGCCCAGCGTCCTCCTACGCCGCCATCTTCCAACCGACCTCTTGACATCATTTTGACCTAACTCTGAAATTAGTAGTTTAAAGGAGCAGAAACATATTACCTTACAGTTCTGGAAGTCAGAAGTTTAAACTTAGTTTTATGGAGCCAAAATCATGGTGTTAGCAGGGTTGAACCAGCTCCAGGGCTAATCCATTCCTTACTCTTCTAGCTTCTGTTGGATTCCTTGGCTTGTGGCTTCATCATTCCAGTACTTATTTCTGTGATCACATTGCTCTCTCCTCCTTTGTAGTAAAATTTCCATCTGCTTCCCTATTCTGTGATTACTTTTAGGGCCTTCTTGGATAATTCAGGCTAATCTTTCCACCCCAAGATCCTCTACTTAATCACATCTATAAAGTCCCTTTTGCAATATTAGGTAAAGTTTGTAGATTCCAGGCATTTGGTGATGGGTATCTTTGGGGGAGAGTCATTATTTAGCCTACTACAGAGATTAAAAAAGATTGTGAGACAGAGGTAGAGGAAGGGAGGGATACACAAACAGAGTGAGGGAAACAGGAGGAGGTCTGAAGCTCTGAAGGGCAGAGGAAGATGACTGATTCAGTTTTGATACACTGAGTTTGAGATTAATACAATGGTTAGCACCATTGTATGGTGCTTTGTATTTTCCAGACACTCTTCTAGTACTTTACGTGTATTTTTTAATTTAATACTTACAACAACACTAAGAGGTAAGATAAGTACCATCTTTTACACATGAATCAGAGATGTGACTTGTTCAAGGTTCTATGACAGCCTGGTTCTAAAACCAGTGCCATTAACTACCACATTAACATCCCGGTGGAAGTATCTACTAAGCTGGTTACACAGTCCTGAGTTCCAGAAACCTGTCTGGGGTTGAAGATTTAGATTAAGGAATCATCAGCATATAGATCACAGTCAAAACCATTAAAAAAATGCAGTAACTCAGGGAAAATATGTTAAGAGAGGATTAGTGGTCCCAGTGCCCTAGTAATATGGAGATGATATGCAGCTATTAAGCTGTGGGATGTCCTTATCAGCTATTAAATATTGAAATATAGTGCTTTCATACTGGTGACAAATAGATTCTTCTCTGACTCCCATGTGTCCTACCACCATCCTAGCTTCCCAGGCACCAAGGAAGCCTGGGTGGGCTCTGCCCAGGAGGGATATTCACTTTTATTTTTTAAATAAGCATTTATTGAACTTATCTTACGGTGTTGTGGCAGATTATGATGAATAAAAGAGAAATTCCCTTAAGACATTTATGAAGAACGGCAGACACAACCATGGAAAAATGTGATTAAGCTTCAATGAAATTATTTTGTAGTGTGGCATAGCAGTCCAGAGGAAACAGAAAATATTGTCATCCACTCGTTGATTCACTCATTCAGTTCATTCATTCAACGTGTATAAAAAGCTCTTTTTAAAGCATCTGGTATATGCCAGGCACTGTATGTTGTTATTCAAAGACTAAGAAGACAAAATCCCAATCCTCAAGTGTGTGGTGGAGGACATGGGCACAGACCTGATTTGCATATGTGTTTGAGGATAAAGATACAAGTAGAAGACATAGTGGAGCATAGTGGGAATGGTAGCCAGTTTTGCCCAGTTCCAGTGACAGTGAAGGCCAAAAATGTGCCCAGGCTCCAGTTAGTTAGTAGGCAGATGAGTTTTTACACAATATTTAGAAAATTCCCACTTTCATGGGAAACTACCTTAGGGATTTTCTAGCCCACCCCTCCATTTTCTAAGCCTAGGACTCGGAGGTAGGCTGTGATCAGCCTGTTTCACACAATGTGTTAGTGGCTGAGCCATGGATCCTACCCAGTCTCTAAGCCTGTCCAGAGATGTCCTCTCTGCCTCATGTTGCTTATTTCCTGATGAGTTTAGGCTGACCAAACGTATTAGAATCCAGTCCCTTTGCTCTGTTTCTTCCTTGCTATATCTCCAGCATTTTAACAATTATTAATCAAATTCATTTATTTATCCATTCATTTAATAAATTATTACTGAAATTCCTCCACATGCCAAACACTGTTATGTGTACTAAGGATAATGGAGCAAATGAAATAGTACCATAGTTACAATGAATATTAGAATGTCCACATCTGTTAGTTTCCTCTGGCTGCTGTAACAAATTACTGCAAACTTGATGGTTTAAAACAACACAAACGTATTCTGTTACAGTTCTGCAGGCCGTAAGTCCAAAATCAGTTTTGCTGACCTAAAATCAATGTGTTAGTAGGATTTGTTCCTTCTGGAGACTCCAGAGGACAATACGTTTCCTTGCCTTTTCCAGCTTCCAGAGGTCACCTACATTCTTTGGCTCTTAGTCCTTTCTTCCATCTTCAAAAGCAGCAGTGTATGGCTATTTAAGCTATCCATTTCTTCTTTACAAAGTTGTGGTAGTTTGGGTCTTTTAATGAATTTGCTCATACCATCTTAGTTGTTGAACTTACTAGCATGTTTTCCATATGGGTTCTTTCTTTCCTTATTTTCTTTCATCTTTCTGGACAGATGTTTATAATTGATCTTCATTATTTCTTTTCTTACTCTTATTTGGGTTTAATTTGTTCTTTTTCTTTTTTTTTTTTAAGTTGGGAGCTGAGATTACTGATTGGAGATTTTACCTCTTTTCTGGTATAGGCATTTGGTGCTATAAATTTATACGTAAATACTGCCTTCGTAGCATCCCACAAAATTTTGTGTATTGTGTTTTTATTTTTATTTCACTTCAGTACCTTGTATTTCCCTGTGGAAATGTGGGTCATTTAGAATTATGTTGTTTACTTTTCAAATATTTGAGTTTTTTTCAGATATCTCTCTGATATGGATTTCTAGTTTAATTCCATTTTGATTAAAGATCATACTTTGTGTGATTTTTTAGCCACAAGATCACGCAAACAGAAGCATGTTTAAGCATCCAGTTTCAAAAATGATTTTTTTACTGTGACTTTAGTTAGATGATTACTTTCATTTTTTCTTAGTATTAAAACGTTCTTGTAACCTTTTTCAACCTGGCAGGAAACTTAGATGCTTCTAGAAGTGTTAATGAAATGATTAATATAGAGGTCAGGACAGAATTAAAGAAACTACCAAGGGATATTGAGATATCCAAAGATACCACAAAGATACCATTACTACCCTAAGCTTGAAGGGGGAATGGAGGAAATAATGTAGTACTGTATTCTAGGGAGAGAAGCAGCGTGGTGGAGGATCCTCCCGCAAGGGTTGGGACATCAATACTATCAGAAAACAGGGCCCATACCAGAGAGTAAGCAGGGAAGAAATACTCTACCTCTGTTTTACTCATGCTCTCTTGTTCCCTGCTGGCACTTCTTTCTCACTGTCTATGTCCAACCAGAAGCTAGCCCGCAAAAGAACCCAGTTATAGATTCTTTAGTGATCACCTCTTAGACTATCAGAGCATAGAAGGGTGTAGAATGTTTCAGTGTAAGAAGGAAAATGGCAAAAACCAATATCATCTTTTCCTTGAGGGGAGATATCACAACTATTTATTTTGTGTAAATATCTCTTATGCCGTTTTAGTGGTATCCACTTATCAACAAAGCAAAAGTCATCAAATTTGGATTTTTGTTTTTCATACTTTGTAAGTAAGTTACCAATTACTTTTTGTGTTGTGCAAATATTTTTAAGGTTGCTTACCATTACATTCTAAATACTTGTAAAGGTTCTACAGTATGCTAATGGCTTCCGTTTCTAAAACTGTTCACATTTATGACATACCATGGAAATCTGTATCCTCTGGCTTCAACACGTTTGCTTCAATAACTTTGTTATGAATGATTCACTGAATGGATTTCATATGAGTTGCTATTTCCATAACTTATTCCTGAATTCTCCCTATTTTTAAATTGGCATGCAGATGAGATTTTATAAAAATAAGTTTTAAAGATGTACAACTTAAATTTTTTTTTAAATGAGTACAGTTGACACACAATGTTACATTAGTTTCAGGTGTACAACATAGTGATTCAACTTTTCTATATACTATGCTATGCTCCCCACAAGTGTAGTTGCCATTGGTCACCATACAGCACTATTACAATATCAGTGACTATATATTCCCTATGCTCTGCCTTTTATTCCTATGACTTATTTATTCTATAACTGGAAGCCTGTATCTTCCACTCCCTTTCACCCATTTTGCCCATCCTCCCATCCCTTCCCCTTTGTAACCATAAGTTTGTTGTTTGTATTTATAGGTCTGATTTTGCTTTCTGTTTGAATAAATCCTTTGTTTTTTTGTGGGTTTTATTTTTTTGGTTTTTGAAAGATTCCACATATGAGTGACATGATATGGTATTTTCCTTTCTTTGGCTTATTTCACTTAGCGTAATAGTCTCTAGGTCCATACATCTTGTCACAAATGGCATGATCTCATCCTTTTTAAAGGCTGAGTAATATTCCATTGTATATATATACCACATCTTCATTATCCACTTGTCTATTAATAGACACTTAGGTTGCTTCCTTATGTTGATTATTATAAATAATTCTGAAATAAGCATAAGAGAGCATATATCTTTTCAAATTAGTGTTTTCATTTTCTTTGGGTCAATATCAAGTACTGGAATTATTGGATCATAAGGTATTTCTATTTGTAATTTTGGGGGGAAACTTTATGCTGTTTTCCACAGTGTCTGTACAAGTTTACAGTTAATGGATTTATAACTTCAATATAATATAAGACATCTATTATAATATAGTAGATATGTAATACATCTGTTTAAATTTTTCATCAGAAAATTTCCTTATGGCCTTTTGCTGTCAGTTCTTTTTTTTTGTTATTGTTTCCACTGCATTTATTACTAATATAAAAAATGTTTAAAGAAAAAAATTAATTCTAAGTTCTCCAATGGCTCTCATCCTTCCCTCTGGCCCACACAACTCCTGACCCATTTCCTCAGGGCCAGTTCAAAACTGAGCCTGTTCACTGCTATTTTTATAGAAAGCAACCAGTGCCAGGGATGCAGGGAAGAAGGTTAGATGAAGGCAACCCTACTGCCCAGGTTCCACCCAAAGGTAGGCCGGGTGGAGATTCACAGAATTCAGATGAAAGGGCTGGTGGCCTCACAATGACATAGTGTAACTAAAGTGGGCTGGAGAGGAGATAAGGTTACTTGTCAGAAGCTTTAGAAGACATCTCATGGACTTGTGTCAAACCCAGAAAAACCAACGCCAGGATGGGGAGACCAGGGAGGCAGTCTTGCAGAAAGGTTCACAATTCTCCCATGTTGGGAGGTATGGAAAGTCTAGAGGGCACCAAGTCTCATTTGTTTTGGCAGAAAAACTTACTCTAGTGTTGGGACGCCACAAAGAGGCCATGGACATTGAGAGAGGCTGCATACAAGGGGATGGGCAGTTTCACAAAGCACAGTGATCACAGACCAGAGTGGTGGAGATCATGCTACTGATGCAGAAATTACAAAATCCAAAAGCAGGGAGAGCGTCCTTTCAGGGAGTAACTCTGAACCAGTCATCCATACTTGACCCCAGGTCAACCTGGTGAGTTTCACAGGACAACTGGCAATTTTGGAGGTAAGGGTTGCTACATTTTAAAAAGGACTTAAGCATCTAGAAGGGAGTGCTAGGAAACTGCTCCAGGGCTCTCAGGAATCAAGGGCAGTACTGGGGACTGGGTGAACAGATGCACAAGAAACAGCACCAAAGAGGTTTCCTGTTCAGTCAGTTGGTGAGGGGGAAGAGGATCCAGAAGGCAGTTGAAGGGAGCAAAGATGGGGTCTTGAAGGCGAGTCTCTAGAGGCTGGATCAGAAGAAAGACCACACACTGGGCACCAGTGATGAAACACAACTCTGGACCCCAAATGGGGAGGTGATGGATGGGGGTGGGTGTCACTGATTGAGGGTGGTGGCTGGAACAGCCTCACAGTAGCCGTCACAGGGCCACAGGGAAATATATGACTGCTAGGTCCCAGATGGCTCCTTCCAGCCCTGATGGGAAGGCATAGTCTCACAGAGGAGGTCCATTGATGCCTGCGTGGTAGAAGGCACAGAGGTCCTCATATCGACAGTGGCCCTTTTTTGGCAAAGTGTCGGCAGACAGGGTGGTTGGATTTGTCTTCCATAACTTGGGGGCCATCCTTGGGTGGGAAGATAGAGACCAACTTATGAGCTTTTGAGGATTTTTCTCCGCTCTTTGTGAAAGCCTCCCCTGGAAGGACCCCCACGGCGTGGTCCAGGAAAAGGAGGTTCAGTATTGGCCCCCACCAACCACGACCATATGGGCCACATCTGGGGCCTAGGCCCCCCGAATTGGGCCTCTGCCCCAGGGAGGAGGTTTGAGACTCAGTAGTGGTGAAATCATTGGTCCCCTTGATCCTGGAGGACTTCTGTGAAGAGAATCTGCATTCTTTCCTGTCTGGCTCCTTTCACTCAACATCGTGTTTGTGAGATTTAATCCAGGTTGCCTATAGCAGGAGTTCATTCATTTTCTTGCAGTGTAGTCTCCCATTGCACGCACACACAACAACTTATTTATCTCTTCTACTGATGGTGGACATGTGGGAGGATTCTAGTTTGGGACTGACTTGGGGTCACCCGGCTTTCCATTTGGCCATGGGGGGGCACCCAGAAGCCTGGGTGGTCCTATGGGGCTCCCACCCTCCTCGACTCTAGTCTCTTCCTGCTCTGGCAGCGGGGGCTGCTGTGGTGGTGGCAGCTGCTACTGATTCTGCTTCTTTCGTTTTGGCATCGTGGTTGCAGCAATGGCTGCAGCAGGATTTGGGAGGGCAGTGAGGAAGTGGCACGCTGGGTTGCTTTCAGTTCTTATACACTGGTCCCCAAGTAGCTACTGACTCTCGAATTTCATAAAAATGGAATCATACAGTATGAACCTTTTTGTGATTAGTTCTTTTGTTCAGCACAGTGTTTTTTGGATTCAATTATGATGTTACATTTTTTCAGCAGTTCATTAAAAAAAATACTGAGTTGGGTCACCTGGATGGCTCAGTTGGTTGAGTGTCTGACTTTGGCTCAGGTCATGATCTTGTCATTTGTGAGTTCAAGCCCCACATCGGGCTTGCTTCTGTCAGCCTCTCTGTGCAGAACCTGCGTTGGATCTTCTGTCCCCTCTCTCTGTCGCTCCCCTACTGGTGCTATCCCAAAAATTAATAAATATTTTAAAAACCTGAGTAGTATTCTGTTAAATGGATGCACCATAAGGATACACTAGTTTATTTGTGTATTCATCTATTGACACACATTAGGGTTTTTTTTCGAGTTTTTGGATAGTTTGAATAAAGCTGATAAGAACAATTGTAATTTTTTGTGAACAAAATATTTAATTTCTCTTAGGAGCCTAGAAATAGAATTGCTCTGTTGAATAACAAATATACATTGGATTCCATATCGCTATTTAAAATTTTGTCTCTTTTCAGTAGAGTTTAAAATCAAGGGAGACCCAGAGATTGTAATCTGTGTCTACAAGCATAATACAAAGAGCTTCAGAGAATTTTATGAAGCCAGACTCATGGGAATGTACTGTTTATCTCAGCTCTCAGGACTTCATTTTTAATGACTTCCTCTTAGGAAAAACCACTGTTCAGGCCCTTAGAGAATTTAGGCTTTTGTCTTTGACAAGTGGTTGGCAACAGTTTAGGATAGAGAAATGTTCTGAGTGTCTAGGAATAAAAATCCGGGAAGAACTGCCAAGTGGAATTTGGATCTTCAGACTGCAGATTTCACCATCCTATACTCAGCCCTTGACCCCTCACCAGCGACTCCACTGCTCTGTGCTTAGCCCAGCCCAGCAGGTAAGAGTAGGGAATTGTCCAGGGGACTACATCTCTTTAGGAGCTTCTGCAAGATTTGTGAAGAATTGGCTTTCCTCCTCAACACCAACTTTCCTTTTTTGATGTGTGGGGCACTTATCTTTAACTCTCTTTGCAAGAACTTGGTACAGAGATTCTGTTCCAAGGTACCTGCAAGGATCAGATTCTGTACAGTAGAAAAAAAATTAGGACTTTTACACTAAAATCTCTAGGGTAATAGCTTTCCACATTGCCCTCATTTTGTAACAACTGGACCCTGGCCGATACTTCTCTGCCCTTTGCTGACTCTGCTTCCATCCCCTTGTACTTTTCCCGTTGCTACAGGCAGAAGCCTACATGGAAACCTGGTATTTTGATTTTGAAAATCTCTGGATCTAGAAACTGAGATGAATATGACAGCTTTTGAGGACTTTTGTTACCAAAAGACCCAATACTTTGCTCTATCATCTCTGTCACAGTGTACATACTTTACCCTGATCTCATGCAGAAGGTAAAGTGGCCAATTTGTAATTTTCTTCTTGAGTTCAAGGTAGGAAGAAAAAAACCCATTATTTGTGCAACTTTACTACTCCAAGCCTAGGTGAACATGCCTTATTTTTCCTACTTTCATGCTTTATGGTTCCTGGTTGTATAAGTGTTTGTGTTTGGGAATATAAATAAAAATATGTATAAAATGTGTGGTAATATGTGCATGGGATATACACTTATTGATTTGTTACACAGATTTTTATTGAAAAAGTTATCTGTGTCAAGAGATGGGGATAAAGTCACTGAGAATCTTTGTCTTAAGGATTCATAAACTAGAAAAAAACAGTGACTTCAAAGTAAATATATATTGTATGACAGAAAATATGTATGAATAGTGGTAGGTATAAAACCTAGAGAAACAGAGAGATGGAAAATAACAGCTCTGCTTAGTAGACTTCTAGAAAGATTGGGTGAAGAAGTGTCAGAGGAGAATACTGAAGGACGACTAGGAGTTTATCTAGTTGATAAGGCAGAAGTGAACTTCGATAGAGGAAATGGCACAGGCAAAGACACAGATTCCTGTACCTTTGGGTATAGCAGGGGCATGAATTAGGAGTTAGGAAGTGGGGAAGGATGGCCTTTCAGACAGCTGCAGTCAGGTAGAGATGCTGTAGGAGTTGATCAGGCATTTGGATTTCAGTCTATAAGCAACGGAGAATCACTGAATTGATTTAATGGGGGTATTGAAAATTACGTGATTGTCACTTTCTAAAGATTATTCTATTCTCTTTTAAAAATTTATCTTGAGAGAGAGAAAGAGAGAGAGAGGGAGGGAGAGAATGAGAATCCCAAAGAGCCTCTGCACTGCCAGCACAGAACCCAAACTAATGAACTGTGAGATCATGACCTGGGCCAAAATCAAGAGTTGGGCACTTAACCAACAGAGCCACCCAGGCGCCCCTCTTCTATTCTATTTTTTGAAAGCGCAATACAGGAGGCAGAGAGATCATAGAAGTATAACAGATAGAAAGTATAGGGTCAGAAAATAGGTTGATGATAACTGGGTATAGAGAGGAGGAGAGAAATTTGAGATCTGAGATATAATCTAGTGACTATTTCACCTGTATAGTAGGTAGAAAGGAAAGGAAGGGAGAGAAATGTCTCCCCTTTTCAGCCTGAGAGACTGTCTCAGTATTTGTGTCCATATAAGAAAGAAAGGGAGTATTTATGTAGCAAATAAATTATGGAAAAAACAGAGGAGTAAAATAGTTTCAATTTTTGTTGTCCTAAATTGAAAGTTAAATGAGAAGATGTGTGTAGAGTGACTGGTTCATATTTGTGCATTAAGTAATATATATTTGTTATTATTACAGATAATTAATACTTGTCATATACCAAATAATAACTGTGTTTATATAAGTTATTACATTTAATTCTTACAGCAAATGGAGAAATTAGATACTAATATACTTATTTTATAGATGTGGAAACTGAGGTTTGTGTAACTGAAATTACTTACTCAAGATGATCTATATATTAATTCATAGAACTCAGTTTCAAACCAAGTTGTTCTGAAAACTGATACTACCATCATCATCATTATTTCTATTATATATGTAAGGAAATTGTCAGTGAGGTCCTGTAAGATGTTTGATGTGTAAATCAGAACTCTGAAAAAAAAGCCTCAGTTGCTTATGGAGATATAGAAGTCATCAACAATTAAATGATAGCCGAAGTCAGAAGAAAAGAGGTAATTCAGAGAGTGTAGACTCAGAAAGTGAAGAAATGAGGGAAATGTCAATATTAAATGATGAGCAGAAGGAAAAATATGATAAAGGCAAGGATGTCATTAGAGAAAAAAGGAATAAGAGAAAGCAAGGGAGAATACATCTTCAAGAGTATCCATAGTTTTAATTATGACTGAGAGATCAAGCAAGATAACCAAAAGCAAAATCAGTATGTTTGGCCGTTGAAAGGTGTCTTTGAATTGTGCAGAACAGATTCATCAAAGAGATGAAAAGCACACTACACGGGGAAGCTTAGAGTGAAGGTAAGATGATAAATATATTTATTCTTTTATTAGAAGGAAAACCAATAGCATAGGAGATAGGGAAGATAAAGGGAGAAAAGAGGTTATAATTGTTAGAGAAATAACCAGAGAAGAAGTATGTGAAGTTTTGAGCACAGGGAATACCCTTATTGTAGCTAAGGCTCATTTTTAAAAAAAAAATTTTTTTTAACGTTTATTTATTTTTGGGACAGAGAGAGACAGAGCATGAACGGGGGAGGGTCAGAGATAGGGAGACAAAGAATCTGAAACAGGCTCCAGGCTTGAGCTGTCAGCACAGAACCCGATGAGGGGCTCGAACTCACAGACCATGAGATCATGACCTGAGGTGAAGTAGGCTGCTTACCGGATTGAGTCACCCAGGCGCCCCGGCATTTTTTTTTTTAAAGACAACTCTTCCCTGTGAGGAAAGGATGGATTGCTACAGGTTTGTAGGTATGTGTGGTCAGAGAGGTGAGTGGTTTAATTTATTTATGTTGAGGCTTTTAATTTCTCTGTGGTATGGTCAGAAAGACAGAATCCTGAGAGTGATGAGATGGAACCGGTTGGGTTAGGGTAGGGACTAGGAAAGAATTCTGTTCCCCCAGCTATGGAAGGGGTATTGGAAAGACACAAGGAAATAGTAAAGAAGGGTGCCAAGGTTTGTGGAAACACTGGCTGTAATAAGAAATTTTTGCATTTGTTGTGATTATTCTGTAGTTTAACCTAGTGACTGGCATATAAGTGAGACAAAAATCAAATATTAACTGTCTTTACGTTCAGGAAATTAGACTTAAAAGAATCGAATGGAGAAGAGTTGTGATAAAGAGGAGTGTCAAATTGCCAAAAACTCTAACTAATGAACGAACTAACTAACCAACTAACCAACCAATGAGGATACAGTCGGGGGTGCCTGGGTGGCTCAGCCAGTTAAGCATTCGACTTTAGCTCAGGTCATGATCTTGCGGTTGTGAGTTCGAGCCCTGCATCAGGCTCTGTGCTGATAGCTCAGAGCCTGGAGCCTGCTTCAGATTCTGTCTCCCCCCTCTCTGCCCCTCCCACGCTCATGCTCTCTTTCTATCTCTCAATAATAAATAAACGTTAAAAACAAAAAAAAGAAAAGTGGTAAAGTGGTAAAAAGGTGAAAATGGATGAAAAATTTCAGTCATGAATCTATTTGGCAATGAAAGAAAACAGAGTGAGTGGAAAGTTTGGGAACAAAATAAAAAAAAAATTAGGCAGTGGCTAGAAAGGGTAACAGGACCAAAGAAAGGCTGTGTGTGTGTGTATGTGTGTGTGTGCGTGTGTGTGTGTGTGTGCGTATGTTTGGATTTTTTTTATCCATATATAGTGTATTTCAATAAATGTATGAGGAATACATCCATCATTAACAAAATTGCTAGCCAATATCCCAACATCATTAAAGTATTATCTAATCCTTATTATTGTTTAAATTCAAGTTAGTTAACATACAGTGTAGTCTTGGTTTCAGGAGTAGAACCCAGTGATTCCTCTCTTCCATACAACACCCAGTGCCCGTCCCAACAAGTGCCCTCCTTAATGCTTGTAGCCCATCTAGTCCATCTCCCTACCCACCTCCCCTCCAGCAACCCTCAGTTTTTCTTTTGTATTAAGAGTCTCTTATAGTTTACCTCCCTCTGTTTTTATCTTATTTTTCCTTCCCTTCCACTATGTTCATCTGTTTTGTTTCTTAAGTTTCCTGTGAGTGAAATCATACGATATTTGTCTTTTTCTGACTTATTTCACTTAGCCTAATACACTCTAGTTTCATCCACATTGTTGCAAATGGAAAAATTTCATTCTTTTTGATCACCAAGTAAAATTTCATTGTATGTATATATACCACATCTTATTTATCGTTCATCAGTCAATGGATATTTGGGGTCTTTCCATACTTTGGCTATTGTTGACAGCACTATTATAAACATTGGGGTGCATGTGCCCCTTCGAATCAGCATTTTTGTATCTTTTATAAATACCTAGTAGTGCAGTTGCTGGGTTGAAGGGTAGTTCTATTTTTAACTTTTTGAGGAATGTCATACTGTTTTCCAGAGTGGCTGCACCAGTTTGCGTTCCCACCAACAGTGCAGCAGTGGTGAGAGTGGACATCCCTGTCGTGTTCCTGATCTCAGGGGGAAAACTCTCAGTTTTTCCCCACTGAGGGTAATATTAGCTGTGGGTCTTTTGTATATGGCATTTATGATATTGAGATATGTTCCTTCTATCTCTATTTTCTTGAGGACTTTTATCAAGAAAGGATGTTGTATTTTGTTAAAAGCTTTTTCTGCATCTATTGAGATGATCATATGCTTCTTATCCTTTCTTTTATTTATGTGGTGTATCATGTTCATTGATTTGCAGATATTGAACCACCCTTGCAGGCCAGGAATAAATCCCACTTGATCATGGTGAATAATTCTTTGAATATACTCTTGAATTCGATTTGCTAGTATCTTGTTGAGAATCTTTCCATCCAGGTTCACTCTGGATATTGTCCTGTAATTCTCCGTTTTAGTGGGGTCTTGGTCTGGTTTTTGGAATTAAGGTAATGCTGGCTTCATAGAATAAGTTTGGAAGCTTTCTTTCCATTTTATTTTTTGGAACAGTGTGAGAAGAATAGGTATTAAGTGTTCTTTAAATATCTGGTAGAATTCCCTTGAGAAACTATCTGGCCCAGGACTCTTGTTTGTTGGAGGATTTTTGATTACTCATCCAATTTCTTTGCTGGTTATGGGACTGTTCAAATTTTCTATTTCTTTCTGATAGGAATTTTTCCATTTCTTCTAGATTGCCCAATTTGTTGGCTTGTAATTTTTCATAGTATTTTTATAATTGTTTGTATTTCTGTGGTGTTGGTTGTGATCTCTCCTTTTTCATTCATGATTTTATCTATTTGGATCCTTTCTCTCTTTTTTGTTGTTGATATGTTTGGCTAGAGGTTTATCAATTTTTTAATTCTTCAAAGAACCAGGTCTTAGTTTCATTGATCTGTTTTACTGGTTTTTCTTTTTGTTTCTATATCGTTTATTTCTGCTCTAATATTTATATTTCCATTCTTGTTTGGATTTAGGCTTTATTTCTTGTTCCTTTGCTAGCTCCTTTAGGTGTAAGGTTAGTTTGTGTATTTGGGACCTTTCTTGCTTCTTGAGGTGGGCCTGAATTGCAATATACTTTCCTCTTAGAACTGCCTTTGCTGCATCCCACAGGGTTTGGACTGTCATGTTTTCATTTTCATTGACTTCCATGTATTTTTAAATTTCTTCTTTAATGCTCTGGTTAACCCATTCATTCTTTAGTACTATGTTCTTTAATCTTCTGATTTGTGACCAAGTGTATGAACTGTTCTGTAGAATGTTTCATGTGCACTTGAGAAGAATGTGTATTGTGCTGTTTTAGGGGGTACTATTCTGAATATATCTGTTAAGTCCATCCAGTCCAGTGTGTCATTCAAAGCTATTGTTTTCCTGTTGATTTTCTGCTTAGATGATCAATTCATTGTTGTCAGTGGGATATTAAAGTCCCCTACTATTATTGAAATCTTTTATCAGTGAGTTTCTTTATGTTTGTTATTAACTGATTTATATATTTGGGTTCTCCAAGTTGGGGGCGTAAATGTTTACCATTGTTAGATCTGCTTGGTGGATAGACCCCTTAATTATGATATAATGCCTTCTTCATCTTTTGTTACAGTCTCTTTTTTAAAATATAGTTTGTCTGATATAAGCATGGCTACTCTGGCTTTTTTTAACCTACATTAGCATGATAGATGGTTCTCCATCCTGTCACTTTCAATCTGCAGATGTTTTTAGGTCTAAAGTAAGTCTTTTGTAAGCAGCATGTAGATGGATATTGTTGTTGTTTTTTTTAAATCCATTCTGATACCTTATGTCTTTTGATTGGAGCTTTTAATCATTTTAAGACTGAGTATTGAAAGATATGTATTTGGTGCCATTGTGTCATGTATAGAGCTGGTGTTCCTGGTGATGTTTTCTGGTCCTTTATAGCCTTTGTTGCTTTGGTCTTTTACTATTTTTTTCTCCACTCAAAGACTCCTCCTTAAAATTTCTTGCAGCGTTGGTTTAGTGGTCATGAACTCCTTTAATTTCTGTTTGTCTGGGAAACTCTTTATCTCTCCTATTCTAAATGATAGCCTTGCTAGGTAAAGAATTTTTGGCTGAATATTTTTCCCATTCAAGCACACTGAATATTTCCTGCCACTCCTTTCTGGCCTGCCAAGTTTCTGTGGAAAAATCTGCTGTGAACTGAGCTATCTTTCCTTGTGAGTTAAGGACTTTTTTCCCTTATTGCTTTCAGGA
The DNA here is from genome assembly GCF_027475565.1 of Acinonyx jubatus. NCBI lineage: Eukaryota > Metazoa > Chordata > Mammalia > Carnivora > Felidae > Acinonyx > Acinonyx jubatus. The sequence goes on along the minus strand of NC_069390.1, from coordinate 50,871,378 downwards.
TTCTTTCCTTGTCTGTGTATTTTGTGAATTTGACTCTGATATGCCTTGGTGATGATCAGCTTTTGTTGAATTTAATGGGAGTTCTCTGTTCTTCTTGGATTTTGATGCCTCTTTCCTTCCCCAGATTAGGAAAGTTCCCAGCTATAATTTGTTCAAATAAACCTCCTGCCTTTTCCCCCTGCTCTTCTACTTCTGGGACTCCTGTGATATGGATATTGTTTCAGTTTATGGACTCTTTAAGTTCTCTAAGTGTCCCCTCATGATCTAATAGCTTCCTTTCCCTCTTCTTTTCAGCTTCATTATTTTCCATAATTTGTTCTTTCGTATCACCTATTCTCTTCTCTGCTTCTTAGTCCTTGCTGTGACTGTCTTCAGTTAGTTTTGCTTCTCAGTTACAGAAGTTTTTATTTCAGCCTGACTAGTTGATAGGTCTTTGATCTCTACAACAATGGTTTCTCTGGTTTCTTCTATGCTTTTTGAGCTAGCAGTCTTATGACTGTGGTTCTATCTTCTTGTTCAGATGTACTGGTTATATCTGTTCTGAACAAGTTCCTGGCTGTGATTTCTTCTTGACCTTTCTTTTGGGGAGAATTCCCCTGACTTGTCATTTTGGCTAAGTTTCTGTCTTTTGGGTGTTTTAAAATCTTGTTATATTACTGCACCTAAGAGTAATGCTATATTAAAAAGAGGTCATACACTGTCCAGGGCCTGGCTCTTCAGGAAATGTTTCTGGTATATGCTGTATGCACGCTGCTATTGCATTTTGACTGCTCTTTCCCCCGGTCAGGCCTCGCAGAGCTCCTCCTTGCTTGCAGTGGGGAGTGTTTGGAACTTTAACTAGGTGTGCTTAGATTTGTTTGTTAAAATAAGCCTGGTTAAATGGAAAAAAAATAGAAAAACCTGATTCTTCCCCCACCCCAAAAAAAAGAGAAAAGGAAAGGGAATAAAAAAACCCCCAGAGAATCAAAAAACGATAATGCTGATTCTAAAGGGAAAAATAAAAGAAAAAAAAAGAATAAAAGAAAAAAGAAAGAAAAAACAAAAAATAAAGAAACTTCGAGAAAGAGAGAGAGAGAGAGAGAGAGAAGGAAATGAAAAAAAAAAAAAGTAAGAAACTATGAACCTGATTCCAGAAGAAAAAAAGAAGAAAGAAAGAAAAAAAAAGGAAGCCTGGCCCTATTTCCACCAGAACTGCAAGTGTTGTTTTGAAGCACTTGATTTTCAGTACACTTGGTGCTTTCTGGGTGCTGTCTGTGCCTGTCTTCTGGAGGAGAGGCCTGCTCTATTGGCTCAGAGTCAGTCGTGCCCCCGTAAATAAGCAGTTGCCAGGCACAGGGCCGTGAGGTTTGATGTAAGTGGTTCCTACCTCCACTGGGGGTTGGTGTGCTGCTTTCTGAAGACCAACCATGTCGGTGTTGGGGGAAAATGGTGCCACCCCAATCTTTCATCCACAGACAGGGGATCTCACATCCCCTGCTGTTCAGGCAGCCCTTACAGTATAGTAAGGGCAGTTAGCTTGCTGTGTACCACAACTCCCCTGCATTTTTTCTTTGGCATGTGTCTGGAATCCAAAACTCAAAGTCTTAAAGGACACAGCACCACACATATCCATCCCCCTCCTCCAGAGTAGAGCCCCTCTATGCTGTGTCTCTGAAAAACAGTCCCACACCTACACAATGTGCAGAATCTATGGTGTAGCACCACTAAAAGCAGCAAAAGTTTTATTTCCTCTGGGTCCTCTGGTCCTCTCTCCGCTATAGATGAAAGGCCTTTTGCTGGCACCTGCAGGGTCTTTTGGCCTTGGGGAGGCCATATACCCTCTTCCAAAAGTACTCTGGGGGGGGGATGTTCTCTCCCAATTCACCTTGGAGATCTCTGCTTGACGCTATGTATTCTGGGGCCAGCTCCCTCCTCTCCAGGAGGGCACAGCGCAACTCTGCTCCAGAGAAAGTCACTGTGCACTTCCAATATCTCAGAGTTTGAGCTCTAAACAGTTTATAAAAACAAAAAACAAAGAAACAAAAAATCAAAATCAAAAACAAAAACAAAAACCCTGCAACATTTAGTACCTCTTGCTCCCCGGTCCATGGTCCACAGAAGATTTCCTCTTATGTGAACCTGATGCTGCACTGTCTCAACCCCTCTCTCTTCCTCTCTTTTTTTGTCTCTCCACAGAAAGGGTTCCCTTCCCCTCTGCAGCACCACCATTTTTCCTCTCCCCCAATTCACTTCTACACCCCTCACACCTGCCATGTTGTCTGCCTCCAACCATGGAGATCATTATGACAGTCCACAGATCAATTTCCTGGGTGTTCCAAGTGATCCGAACACATAGCTGTGTTCGAGAGAGTAGGAAAGCCCAGGGTACCCCTACTTCTCTGACATCTTAACTCCTCCTCCTGTATGCATTTTAACATAGAGGATATTATAACATATTTGAAGGTGTAATAAATGGAGGAAAAACAAAATCAAACACAACTAAAAGAACATCAACTTGTATTGATATTTCTGAAGAACAAAAAAAGAAGCTGCCTGCTTTTGCTATTAATTCTTTAAAAGTAATGTGGCTTTCTCCCACAACTATATGGTCAATTAATCTTAAACAAAGAAGGAAAGAATTTCCAAAGGAAAAAAAAAGAAAGTCTCTTCGACAAATGGTATTGGGAAAACTGGACAGCAACATACAAAAGAATGAAACTGAACCACTTTCTTATGCCATCCACAAAAAGCAAATTCAAAATTAGTTAAAGACCTAAATTGAGAACAGAAATTATGAAAACCCTAGAGGAGAACACAAACAGTAACCTCTTTGACATTGGCTGTAGCAACTTCTTACTAGATATGTCTCCTGAGGCAAAGGAAACAAAAGCAAAACTGAACTCTTAGGACTTCATTAAAATAAAAAGCTTCAGTACAGTGAAGGAAACAATCAACAAAAGTAAAAGGCAACCTATGGAAATGACATATCTGATAAAGGGTTGGCATCCAAAATATATAAAGATCTTATCAAACTGAACATCTCAGAAATGAATAATCCAGTTAAAAAATGGGCAGAAGTCATGAATAGCCATTTTTTTCAAAGGAGACATGCAGATAACCAACAGACACATGAAAAAATGCTCAACATGATTGATCATCAGGGAAATACATATCATAACTACAATCAGATATGACCTCACACCTATCAGAATGGCTAAAATCAATAATGCAGAAAATAGGTGTTGGCAAGGATGTGGAGAAACAGGAACACTCATGCACTGTTGGTGGGAATGCAAACTGGTGCAACCGCTCTGGAAAACGTATGAGGTTACTCAAAAAGTTAAAAATAGAACGACCCTATGACCTAGCAATTGCATTATTAGGTATTTATCCAAAGAATACAAAAATACTAAATCAAAGGGATACATGCACCTCTATGTTTGTAGCAGCATTGCCTACAATAGCCAAAGTATGGAAACAGCCCAAGTGTCCATAGAGTGATGAATGGATAAAGAAGATGTGGGGTGTGTGTGTGTGTGTGTGTGTGTGTACTCAACCATAAAAAAGAATGAAAATTTGCCATTTGCAGTGATATGGATGGAGCTAGAGAGTATTATGCCTAGGAAATAAGTCAGAGAAAGACAAATACCATATGATTTCACTCATGTGGAATTTAAGAAGCAAAACAAATGAGCATAGGGAAAAAAAGAGAGAGGGGGCAAACCAAGAAGTAGACTCTTAACTATAAAGAACAAACTGATGATTACCAGAGGGAAGGTGGGTGGGAGGATGGTTAAAATAGGTGATGGGATTATGGAATACACTTGTTATGAGCACCTGGTATTGTATGGAAGTGTTGAATCACTAAGTTGTACCCCTGAAACTAATATTACACTGTATGTTAACTAAGTGGAATTTAAATAAAAACTTAAAAAATTAAAGTAATGTGGACTTCTTGAGGAATTTGATTCTAGAATATGGCCCTTGATTATGTGTTGGATAAATAGAGCAATGACTATGTAGTCAGATGCCTATTTTCATTATGGCTAGTGGATTTGGTGTCATGATTAGTTTTTCTTATTCCAAGACCAAAACAGAATTCTTTGTATTTTCTCTTAAATTTTTATATTATGGCCTTGACATACAGATTATTACTCCATCTGTAATATATTTTGTTTTATATTATGATGTAGTGATATAATTTTATTTTTATAAAAACAGTAAAATAAATATAGCTATGTATTTAGTATCTTTCTTTTCCTAACTGAATTGAAATGCCAACATAATTATTTATTATGTTCTCATATCCATTAATATGACTTACCTTAATGAGCTTCTTGATATAGAAGTAACCTTACATTCCTGAAATATAACCCACTCTTTAATGATGTATTATTTTCTTAAGGTGGTATTGATTCTGTTCATTAATATTTTTCAACAATATTTATAATTATTTTCTGTTGGGATGAGCACTGAGTGCTGTATGTAAGCCAATTTGACAATAAATTATATGTATAAAAATAATTATTTTCTATAAATTCAGTCTTTATTTTATGGATTTGGGATGGTTTCCCTATTCAAAAATACACAAGGGTAATTAAGTAAAATTTCTGTAGTGGATCGTTTTGTTTCTGTTTGGGTGAAGTGGAGAGAGATTGTATGCCATTTGATTTTTAGTTCTCTTTTTTCTTACAGAGATCCTGATTTTTCTCCTTTTGCTTCTTTATTCTTTCACTCCCTAATCCCCAAGGTTGCTTCTCTCCTAGAAATTATGCCTTTCCAAGACTACTACTTTCAATCACACACATTCTTAAACTCTTCCCTATGGTCAGTTCTCTGATCTTTCAGGAAGTTTTTTGTTTGTTTGTTTGTTTCCTTGCTTGTTTTGCTCTGTTTTTAGTGTTTCCTTACTAAAGAAGGACTTTCTCTTTTAGGCGATGACTATAGATCAGTCTTGAGCTTTCTATTAGCATTTCTTTTCTTTTTTTTTTCTACCCAGTTTTCATTGGACTGTTACAGCATTCTGAAAAGATTTACATCAGGAGTATAAGAGGTGGTTTTCTGGGATTTGGTGGGATTTTTTTCTCCCTAATTTGGGTAATTTAAAGCTTAGGCATTCTCTGTATTTTAGTTAAAATAAGCACATGATTTTTGTAGTTTATTATTTTTTTATTTATTGCCATTGTAAGATACACTATGAGATTTAAATTTACACAGACATCATTTATTTTCACACTGTCACATTTATTAAATATATATGTATATATATTTGTAAAAAAGCTTGATATTTTTTATCAGTTTTGAAAAATTCTCAACATTTACCTCTTAAATGCTTTTCAACCTATTTTCTCTTTTCTCTGAGACTTCAGTTATACTTGTTAGACTATTTTTCACATATTTCACTTGTCTCATTTTTATTTCTTTTTTTGTCTTTTTGTCCTTCAATCCAGATATTTTCTTCTTTAAAAAATTTTTTTTAATGGTTATTTATTTTTGAGAGAGTGAGAGATAGAGAGAGAGAGAGACAGGGTGTGAGTGGGGAAGAGGCAGAGAGTAAGGGACACAGAATCTGAAGCAAGCTAGGCTCCAGGCTCTGAGCTGTCAGCACACAGCCCCATACAGGGCTTAAACCCACAAACTGTGAGATCACGACTTGAGCCAAAGTTGGACACTTAGCCACCCAGGCACTCCCTGATATTTTCTTCTTATCTGTCTTCTTGTTCACTGGACCTATCTTTGTCTATGTCTAATATGCTGTTAAACCATCTTTTGTGTTATTTTAATAATTTTATTTTTTATACCTAAAAATTCTTTATTTTGTCCTAATGTTTTAATCCTCTGATTAAATTATCTAATCTGTCATCTAATATAAATATATTTTTTTATATGTTTATTTATTTATTCTGAGAGGGAGAGTGCAAAAGGGGGAAGGGCAGAGAGAGAGGGAGACAGAGGCTCCAAAGCCAGCTCTGCGCTGACAGCAGAGAGTCCAATGGGAGCCTGAACCCACGAACTATGAGATCATGAACTGAGCCAAAGTCAGACGCTCAACTGATTGAGCCACCCAGGTGCCCTAATATAAATATTTTTTAACTGACAGTATTTGGAAGATTATATCTGATAACACAACTATTTGGATTTCCCATCTTGGCTCATTTTATTTATTGTGTGGTTTCTCTCTTTCTCTCCTTGTCCCTCACTCTCTTCCTCGCTTCCTTACTTTCTCCTCTCCCTCTATCTTCTTCCTTTATTTTAAGAAGTAGTTCTGGTTCTTATATTATGGTATGCCTTATAATTTTATTTTGCTGAGTCTGTGACATTGTGCAGGGAATATTGTAAAGCTAATTTGAGGTTCTGAATATGTTACCTTCTCTAAAAGACAACTTATTTTGCTTTCATCAGGGATTTAGGGAAAGAGAAGATTGTCTTATGCAAGTTAGAGATTGAATTGACTAAACGAGATGATTTATATATTTCCATTTCACTCCCCATTCTAAAGTTATAGCTCTTCAAGTAGCCCAAGTAAAGACTGGAGTATTTATTAGTATCACATGTGGTAAGTCTTAAGCCCCTATTTTTATCTCCCTCACCCCCACTATTTTAAAACTGTTGAAAAAATTTTCTCAACTTTTCAGCTTCTCAGACCCTACTTTATATTGAGTTTATCAGATTATTGGCTGCTTCTTTACAATCCACAGACAGGAGAAAAAATAATTCTGCCTATCAGGCCCACGATATTGTTCATCTTCTTTCTCCAAGATCTTTGTCTCTTGAGGTCTTATGGATTTATAATTGTTTTTGGTGGAAAGGTTGGTCTATAACAGGTATCAAACAATTACTAGAATTGGAAATCTGTATTTGTATTTTTATATTTCTCAGTTGATGTTATCATATGCTTCTTATTCCTTAATGTTCAAAAATACTTATATTGCTTGGTAAAACTCTACAAAGGTATTATATATTCCTCATTAATATACTTCCATTTATCATTTGCTATTATTTTATTTGCAATTTTTGCATCTATAATTGAAGGGTAAATTTCTGTCACTCTGTGTGTTCTCTTTATCGGATTTTTGCATTAGAATTTGTCAATAAAATAAAATAGACAAATATACAGCTGAATTAGATATTTGATAATTGTGTTTTCAATAACATTTTTCCTTTGCTCAAAATTTGCTGATGTTTTGTGGATCCACATTTTTGTAGGGAATATGATTCTATGCCACATCAGACTTTATCCCAGTACCTTTGGTGGGAATGCCTATTGCAAAGAAACTTTATTTTTATTTTTAGATGTGGGCAAGAAATCATGGATCCCTAATAACTGTTCGGATAAGGGTGACAATGGTGAGAACTATGTGAAAAGCTATAAAGAAATATGTTGAGTGTCTGGATAGAACCTCGCCCATGGCCAACACTGCTATGGATTTTCGGTAATTAAAATCTATAACTTCTCATTGTTTTTATAAGCACTCTGTATAAACACTTTTTGGGGATAAACATTTGCGTTTCCTTTTACTTACAAACCACACATTTTAATAATAACAATTTGATATCAGAAGTGAGGTGTTGAAAGTAGCAGTAAAATATAGAATTAACTGAGTCAAGTATGTGGGGTGGAGGAAACAAAGAACTCACTCTTATTGTAAAGTTAAGAAAACCCTTGTTAGATTAGCTGTTGACATAACCACTTTGCCTCATGTATCTGGGAATTCTTTTCTGAGTCTACTTTCTGAGGCTACTTAGTTATGGGAAAGGTTAGAAAAAACCCACTGTGTTGAGTTGTGTTGGTAACATTTTATAATTTTCATGATGACCTTCTTTTCTTTTTTCTCCTCCCCTCCCTCTCCACTCCCTTTCCATCCTCCACCTCCTGCTTCTCCTTTTCCTTCTCCTCCCCTCCCCCTCCCTCTCCTCCTCCTCCTCCACCTGCTGCTGCTGCTGCTACTTCTTCTTCTGCTTCTGTTTCTCCTCCTCCTCCTCCTCCTCCTCCTCCTCCTCCTCCTCCTTCTTCTTCCTCTTCCTCTTTCTATAATTTCGAGATTTTGAATCCAGAAAATTTTAAGAAATAATACGCTATAATATGAAACCTTAAATAAACCATAGTTTATTCATTTAGACAATTTATTGTGGATCAATTATCTTACAAGAGTGCTCTTTTCTGAGACAGCTAATTATACCTGCCAAATGTTCTATTTTAAAGTAAACTTTTATATTAAAGCATAACATATCTGCAGAGATACACAGAAATTACAGGTGTATATAGTTCAATGAATTTTCACATCATGAGCATAGCCATGGGATCAGCACCCATTTTAAGAAACAGAAAATTACTAGCATCCCTGAAACTTACTCCTTGTCTTTTCTTCATCCCTACACTCTACTACTTTATGAGATAACTACTTTATGAGATAGTTTATTTTCCTTAAAGCATATATAAAGGATAAGAAGGAAGGAAATATTAAAGAGAGGTGTGGTTGGGGTTACAGCCATGGTAGTTATACACATAACTCCATACTAGTTTTTCCAGCACTTGACCTAGACTGAGTTAATTTCTCTCTCACATCCACTGCTAAAATGATGTGTTCCAATCAGGCTGACTCTCAGAACTTTTGGCAGAAATCTTGGTCAAATATGTTCTATCTCTCCTTTTATATTTGAACAAGGGGTAACAGTGGGAGCTTTTCGTAATTATGTTAAGATCATGAAGGGAGATTTTCTTAAGAAAAAGGTGACACCTAGAATGATAGAATTTAAAATAAACAAAAAGAAAAGAAAGCTCAGACTTCCTGTCATGTTAAACCTTTGGATAAATCCTAATCTGTATCCAGCTCTCATCAGTTATAAGAGCAATAGATTTATTTTCAAAAAGGTTGAGAAGGGTTTTTGTTTCTTGAAACTTTCAACATCCTATTTTTTATCCACTGGTATAATTTAAATATTAAGAATTATCCATTCCTTGATGTTTATATAGAATACATCTGTAAAACTATATTTGCTAGAGTCTTATCAATTATAAATATTTTAAAACCAGTATAGTATTTCCTATGGTTGTCAGTCTCTTTATATCTTTCCTTTTTTTCTCAAAATTGGAAACTCAGAACTTTTTAAAATTGGTTTTTTGTTCCTAGAAATTCAACACTTTTTTTCTAAATGAGTACATGATATTCTCTTATAATTTTTAAACTATTCTCTATTAACAGATATACTTGTATGACCTGTTCTTGTTATCTCTATTTCTTTTTTTTTCTTTACCAAGGTCTTAGAATCTAATATGAATAGTTTATTAATGATTTGATTTCACTGAAACAAAGACACTTTTAAGACAGAAAAAGGAAGGAAATTGGGATAAGCATGAGATAGGATTTAAATGCTCATCTAGAGAATTTGGAGTTTATTTCATTAGATGTAGGAAACCATTTTCTTTGGAAGATTTATCAGTTAGTGGCATACAAAATGTTTGATTCTAGGGTGTGGCAACAAGTTAGAAGGATATTGAAATAATACAAGCAGAACTGAATGACATACTAGACTAGCAAGAATGACAATGACAATGAAAAGTTCGAGATTTGAAAGATGTTTGAAAGAATGAACTTGATGATTGATCAACTTGCAGAAACAAGGAGGATAAAAGAAGTCAAAGCTGATTTTATATTTTAAGGTCATGATGGTTAGGAAAAGTGACAGTGGAATTTCCAAGAATGGAGTCCCTAAAGCTAAAAATGATTTATGGAGTAAAATTTAAATTCCAAATATGTTGATTTTGAGGCAGAGGCAAAATATTTTACTGTAAATATTGCAACAATGTGGACAGAGCTAGAGTGTATTATGCTAAATGAAATAAGTCTGTCAGAGAAAGACAAATACCTTATGATTTCACTCATGTGTAATTTAAGAAACAAAACAGATGAATATAGAGGAAGGGAAAAAAAGAAAGAAGGGGAAGCAAACCGTGAGACTCTTAACTATAGAGAACAAACAAAGTTGGTAGAGGGAGGTGGGTGGGGAATGGGCTAAATGGGAGATGGGTATTAAGGAGGGTACTTGTTGTGATGAGCCCTGGGTGTTGTATGTAAGTAATGATTTCCTAAATTCTATACCTGAAACCAATTTTACTATGTATATTAACTAGCTAGAATTTAAATAAAAACTTGAAAAAAATATCCAGGAAAAAAATTGAAAATGTAGGATTCAAGCTAAGAATAGTGGTCAGTTGTCAGATGACTTTTGAGGCAGTCTAGATATAGGTGATAATTGAGCCAACGGATGTAAATGAGATCCATAAAGAACAATATGTAAATAAAGAAGGAAGAGCAGGAAACTTTGAGGAATATTAAGAAGTTGCTGATAGGAGCACCTGGGTGGCTCAGTCGGTTGAGCTACCGATTTCGGCTCAGGTCATGATCTCAGGGTTTCTGAGTTTGAGCCCCGTGTGGGGCTCAGTGCTGACAGCTCAGAGCCTGGAGCCTGCTTCTGATTCTGTGTCTCCCTCTCTCTCTGCCCCTCCCCCACTCATGCTCTGTCTCTCTCTGTCTCAGAAATAAACATTAACAAAAAAAAAAAGAAGTTGGGGCACCTGGGTGGCTCAGTCAGTTGGGCATCTGACTTCAGCTCAGGTCATGAACTCACAGTCTGTGAGTTCGAGCCCCGCATCAGGCTCTGTGCTGACAGCTCAGAGCCTGAAGCCTGCTTCAGAATCTGTGTCTCCCTCTCTCTCTGCCCCTCCCCTGCTCATGCTCTATCTCTCTCTGTCTCAAAAATAAATAAAAACATTAAAAAAAAAAGTTGTGGATATTTGCACTGACACTGCTTAGCTTCCTGTCCACCTGATTCCACACTACAGAAAGATAGCGTATTTGTTTATTTTCTGTGTATACCATCAGCCTCTGCCTTACATTTTCCCAGATCCTAATTCTGTGGTGTGTTCCATTTATGGCTTTTTCTGTGGACTCAGACAGAGCATGGTTCCAGAGTATATTTCTAAAAATAGAATCCACACTCCTATTCAGTAGAACAATATCAGGGCTGGGCTCTAGAATCAGATTACCTGGGACTGAATCCTGATTCAAAAATTTACTATCTCTGTAGCCCTGAAAGATTTTTTTTTAATATATTCACTGACCCTCAGAACTCGTATTTATAAAATGAGTATATTAGGAGTCTACTTCTTTGAAACTCTTCTGAAAATTAAATAAATTAATAAATATTAAATGCTTATAAGGGTGCCTGGAACATATTAAGTGCCATGAAATGTAAGTTTTTAGTCTGTGTTGTTATTATTATGATTAGAGGAGGAGGAGTAGTAAGCTCTGCTACCAAGTGTACAAGATCCTATGATAAATTTATGACAACCGTATAGTCAGCAGTAGCATCAGAATGAAATTGACCTTAGCACCATGTTCACCCTGCTAACAGAGATGCCATTTGCCCCTTAAATCTGATTGGTTGTTCTACTTGGATCTTGAATCCTCTCTTTTATTACATATCTCCTTCCTAAACTTAAAGAAAGTTGGCTGGAACCTTACTACAAGTCTTAGTTCTTTCTGATTTACTTTCTAATTGACAACATGTGAAAATCTTAACCTCAGCCAACTTTAGGAGCCAAGCCATTTATGAACATGTTTGGGATTGAGGATAATTTCCTTTGTCTCTTGAATATTGCTTGGATTTCTCTGTGGGGAGTCCATCTACATGATTGGATTTTTTAGTACTAGCTGCTGCAGTTGGAATTGTGACTGAAATAAGACTGAAGATTTAAAAGCTCAGATGCTAGAACAAGACTCTAGGGCTTTGGATTCCAATTCTGGTAAATGATATCTGTGTGACTAGGAAGGTACTTTGCATTTCTACACTTCAATTTCCTTATCTGTAAAATAGAGATTGAAAATATACTTCCCCATAGGATTATCATGAAGATTAAATAAACTAACACATATAAAGTACTTAGAACTATGCCGGACTCATAGTAAGCATTCAGTAAGTGTTAGTCATTATCATCAGACACAGCTGGAACTCCTTGGTTGAAGAAGGCAGACTTGTAATAATATTGTCTTCATCAGGTCTCCATCTCACGTCCCATATTTCTCTTAGTTTAGGTTCCTGAAAGAAGAGGCTAAGAAAAGAACTTTGGTGCAGATAGCTTATTGGAAAAGTGATTCTAGGAAATGGTATAAGGAAACAGTAAGAGTGAGACAGGAAACAACTAAACACCAGTGAAGTTTGGATTATTGAAGTTGATACTCTAGACCATGCATTCTGTATGGGAGCAATATAAATCCCAAAGTTCTTAGAAGAAGAGAGAAATGGTTTGTGGTCCTCTAGAAGGCTGCAGTATATAAATAGATGTACAGTATATCTGTGCTATTCAAATTTCATTCTGAATTCAGGTAAAACAAAATTCTGAAAAAGTCCTTTAGGGACTATAATAATAATGATAATAGTAATAGTAATAATAATAAACATGGCACAGACAATGGGGACTTAACTCCATAGAGCTCAACCTGTAAGAATCATACAGAGTGCTTCCCAGAAATACCTGGTGTCTTTATTCATCATTTTCCTTTGCACTCTGGTTAAAGATTGTCTTTGGGGATTAACTTGCCCATACTTCAACATCTTGGGCAGAATGCTAAAAGACAAGGTAGGGAGCTCTTGATGTAGAATGTCAGCAGTGCCAAGCAAGTCAGAATTGTCCACTACAGCTGACGCTAAGGTCAGAGGTGAGCTGAAACTGGGCATTATGGAGTAGTAAAATTCACTAATATCTAGTTCAGAAGTTTAAGCTCCTGCTTATTACTGGCTTTTTTTTTTTCTTGAATAGGGCCTTGGCCACTGAAGTCTTATTATGTTACATTTCTGAATGTCACATTTTTTCATGATACTTTTCCTTTTAATCATGTGAAATATTGATACAAGGGCCAGGATTATGATCCATGGGTGTATATTTTTCTTTTCTTCCTTTACCTTGTTTGGATTGCTACTTTAGAAGCCTCTTTTAAAAATGCTATGGAAGGGGTGCCTGGCTGATTCAGGTGGTTAAGCATCTGACTCTTGACTTTGGCTCAAGTCATGATCTCACAGTTGGTGAGATTGAGCCCCACATCAGCCTGTATGCTGACAGCCAGAGTCTGCTGGGGATTCTTCTCTTTCCTCTCTCTCTGCTCCACCCACCATCCCCACTGCTCACACATTCTCTCTCCGTCTCAAAATAAATAAACATTAAAAAAATAAAAAATAAAGATGCTATGGAAAAAAAGCCAGAACTAATAGCTGCAGTTTATCTGTTGGCTTTGAAACCATATTTGAAACTCCTACTCTATTATGAACAAATTTATTATTGACCTCTGTGTTTTGATTTTGAATTATAAAAGCAAAAGTGGTTTTATTGACTAAACAAATTCACCTCATTCTCAGACGGCTAATCCAGGTAAATACAAAATATTTATTAAGAAGAAAAAAATTAAATTGATCCAAAGACAATTCCCCGATAAAACTTCACGGTAATTTAGCAATATGTAAGTATGTTGATATCAGGATTAGTTGAGAAACCATGTCAAGTAGGATAGTCAGCCTACCAAATGGATCAAGCAAAGAAAAATGTGCTTAAAAACTATGTAACAGCAATATGCATCCTAATGCCAACTGGCACCTACCAGGAAGCATCTGAAAACAAATAGTCCAACAAGGTGCACTTGTTATCATTGTGCTTGTTTGTAAAGATTGTGAAAACTGAACATTCAGAATGCATGTGTTTTCTTTCTGATGACAGGTAAACAGGAATAAACATTAATGGGAGAAGGAAACCAAACTTCTGTGGCTGAATTTATCTTGCTGGGACTTTCACGGGATCCAAAGGTCCAGATCCTACTGTTCTGTGTTTTCCTTACCATTTACCTTCTCTCTATGTTTGGAAACCTGCTTATAATAATCCTCATTCAAAGTGACTCTCGACTTCACACTCCCATGTACTTTTTCCTCAAAAACTTGTCCTTTGCTGACCTCTGTTTCTCTACAAGCATTGTTCCTCAGATGTTGGTCCACTTCCTCGTAAAAAGGAAAACCATTTCCTTTGCTGGATGCTCACTGCAGATAATTGTCTTCCTTTTAGCAGGGTGTACAGAGTGTGCACTTCTGGCAGTGATGTCCTATGACCGCTATGTGGCTGTCTGCAAGCCCCTGCATTATTCCACTGTCATGATGCAGAGGGTTTGTGTCCAGTTGGCCATAGTGTCTTGGATCAGTGGGGCATTTGTATGTTCAGTGGACAGTGCATTTACACTGTGTCTCCCCTACCAGGGACAGAATATAATTAATCATTATTTTTGTGAACCTCCTGCACTCCTGAAGCTGGCTTCAGCAGACACCTACAATGCTGAGATGGCTCTCTTTTCAATGGGTGTGATTATCCTCTTAGCACCTCTCTCCCTCATCCTTGTCTCCTACTGGCATATTATCTCAACAGTGATTCAGATGCAGTCAGAGGAGGGGAGGCTCAAGGTCTTTTCTACCTGTGGCTCTCATCTCACTGTTGTGGTTCTCTACTATGGCTCTGGAATATTTGCCTGCATGAGACCCAATTCCAAGACAATGAATGAAAAGGATCAGGTCATCTCTGTGTTCTATTCAGTTATGACTTCCATGTTGAATCCCATAATTTATAGCCTGAGGAACAAGGACGTGAAGGGTGCTCTCAGGAGGCTGGTTGGAAGATAGTCTGCCTTCAGAGGCAGTGATTTCTGACATTTTTCTTAAGCACTTGGAAGATTATGGCTGACAACAATAGCTCTACTACTATCCTTGTCCTTTCTTTCCCTCGCTTTATATGCTCCAGTTGACTTTTCTTCTCCACACATATTCATTAAATGCCTATTCCGTGCAAGCATTGTGTCTAGAACCTCACAATATGTAAAACTTCGTGTCTTCCTTAAAAGGTTTCCTTAACTCTGGGACAACAGAGTCATGTTCTGTCTTATAGTCTTTTGTTTTCTTATGGTCTCTTTTTGTAGTTCTTTCCTGAGGGAAATATTTTCCTAGCAAAGTAAACTCACCGTTGAAATGTTGGACCAAGGGAAAAAATGGATTAATCTCCCTGAACATATTTCTAGCATCCTTCACCTATTAATGAGCTGGGAAACCCAAGTTGTCATACAGTCACCTGTGGGCTTGCTGAGGTTCTGTTTCCACATTTCTGACTAAATCAACAGTGACTGGTTAAAAAGTCAGCATTCTTTTCAGACATAAGGATGTCTTATGAGATATACCCATAGATGCATTACCTCAAACTGCCTTATTTCCAGTTAAAGTGGAATCCTATAAAAGTGATTGAATCCTATAGAGTTTCTGTAACTTTCAGGCCCTCCTTGGCAATGAATTTAACTGTACTGCATGATGACCCTTTCTAAAGCATTCCTTTCTTCTTTCTCTTTTCTCCTTCCTCCATTTTTTTTGCGGATGATTTTGTGCATAGTGTGTACAGGTATGAAAGAGTGTGCAAGTATGTACAGTTGTCTTCATGTGTATGTGTGTCTGTTGTCTGTGACATGTAAGCTTGACTACGTAGAATTCTCTACCAATATTATTGAATCGGATTTCTTCTCACCCCTTTACTAAGCACTATATTATCTTAGGCCAGTCTCACTTGTCCCCTAATTATTTTCCATGCCCTCCTCAGTTTTGTAGCTGTCTGCTACAATGAGTAGCAGAATAAGTTTGAGAGTGATTTCAAATTTATCACTTTGTTCTGGAGGGAGTAGAGAATACAGGTGAATTCAACCTCAGAAAATAAAAGTAAATGTTTCCTGTTTTGATTATGAAAGGAATAATGTAAGAGTATTAAAAAACAAAATCACACATAATTCCCCCTCAAGGAATAAGTCCTGTCAACATGTCAATTTTATCCTTTCAGAATTCTCTCTTTCTCTCTCTCTCTCTATCTCTATCTCTTTCTCAAGAACGCATGCAGTGTTGGTGAGGTAATAAAAATTAAAATTGCTTCATGTACGTGAAGAACTTGAATAAGTCTCATTGCTTTGAATGGGGTTTTTTTTCCTGATACATTTCACTAACCCCCAGTGAAAAGAATCTGAATAAAGATCCTGCCAACCTTCTTCCTAATGGATATGAATGTGTAGAAGACTGTTAGCCAGAAGGTTAGAGGACAATAGCATAATATTTAAACCAATTATAGAAAGTTTGGGGTTTGATAATAGGGGCAGGAGCTCCAAAATGTCATTACAAGATTTGGTACTGAAAGTGGCTGGTGTGAACAACCTCCAGAAATATTTTGGACAGGAAAAATTAATCACTGAATTAAGGTGAGATTGGCAAATTGGGGCTGGGTAGAAGGAAAGAAAAGAGAGAAAAGACAAAGTAAAAGACGTAAGTCCAAGATCTAGGTGTCAGTAGGTTTGGTTTCTCCTGAGTCCTCTCTACTTAGTTTGCATATGGCAAGCTTTTCTCTGTGTCCTACAGGGCCTTTCCTCTCTGTACTTGTACCCCATATATCTCTTTGGGTGTGCAAATTTCCTTTTCTTATAAGGACGCCCCTCAAATTAGATGAGGGCCCACCATAATGACAAAGTTTAACCTAATCACATCTTTAAAGGCCCTATCTTCATTAGCTGGTCACATATGACTCCCCCTTAATAGTTTTTCCTCTGTTGGGAGGTCACTTTTAAGCCTACCAAGTGGTTCTATTGGCCTGAGTCCCTTTTACAGAGACTTGGCTAATTCTCTTCCATAGGATTCACATATGGCCAAGTGGAGTCATGCTTGTTCCTATTTCGTTAAATTCTGGGAGTGTGGAATGCTGTCTCTTCTCTTCAACCAGGGAGACTATACAAGTCCATAATTGACCTTTAGATTTTTTATTTGTGAAGAAGGTACTTGTTCTAACATTAATCAAATTCCAGATTAGACACAAAAGTACTTTTGAAGCTCTTGTCACTTGAGGTGAGGGGAAGCACCTTATTTTCTCATGGAAGGAAGAGTAAAAATATCTTCAAAGTATTCCTCTCCACCAGCTTCCAACTATCTCTATTTTATACCATAGTAGGGTTTAAGGTTTATTGCCTATAAATCATCTATTCATCACTTCCATATAAGTTTTCCCTAATGTTTGGAATTTGGAGGTACATGAAAAATGCCTCCATGGATTTTAGATAATATTTCTGTTCTATTAAATTAGTATACATGCAATAATCTAGCTGAAATTCTAGGAAATTCAGTCAGTCAAGTAGTACCATTTAAAAATAATGTACCGTGTTATATTTATTTACTCTCCATGACACTCATTATTCAACCATTTTTAAAATCTCTTCATCATTTTGTACATTCTAGTAAATTTAAGACTATACCTTTGAGCAATGTCATTTATCTTAAATATTATTGTCTTACAATATAGTAGTTAGGTCAATGCCTTCCACATATGCTTGTGACCCTTATCGTTTCAGGGCAGTTTGACTTCCACTAGCGACTATAAGCATCTTTTGCATCCAGACTTTCTTTGGCCGATATGCCAGTTCTGCTCACATGCCCAGAAGGCCTGTGGCCCAGGGAATTAATGTCCCCTGCAGCAACCAGGACTTGGATGATTGGTGACAGTTGGTGTCTGAATACCCCAGATCCCTCACACCTTAGGTGCGATATACATCTGAGGTACATGTTCTACTCTTCTTTCTCAGAGTTCTCCAGGAGGATTAAGATCCAGTTGCCCACAGTAACTTGCTTGATGACACAGCCTTTATTTGTTCTTTTGCTTTTCTGTCCCACTTCCCCATCCTATTAGTTTTAAACTATAATCACTCCCTAAATGAACTTTTTTCATTCAAATCCTTGCTCATGGTCAACTTCTGAGGGACCCAGACACACTCATTGTTTATAAATTATGTTTCCCCTGCTACAAATTGTTTCAGCTGCATGCTATCTGCTCAGTCCTTTGATGTTAATTAAAAACTGTATCCTCTGGGTGTCTGAATTAAGGAGGTAAAGAAAGAGGGAAAATATGGCGGAAAACTCTGACTTGGACTAGCTTCTGTACCATTAGATGATATTTTTCCATTTTCTGGTCTGGGAAACCTCTTTATTTTGGAACTAAACATAAATAAAACTTAGCCTAAACTATTTGGGTATGTCAAGTTTTAAATTCCCAAGTTTGAAGCAAAACTGTTATTTATTTTTTTAATTTTTAAAAATGTTTATTTATTTTTGAGAGAGAGAGAGAGACAGAGCATGAGCAGGGGAGGGGCAGAGAGACAGAGAGACACAGAATCTGAAGCAGGCTCCATGCTCTGAGCTGTCAGCATAGAGCCCGATGCGGGGCTCAAACTCATGGACCATGAAATCATGACCAGAGCTGAAGTCAGACACTCAACCGATTGAACCACCCAGATGCCCCAAAACTTGTTTTTTAATATATTCTTTGTTAAAATATAGAGTTGGTGAACATTTCTTCTAAATCTTGTCCTATAACTTTTCTTATCTCTAGTTTACTGACCTGAAGTCAGCTTTAAGATACACTTATATCTTCATGAATATTTTATTTGTTTGTTTATTTATTTATTTACTTTCTTGTTACCAGACCAAATATTGAATTTAACAACAATTATAGAGTAAAGGTACTATATAGAGATTGCCAAATTGGATTATAGATAATTGTTACTATATAGTGTTATTTAAAAAAAATTTAAATATCTATTATTGAGGTATATAGCTGACATACAATGTTATATTAGTTTCAGGTGTACAACATAGTGATCCAGCAATTCTATATATTACTCAGTGCTCACCACAAAAATATAGTCACCATCTGTTACCATACAAAGTTACTAAAATATTATTGACTATATTCCTTATGCTGTACTTTCCATCTCCTTGACGTACTTATTTTACAACTGAAAATTTGTACCTCTTAATTCTCTTCACCTATTTTGCCCATCCCTCAACTCCCCTCTTCTCTGGCAACTGTCAGTTTGTTCTCTATATTTATGTGTCTGTTTTTTTTTAAGTTTATTTATTTTTGAGAAAGGAGGGGAAGGGCAGAGAGAGGGAGAAACATGATCCTAAGCAGACTCCACACTGTCAGCACAGAGCCAGATGTGGTTTCTATCTCATGACCCATGAGACCATGACCTGAGCTAACACCGAGAGTTGGATGCTTAACCGACTGAACCACTCAGGTGCCCCATGAGTCTGGGTTTTGTTTGTTTGTTCATTTGTTTTGCTTCTTAGATTCCATATACAGGTGAAATCATATTTGTTTTCTGGTATTTGTTGCTGGTATTTGTTTCTCTGTCTGATGTATTTCACTTAGCACAATACCCTCTAGGTCCACCCATGTTGCAAATGGCAAGATACCATTTTTTATGGCAGAATAATCTATCACTATATAGATATACATCACATATTTTTTGTATCCATTTATCTGTGGATGGACACTTGGGTTGCTTCCATCATCTGGGCATTATTTATATATCTTTTTGAGTTAGTGTTTTCATTTATTTGGATAAATATCCCTACTGGAATTACCAGATCATATGCTATTTCTATCTCTAATTTTTTTGAGAAACCTCTATACTGTTCTCCACAGTGGTTGCATCCATTTACACTCCCACCAATAGTGTATGAGGGTTCCCTTTTCTCCACATCCTCATCAACACTTGATACTGCTTGTCATTTTGATACTAGCCATTCTGACTCGTGTGAGGTGATATCTTATTGTGGTTTTGATTTGCATTTCTCTGATAATTAGGGACATTCAGCATCTTTTCATGTGTCTGTTGGGTACCTGTGTGTATTCTTTGGAAAAATCCCAGGCAAAGCTGGAGGTATCACAATCCTAGATTTCAAGATATAGTACAAAGTCATAGTAACAAAACAGTATGGTTCTGGCACAAAAATAGACACATAGATCAATAGAAAAGAATAGAGAGCCAGAAACAAACTCATATTATTCATCTATGACAAATGCGGCAAGAATATATAATTGAGAAAAGACAGCCTTTTCATTAATGGTGCTGGGAAAACTGGATAGCTACATGCAAAAGAATGAGAGTGGACTACATTCTTTTACCAGCACAGAAATACACTCAAAATGGATTAGAAACCTAAATATGAGATCTGACCATAAAAGTAAAAGAAACATAGGCAGTAATCTCTTGGACATCAGCTTTAGCAACATAAGCTACTCTGATATGACTCCTCAGACAAGGGAAGCAAAAGCAAAAATAAACTATTGGGACTACGCCAAAATAAAAAGCTTCTGCACAGTGACAGAAACCATCAACAAAACAAAAATGAAACCTAGTGAATGGGAGAAGATACTTGCGAATGATGTATTCAATAAGGGGTTAATATAAAAAATATATAAATAGCTTACACAACTCAATACCAAAAAAAAAAAAAAAGACAATCTGATTAAAAAATGAGCAGAGGGCCTGAATACACATTTTTCCCCCATGGATATTTTAGTTGGAATTTGACAGCAGCTGTGGTAGAAACCTTCATTTATTCACTCCTTTATTAATTTAGCAAACATTTATTGAGTACATTTATGCAGTTACCATGCTATGAGCTAGAAATGTGACTGGGAACAAAACAGACTAGTTCCTGCCCTTCTGGATCATGCTAGTGTGGTGTGCTACCAGATTAACACAGAGATCAGAAGAAAAAAAAATATTCCTGCTAGTATGGAACGAAAAAATCTTTAGCCTTTTTGCACCAAAAGAAAAGGAATGTGGGAATTTGGTGAGTTTAAAACAAACCCAGTAACACAAAATAGTATGTATTACAGGATTTGGCAAAGAAGATTTTGGTGATCTTGAGACAAAGTAGGTCAGTTCAGTCATGTAGGGCACTTGGCAGGAGGTAATACAAATGGGCCGAGGAATACAATGCAGAGGTGAAGTGTGCCACAAGGTGTGCCATGAAGTGAAGTCTGAGCCATAAAAACACTTACACTTGATGCCATAGGATCTCTTTCCTTTCAGACTACCCAGAATGGAGAGTATTATTGTCAACCTGGGAATCACCTACTGAAGATGTTGTAGGCTCCACCAAATGAAAAGCCTGGATCCCCACCCAACCCCATAGAAGAGAGCAATTAAGGACAGCTCCCTAAATAAGAAATATGCATTGAACTGTTACCTGTGTGAGAAATACAATTTTATTGGGTTATGCTACTGTTATTTCTGGGTTTTCTGGGCAAATGTTCTCTTCGTGTATAATGAATGAGCAATTAAAGTAGCAGTAGACCCAATTAGTATAAATGCTTTTTGAAAAAATATATGGCAAAAAATGGGAGGCATTTAGAGAGATAGTCCAAAGGAAAGAAAATCCAAATTGTTGTTTGCCTGAACAGGGAGATCTTGATCATATCTGGAAGCTGATGAGGTAGCAGGAAGAGCTTATAAAACAAGAAGAACATGTATACAATGGAGCACACGAGACAGGCAATGAACATGAGAATTCAGAATCAAGGTAACAATTACAGAAGATATTGTGGGAGTGTCCTAGAGCTGACACAAAACCTACTTTAAGATCTGGGGCAGAACACTGACCAGGAAAAGGACGCTTCTTCTTGGTGTATCCAGTCAGAAATTCAGAAATGGGCCATCAGTGCCACCTTAGGGGAAGATGGAAACCTGGGGCATCTGAGCTCATTTAGTGAGAGAAAAGAGCAAGGATACCAGGCCAGGAAACATGCCCAAGAGGACTCATTAACATCTTGTTTCCTAGACCAGCATTTCCACGGGAGGCCATTTCATCTGAGAAGATAAGTCCCTGTGAATGTAGGAATGGAATAAAGCAGAGGGGGGAGGGGTCATGGGAAAGGAGCCAGAACAGCCTCCCCAGAGACAGTGAGGCCAAGCACAGCAGGGTCTCCCTTGGGGAGCTCTTGCAATATCTACTTCTTCCAGATTCCTGCTGCTCTCATCCTTGCTCCCAGACCCTAGCAGGAGTAAATGGCAGTCTGAGCATCTGGACCCAAGAACTCAGCCTGACAACTTCTCCAGAGCTGGATGGGTTCTTGACCTAGGGAACTGAGTGACAGAAACAGTTTCTTCTAATTCTCTATGGGTGTGAGAGCAGGAAATCCATCACTGAAGTAAGAGCGCCACAGAAACTACCCAAGGACTGAACTAGCCCTCTGTCTCCACTGCATCTCCAGAGAAGACCTTTAGAAGAATAGAAGGACCAGAAGGGGCCCTGACAGCTGTATTGGTCAGACTCCTCAGATTCTTAACCCAGCTTAGCAAAACTTCAACCAGTTGGACACTGCTGGAAAAGCCTCACCCTTTCCCCATTTCTACAGGAAAATCCTTCACCTTCAAACAACCCACAAGGCAGTTTGCACGTTTGGCCATCTGGGCTTCTCACTACCTGAGGTAAGGGCTTTGTCTCTCTGTCAGGGAAGTGTGTAGCCTCTAGGAATGCTGAGTTGAGAAACAGAGCCCCAAACAGACCCTAAGAACTTAAGCTACTCTGTCTTCCAGATTCTCTAGTGCTTTGGGGCCTGTACTTGATCCTAATGCCCTCTATTCTTGGTTTTCTAAACATGAAGAAAAATCAGTGAAAATGGTGAAGGATTCTGTGCCACATCCCAGGCCAGGGTGTCTGCTTCCTGGTGGAAATACCAGTACCTATCTTTAGCACTCCTGGGCTTTCTGCCCTCTGCTCAGAGATTTTTGCCCCTATCTGGTAAAAAATGTCTCCAAAGGGCCATCTAAGAGCAAATGATATGCCCGTCATATGCTCTAATAATACCTTTTGTGCCATTAAAATCCTGTGGACCCAGAAGAGACCCGTAGGGGAACCAGTGAAATGTCCAAATATAGAAGCCACAGTATAGGGGAAAGATTTAGAGAAACATGCTTCTCTTACAAATTCTTTAACACATGTTCAGAATAGGATTTATCTGCCTAGTTCCCATGATGCATGACATCGATACCTGTCAATCCCAAGTCCCTGTCTCTTCTGACTTTTCTGGGGTGGGATACCACATTCCAAACGTGGCTTTCCAGAACCGGAGTTCATCCTCCCTATCCCCACGACCCTTCAATCCAGTGGAGATACTCTGGTCCTGCAAGAAGGAGAGTGGGGATCTGGGTCACGTGCACAAGAGGGAAGATAGGATTAATGAGCCTGATTACAGCATACAGCACATGCTCTTTTGTTGCCGGCACCTTTCACCGTTTCCCCCAAACACAAACACTCTGATATTCCTGGGCAGAGCCTCATCAGTTATCAGATTTTTGAGAGTTTTCCCAGGCTCACATGTTGTCATAGCCTGTAAAGAAACACCTATGTCCTTTCATCCAAAAGGTTGAGCTCTTAAAACCAACACCATGTCAAACACATCACCCCTTAGTCTGAGACAGTCTAGAATTCCTTCTCTCTCAGGCACATGGAGAGTGTGTAGCTGGCCCAGAGAGGTGACGAAGGTGGACGTACTTTAGCTCTTCCCATGATGCTTCCATCTACAGCCTTGAGTGCTGCAAACAAATGTGGACATAGGCTGTATGGAAAATGAGTGGAAGTGCTTGGTTGAAAAAAACATTTCTGTACCTGCTTTAGAGTTTTATATTCAGAATAGGTCTGTTAGAATACTAACTGGGCATGTAAATCAGTCATCAAACATTATACTTAAACCTACATACAAAAATAATCAAGGGCTTATGTATTAGAATATTACTTTCTGGTACATAAGCTACCTTTAAGAGAGGGATAATTTAATCATTCTGGAAAGATACTTCTCCAGGTTTGGTGTCCTGAATAATACTTTCATATATTGACCTCTCAATGTTTAGTTATTACTATGATGCCTGCTCTCCATTTAGATGGTTCTTTCATCAATATGCAATTAAAAGTGTCAGAAACGGAGAGGTCAAGAGTTAAAGTCAGAGTCCAATAGGAAAGGCAACACCTCATTGTATTCATGATCCCTCACAATTCCATGTCCCTGTCTCTTCTGACTTTTCTGGGCTTGGGTACAACGCTCCAAATGTGGCTTTTCCAAATGGGAGTTGGATTCAATTAGGGTCCTGTGATGTTACAAACTAGGGACCACCTTTGCAAAAATTCACCGAGAATGTGTTTGGTTCTAGGCAACTAAAGAAACAATACAGAATGGAGTACTGGAACTCCACCCTGGGCAGTGGCTTTATATTGATGGGGATTCTGAAAGACAGTGGGTCTCCTGAACTGCTCTGTGTCATAATCACAGTCCTGTACATGTTGGCCCTGACCAGCAATGGCCTGCTGCTCTTGGTCATCACAGTGGATTCCCGGCTCCACGTGCCCATGTACTTCCTGCTCGGGCAGCTCTCACTCATGGACCTCCTCTTCACATCTGTTGTCACTCCCAAGGCGCTCATGGATTTTCTGCGCAGTGAAAACACCATCTCCTTTGCAGGCTGTGCCCTTCAGATGTTTCTGGCATTGATGCTGGGTGGTGCAGAGGACCTGCTACTGGCCTTCATGGCCTATGATAGATATGTGGCCATTTGTCATCCTCTGAACTACATGGTCTTCATGAGGCCAAGGGTCTGCTGGCTCACGGTGGCCACAGCATGGATACTGGCATACCTGAATGCTCTAGGACATACCTTCTATACCATGCAGTATCCCTTCTGCAAAGCCCAAAAGATCAGGCACCTGCTCTGTGAGATTCCACCTTTGCTGAAGTTGGCCTGTGCAGATACCTCCAGATATGAACTCTTGGTGTATGTGACAGGGGTGATTTTCCTTTTGCTCCCTCTTTCTGCCATTGTTGCTTCCTATGCACTAATCCTGTTTACCGTGCTTCACATGCCCTCAAATGAGGGGAGGCAGAAAGCCCTAGTCACCTGCTCTTCCCATCTGACTGTGGTTGGGATGTTCTATGGAGCTGCCACATTCATGTATGTCCTGCCCAGTTCCCTCCACAGCCCCAAGCAGGACAACATCACCTCTGTTTTCTACACGGTTGTCACTCCAGCCCTGAACCCCCTTATCTACAGCTTGAGGAATAAGGAAGTCATGGGGGCTTTGAAGAGAGTGCTGGGAAAATACATGCTGTAGACACATTCTACCCTCTAGGGAGAGCTTATGGCTAGCCCTCAAAATTTATTGCTCTTTGAAGTCAGAAGAAATCTGCTAATACTCATGGTGAAAACACTATAACTCAGAGTGTATCTTTTAATAGAAAAATGAAGAAGTGTGACCTGACTTCTGAAATGATTTTGTGTGTCTGTATTTTTACCATTTTACTTTATTTTATTTTTTCAACTACAGTTGACATAGAATGTTACATTAGTTAGGTGTGCAACATAGTGACCTGACAAGTCTATACTTTATGCTGTGTTCACCACAAATGTAGCTACCATCTGTTACCATACAGCACCATTACAATATCATGGACTGTATTCCCTTTCATCCCCACTGTACCTTTTATCCTGGTGATGTATTCATTCCCAACTGGAAGCTTGTATCTCCCACTCCTCTTGACCCATTTCCACCATCCTTCCATCTGTTCTGGCAACCACCAGTTTATTCTCTGTATCCATGGTCTATTTCTGTTGTTTCTTTGTGTGTTCTTTTGTTTTGTTTTCATTCCATGTATAAGTGAAATCATATGGCATTTGTTTTTTTCTGCCTGACTTACTTTACTTAGCATAATACCCTCAAGGTTCATCCATGTTATCACAAATGGCAAGATTTCATTCTATTTTTATGGCTGATTAATATTCCACTGTATGTGCATGTGTGTTTGTGTGTGTATGTGTGTGTGTGTGTAACATCTTCTTTATCCATTCATCTATCAACAGGCATGTGGGTTGCTTTCATATCTCAGCTATTGTAAATAATGCTACAATAAAAACAGGGATGTTTATATCTTTATGAATTAGTGTTTTCATTTTCCTTGGATAAGTAGCCAGTAGTAGAACTACTGGATCATATGATATTTCTTTTTTTTATTTCAGTATATGAAATTTATTGTCAAATTGGTTTCCATACAACACCCAGTCCTCATCCCAAAAGGTGCCCTCCTCAATACCCATCACCCACCCTCTCCTCCCTCCCACCCTCCATCAACTCTCAGTTCTCAGTTTTTAAGAGTCTCTTATGCTTTGGCTCTCCCCTACTCTAACCTCTTTTTTTTTTTCCTTCCCCTCCCCCATGGGTTCCTGTTAAGTTTCTCAGGATCCACATAAGAGTGAACACATATGGTATCTGTCTTTCTCTGTATGGCTTATTTCACTTAGCATCACACTCCCCAGTTCCATCCACGTTGCTACAAAGGGCCATATTTCATTCTTTCTCATTGCCCTGTAGTACTCCATTGTGTATATAAACCACAATTTCTTTATCCATTCATCAGTTGATGGACATTTAGGCTCTTTCCATAATTTGGCTATTGTTGAGAGTGCTGCTTCATATGATATTTCTATTTTGATTTTTTGAGGAATCTCCATACCGTTTCTACAGTGGCTGCACCAATTTATATTCCCACCAGCATTGCACAAAGGTTTCTTTTCCTAACATCCTTGCCAATACTTACTTTTTGTCTTTTTTATTCTAGCATTTTGATGGATTCAAGGTGATATCTCATTATCAAATGCTCTTTTATGTCTTTCTTCCATCAAGCAATTTATAAGAAATGATCTGCATTCTATTTAAAATTTGCCTACTTTCCCATTTAGCTACCAAGTTGAATGAGACAAGGGACTTTTACCAATTTTGGACATGACCTCTGACTTGAAAGTCCATAGTGGACCAACGTATGAACCAAAGAAAAGAAAGTTTCAAGTGGGAAAGCCTAAGCAAGGCCCATATCAAGGGAGCAGACCTTGAGATCTGCACAAATTTTAGACACATGACCTTGTTAAAAGATCATGTAGGCAACATAATTAATGCCCAAACTGGTAGTAGTTTGTATGGATTTGTATCATGTTCTAACTTCCTTTCTCCAAACAGTCATTACAGAAACTGACCCACCTGGACCCTCCAACAGGTGTTTTTGTTTGACTTTGTTTTTGATGTGGAAATTTTTTATACTGCCTAAAATCTGAATATTGCTGAAATGAACAAAATAGAAAGGGCATCTCATTAGCAAGGTCCATTGGAAACAATGCTTACTCCTTGGCAGTAAACAGAACAGACAAACAAACAACTGGTTACAGTCTTGAAATGGAGCTAAATTGCAGAGGGTTCATATGCTTAATATGTGTGGATGTGTGAGTCTGTGGATGTGTATTTGTGCTGAAAAGGAGAGGACAACATATCAATTAATTTTCTAGTGGCTTAAATATGCTGTACTACTACCATTTGTTTGTAAGCCTGGAAATACTTAAACAAAATCTGCAGGTTGTTTTGAAGCTTCAAAATAACATGATTCATCCAAGTGGCACTATTTTGGGGAATATTGCTCTTTTTGGAAATTTGCTAATGCTTTCTCTTTAAAAAATAAATAAAAAATTATTAAAAATTAATAAAACAGCACTTTCATCTGTAAAACTAAGGACTTTTAAAAAATTAATAAAATTAGGGATACTAAAAACAGGCAAAAACCAACTAAAATCTTACCCAGAGATAACCTCCACACTTTTAGATACATTTTCTTTCATTTTGAAGGCAGGCATGCATTTCACTGAGTTTATATGTGCACATAAAGTAGAGATTTTTTCATTTATTAATACATAGTGAATTTTTCCCCTACATTATTTGGCAGCTGTAAAGAGCAGTCACAAAGAGGCTGGGGTCAGTTGTCAGAGTACCGAGGTTCGAATTCAGTATGCCCCCACTAACATAACATTGAGCATGTTTCTTAACCTCTCTGTACCTATCTGCAAATCTCTAAGCTGTATATTGGCAGTAATAGTAAGACCTACTTCATAGTCGTTTGAGGATTAAAGAAGTTAGTAAACATAAATGTAAGACATTTAGAATAACACCTGGCATAAAATGAGTATTTAATAAATCTTAACTCTTATGTGAATAAGTAGCCTTGAAAATATTTTTATGTAATGACATAACATTACATCATTTGGATGCTTTGTAATAGAATTGACTATTTCATCATTGATATACATCTAGTGTGTGTGTGTAAAAATAGCAATGTTGACCTCTGAGTCAACATTGTGTGTGTGTAAAAATAGCAATGTTGACCTCTGAGTATGTGATTGATTTTTTCCATCAGAATAAATTCTTGTGAGTGGAATTACTAAAACCAAAGTCAAAATCTATTTAATATTCTTGACATAGAAAGATGAATTAATTTTTTACATATTAAACATTCTGCATTTTTACCAGCAACATATAAGTGTACTTAACTCATTTTCATATTGACTTGAACAGTTTTTATTAATTTACTAGGTATAAATTTAAATATATTACTTTAATTTGCATAATAGATAAATTTATATTTTTCTTTTTGAGTTTTTGGAGTTCTTTACAGATTAGGGACACTGATAATTTGTTATGTTTGTGGTAATAACTTTTTATCAGTGTGTTATTTTTCAAATATCTGCATGGTAAGGATTTGTAGACACAGAAGTACTGAAAATATTTGTGTAGTGAAATCTATCCATCTTTTTCTTCTCTGTTTTCTTTAAGTAATTTTACTGCTAGGATGTAATTTTCTACTCTCTCTTTAGGTAACAATTTATATATTTTATTTTTTCTTCATAATTTTATAATTTGTATTTAACTTTTAGAATAAGTTTCTAATTTATCTTGATATGGTGAGGTTTTAACTTTTTTCAAAGTTGTCATTTTCGTTTTTTTTAATGTTTATTTATTTTTGAGAGAACCAGAGAGAGAGAGAGAGAGAGAGAGGGTTGAGGGGAGGGGCAGAGAGAGAGGGAGACACAGAATCCCAAGCAGGCTGCAGGCTCTGAGCGGTCAGCACAGAGCCTGACGCAGGGCTCGAACTCACAAGCCCTGAGATCAGGACCTGAGCTGAAGTCAGACGCTCAACAAACTGAGCCACCCAGGTGCCCCCAAAGTTGCCCTTTTCTTTACAATAATTCTTTTCCATGAATTTATTTTTTAAATCATGTATTATGTCTCATAAACATAATATTAAGGTACATTTCTTGGCTATCTGTTCAGTTCTAGCTTCTTTCTCTCCTTACTCTTTCTAAGGATATTTGATTCTGTCATCTACACCTCAAAAACCCATTGGTAATTTGATCATGAATATATTCAACTGGTAAAGTAACTTGTAATTTAGGATTTTTTGCAGTACTCAGCAATGCCTTCCAGAACATAGTATATACTACTCCACCTTCTGAACTCAATCTTCTTTCCTTTCTGAAAATGACTCTTTCACACCTCAGTCTCAGCTGATTATCTTACCCCATATGTACTTTACTTGGAATAGAATGTGGAGTGTGGGGTAAGAAAGAGAAGGGAAATAAGAAAGGCCAGCCCCTTATCTTTTTCTATTCAAACCTCCCACCCACGTGTATGTACCTGTATGTTCATGTTTGGTTTCCCCCTTTACAACTATCTATTAAAGGCTGACCCCTTCACTAGTATTTCACCTACCAAAGATTTTGTTCCTGCAGAGTCTCTTTAATCTTAAATCATTTTCTTCTTCTCTTCTGGATCATAATCACAGGGATACAAGTGTGCTCTGATTATCCCATCATAAAGAACCCCTTCTGATCGCCAAGTAATATTCCATTGTGTATATATAAGTATATTTACCACATCTTTCTTATACATTCATATGTGGATGGACATTGGGGCTTTTTCCATAATTTGGCTATTGTCGATAGTGCTGCTATAAACACTGGGGTGCATGTGCCCATTCGAATCAGCATTTTTTTATCCTTTGGATAAGTACCTAGTAGTGAAATTACTGGGTTGTAGGGTAGTTCTCTTTTTAATTTTTTTGAGGAACCTCCACACTGTTTTCCACAGTGGCTGAACCAGTTTGCATTCCCACTAATGGTGTAAGAGGGTTCCCCATTCTCTGCATCCTTGCCAACATCTCTTGTTTCCTGAGATGTTAATTTTGGCAATTCTGACAAGTGGGAGGTGGTATCTCATTGGGCTTTGATTTGTATTTTCCTGATGATGAGTGATGTTGAGCATCTTTTCATGTGCCTGTTAGCCATCTGTATGTCTTCTTTGGGGGCACCTGGCTGGCTCAGTCAGTTAAGTGTCTCACTCTTGGTTTCATTTTAGGTCATGATCTCATGGCTTTGTGGGTTCAAACCCTGCATCAGGCTCTGTGCTGACAGTGTAGACCCTGCTTGGGATTCTCTCTCTCTCTCTCTCTCTCTCTCTCTCTCTCTCTCTCTCTCTCTCTTCCCTTCCCCCACTTACACTGTCTCTGTCTTTCTCAAAATAAATAAACTTTAAAGAAAAATAAAAACCTTGTATGTCTTCTTTGGAAAAATGTCTATTCATGTCTTCTGCCTATTTCTTCACTGACTCATTTGCTTTTTGGGTGTTGACTCTGAGAAGTTCTTTATAGATTTGGGATACTAGCCCTTTGTCAGATATGTCCTTTGCAAATATCTTCTCCCATTTAGTAGGTTGTCTTTTAGTATTGTGGATTGCTTCCTTCGCTGTACAAAAGCTTTTTATTTTGATGAAGTCCCAATAGTTTATTTTTGCTTTTGTTTCCCATTCTCAGGAGACATTTCCAGTAAGAAGTTGCTACAGCGATGTCAAAGAGGTTGCTGCCTGTTTTCTGTTCTAGGATTTTGATGGTTCCCTGTCTCACATTTAGGTCCTTAATTCATTTTGAATTTCTTTTTGTGTATGGTGTAGGACAGTGGTCCAGTTTCATTCTTTTGCATGTTTTTGTCCAGTTTTCCCAACATCATTTGTTGAAGAACCTTTTTTTTTCTATTGGATGTTCTTTCCTGCTTTGTCAAAGATTAATTGACCATATAGTTGTGGGTTAATTTCTGGGTTTTCTATTCTGTTCGATTGATCTATATATCTGTTTTTGTGCCAGTTACATCCTGTCTTGATCACTATACTTTTGGGGTATTTGTTTTGTTGTTTTTCTTTTAATGTTTATTTATTTATTTGGTGGGTGGGGGGCGGGCTCAAGGGACAGAAAGGGAAACCTAACATGTGAAGCAGGCTCCATGATGAGATCATGACCTGAGCAAAAATCATACACTCAACCAACTGAGCCACACTGGTGCCCTGATCACTACACTTTTATAGTATAACTTGAAGTCCAGAATTGTGATGCCTCCAGCCTTCCTTTTCTTTTTCAAGGTTGCTTGGCTCTACCAGGTCTTTTGTGGTTCCATACCAATTTTAGGATTGTTTGTTCTAACTCTGTGAAAAATGCTGTTGGTATTTTGATAGGGATGTCATTAAATGTGTAGATTGCTTCGGGTGGTATAGGCATTTTAACAATATTTGTTCTTCCAATCCACAAGCATGAAATGTTTTCCCATTTCTTTGTGTCATCTGCAATTTCTTTCATAACTGTTCTATTGTTTTCAGAGTACAGATCTTTTACCTGTTTGGTTAGGTTTATTCCTAGGTATGTTATGGGTTTTGGTGCATTTGTAAATGGGATTGATTCCTTGATTTCTCTTTTTGCTTCTTCATTATTGGTGTATAGAAATGCAACAGATTTCTGTACATTGATTTTGTATTCTGCAACTTTACTGAATCATGTATCTGTTCTAGCAAATTTTTGGTAGAGTCTTTGGGTTTTTCTGTACAAAGTATCATGTCATCTGTAAATAGTGAAAGTTTGACTTCTTCCTTGCTGATTTGGATGCCCTTTATTTCTTTCTAAAAAAATTTTACTTAAATTCCAGGGGCGCCTAGGTGGCTCAGTCGGTTGAGCATCTGACTTTGGCCCAGGTCATGATCTTGTGGTTCATGAATTCAAGCCACGCATCAGGCTCTGTGCTGACAGCTCAGAGCCTGGAGCCTGCTTTGGATTCTGTGTCTCTCTCTCTGCCCCTCCCCCACTCTGTGCACATGCTCTCTCTCTCTCTCTCTGTCTCTCAAAAATAAACAAATAAACATTATAAAAAAGATTTTACTTAAATTCCAGTTAGTTAACATATAGTGGTAATATTAATTTCAAGTGTACAATTTGGTGATTCAAAACTTACAACACCTAGGGCTCACTACAAGTGCACTCCTTTAATCCCCATCACTAATCCATCCTCCCACCCAAACCCCCTTCTATATTTCTTTCCTTTGTCTATCAATATGCCTTGCTTTGAATAGGCAATTAACTAAATTTTCTTAGAATAGATATAGGAAAATAGGAGAAGGAAAAGAAGTGGAGGAATGGGATGAAAATGGGAAAAGTTTATAAGAAAATCACTTCTCTCTACATCTTTAAAATTCTCATCATGATTAAAGATCCTCACCTTAAAAGAGACTATTTTGCAGTCACTCTCCTGAGAGCCCCTTTGACATCCTTGTTTCTCAGACTATAAATGATTGGGTTCAGCATGGGTGTCACTGCTGAGTAGAACACAGAGATCATTTTATCCCTTTCATTCATTATCTTGGAGTTTGGCCTCATATAGGCAAATATTGCTGAGCCATAGAAGAGGACAACAACAATGAGATGGGAGCCACAGGTAGAGAAAGCCTTGAATCTCCCCTCCCCAGACTGCATTTGGATCACAGCAGAGATAATATTCCAGTAGGAGACAAGGATCAGGCAGACAGGAGCTAGGAGGATGACCACGCCCATTGCAAAGATGGTCATTTCTGTGCTATAGGTATTTGTGGAAGCCAGCTTCAGGAGGGCAGGAGGTTCACAAAAAAAGTGGTTAATGATATTGTTCCCTTGGTAGGGCAGACACAGTGTGAATGTGGTATCCACTAGAGATACTAACGCTCCACTGACCCAGGACCCTAAGGCCAGCTGGACACATAACCAATG
This sequence comes from Acinonyx jubatus, assembly GCF_027475565.1. NCBI lineage: Eukaryota > Metazoa > Chordata > Mammalia > Carnivora > Felidae > Acinonyx > Acinonyx jubatus. The sequence goes on along the minus strand of NC_069390.1, from coordinate 50,838,527 downwards.
TGTCATGATAGAAGAGTAGTGCAAGGGCTTACAGACAGCCACATACCGGTCATAGGACATCACCGCCAGCAGTGCGCATTCTGTACCCCCAACCAGAAGGAAGACAAATATTTGAGTTGAGCATCCAGCAAAGGAAATGGTTTTCCTCTTTGCCAGGAAGTGGACTAGCACCTGGGGCACTGTGGTGGTAGAGAAACAGAGATCAGCAAAGGACAAGTTTCTAAGGAAAAAGTACATGGGTGTGTGGAGTCTGGAATCTGTGTGGATGAGCACAATGATAAGCAGATTTCCCAGGACAGTCAGCAGGTAGATGATCAGAAAAAGGAAGAAGAGCAGGAGTTGTGTGTGTGGATCCTGTGAAAGGCCCAGGAAGACAAATTCAGTCACGTAGGTTTGGTTTTCTTCTCCCATGAAAATTTATTACTGTTTATAGGTCAGCACCAAGAAAAGAAACACATATTGATCAGTTATTAAAAAAAATGTGTCTGGGTAACTTAGGTATTTTATTAATCAGCATTAGAACTGAGCTATTAATTTCTATCTCTTGGCAGATTCCATATGTCAGAAGACCGAGCTCTCTTTTTGCTCAGTAGTTTTGACAGATGAAAGTCATTTCTGATTTTCTATCCCCTTGAGTCTTTTAGTTGCACCAGAGGGTCAGAAATCATCCTGAATATGCTACATGACCAAACCTTAGCAGGACTACTTATGGTCCTGACAAGACTATAGTGCCGCTCACAGTGCATCCTTCCTTTGATGTAGGTTTGGGAAGCAAACAAATTGATGCGGCTTTAAACCAGTTCGATTGTTATGCTGAAAACTGTGTGATAACATTTGTGAAGGCTGATTTTTTTTCATTATTTTTGCAAAACAATCCTAAAGAAGCACTCTGAGCAACGAATGGGAAGTTAAAGGAAGATGTAGTAGTCTGTGATCCTGGCCCTTAAATAAATCTTCCCTCATTTGTTTTCAGTGTGAAGAGGGTACCCAGGAACATCGGTAGAAGTAACTGCCTCAGTGGTTGTTGCACTCAGTAGCGTCCTTTAAATATGTCTAAATCTGTTCTCCACACATAATCTCTCTTTACATAAGGTCCTTGGGCAATAACAATACTAATTATAATGTGTTGGGCTCTGTCCTGATGCCATCATTGTTTCTTTACACTTATTTTAAATCTTCTGTTCATCTAAGGAGGTTATTATCATCCCCAGTATATAGATGATGAAACAAAGACTCAGAAAAAATTTTACGCTTTCTCACTCTTTCTGTAATCTGCAATTCTTTTTCTTTCTTACTCAAAAATTCATTGTAAAGAAGGTTAAACTTTCACCCAATTGTTTCTGCCTATTTCCCATATCCACTCCTAAAAGACAGATTCATAGACCTTCGTTTTATGAGTTTAAGAGCTAATCCACTGTGGCAGAGCTATCTGTAGGCACAAAAATAATAGTCAAACATATATGAACAGATATTTTTAAATAATTTTGGGGGATCTTGCCCAAAGGACAATGGAAAGAATTAAAGGAACAAGTCTTCAGCAAAGTGATACAAGTTATTTGTAAATTACTTGATTGTATACCTTTAAAAACTCAAAGGGAGGAGTGCCTGGGTGGCCCAGTCGGTTAAGTGTCTGGCTCTTGATTTCAACTCAGGTCATGATCTCATGGTTTGTGTGATGGAACCCTGCGATGGGCTCTGCCCTGACAGCACGGAGCCTGCTTGGGATTCGCTCTTTCCCTCTCTCTCTGCCCCTCCTCTGCTTTTGCCACCCTCTCTCTCTTTCTCTCTCTCAAAATAAACAAATAATCTCTAAAATAAAAAATAATTAAAATCAAAAGGTGCAATTTGAGTTTATGATAACCAGTAAGAAATGTGATCTTGTACAAGGTCAGTCTTGTACAACTGAACAGTCTTGTGTTATATACCAAAATAAACAAGTAGAAATCTTAGCAAAAAAAATTCCTCCACAGTGGCTTAAACTTAGCAAAGTGTACACCTAAGAAGTATTCATGATCTATTTGAAGAAAATCATGAAACACGATATCTAATTTTGTAAACAAAACAGCATAGTCTTATCAAGGTATTCATTTTGCCCAAATTAATTCATAAATGCACTGAAATTCCAACCAAGTTCACAGAAGACTTTTTGTAAGGGAATTTAATAATCTTATTCTACATTTTATCTAGATGACTAATTCTATGATAGAAAATAAAGTGTGGAAAAGAAAAATTAGGGGATATAGGGAACACATTCTACCAGATATAAAATATATAGTAAATTTTACCTCCCTTATTAATATAGTGTATACTGAGCAAGCACAAAACACTTGACTAACAAATATAGAACTGTAACGTATATCCTAATATGTATGAAAATTTAATATATGGTAAAGGTGGCATCTTAAATAAGTGTATTTACTTAACAAAGGCCATGGGACAATTACTTATGCTTTTTAGAACATCATGGATACATGTTTATATATACATATAATGTAAGTATAAGCAATAATTAATTCTGAATGTTAATGATCTAATTTTTAAAAACATCTAAGTTTTTTTTTTAACGAAAATTGGTAGTCTGTCATCTTCCTATCTATCATGTGTTTATCCATCCATCTAATCTTTGGGTCATAAAGGCTTTCCTAAACATGCACCAAAAGAGAGAGAGAGAATGAGAGAGAAAGAAAGAAAAAAAAGAAATAGTAAAGGAAAATACTAACAACACTGACAATTTAAACCATAAGAGACTCTTAATGCTAGAGAACAAACTGAGGGTTGATGGAGTGAGGTGGGTGGGGGATCGGTTAAATGGATGACAGGTACTAAGGAGGGCATTTGTGATAAGCACTGCATGTTGTATGTAAGTGATGAATCACTGAATTCTGCTCCTGAAGCCAATATTGCACTGTCTGTTAACTAACTAGAACTTAAATAAAAAATTTTAGGGGTGACTGGGTGGCTCAGTCAGTTAAGTGTCTGACTTCAGCTCAGGTCATGATCTCACTGTGAGTCCAATCCCCTCATAAGGCCCTGTGATGACATCTCAGAGCCTGGAGCCTGCTTCAGATTATGTGTCTCCCTCTCTCTTACCCCCCCCCCCCCCGCCACCGCGCTGCTCGCACTCTGTCTCTCTTTCTCTCCTTCTCTCTCAAAAATAAATAAGCATAAAAATGTTTTAAAAATAATTTTAAAACTAAAATAAATACATTTTAAAATAAAATCTGATGATTTAAAAAATATCAGATTTCTATTTAGTAGACCACTATAAACAAAATAAAATAAATAAATCTAAGTATTTTCAAAAACTTAAAATTTTTCTATTATTCCTAATATAGAAAGACTTCTTAAAATCAATAATAAAAGATATATAATCCATTAGAAAAATGGATGAAGGTTTTAAATATTCAGTTCACAGAAGTAACTAAAAGTGAATAATAAACACGAAACAAAAACATGCACATTAAAACAAGACAAGATACCGTATTTTGCTTAGAGGTAAAATTTAAGAAGGTATAACATACAAGTTTAGTGATATAACAAGATGATTATGATAAGTTATTAAATGTAAGGAAAGCTATTTGACTTTATATGTGATGTATCATTTTTTTTACACGTTTATTTATTATTGAGAGACAGAGCATGAACAGGGGAGGGGCAGAGAGAGAGGGAGACACAGAATCAGAAGCAGGCTCCAGGTTCTGAGCTGTCAGCACAGAGCCCAATGCGGGGCTCGGGCTCACAAACTGCGGAATTATGACCTGAGCCGAAGTCAGATGCTTAACCAACTGAGCCACCCAGCCACCGCTGTGATGTATCATTTTAATCTTTTAAACGGAGTGTGAAGGTGTATGTATATTTGTATGTGAAAGGGCGGGCCTACGCCAGCCGACTCCATCTTGTTCTGTGTCCTTCACCTTGACCACATCTCCTCCCCTTGAGTAACCCACCCCTCACCTGCCTAACAGGACTCGACCCTTCCCAGGACCCTTCCTAGCCAATCGGCTGAGGCCATAGCCATTACCTCACCAACTGCCCCAGGCCCAATAAAACCTTTGTCCTTTTGAAACTCGCTCTCTTTTTCCCTGGTATCTCACCGCTGCGTCGGTGCATGTAGGGGATTGAGCTCGAGCTAGCTCAAATAAAGGCTCTTTGCTTTTGCATCGGACTCGGCTCCCTAGTGGTCTTTGGGGATCACGAATTCTGGGCATAACATATGTACATGTGTATTTGCAGTATGTATGTATTTCCATGGGCATTTCTCCTGCTGTGAGAGTCCATTGCTCGGGACTTGTCAGTTGTAAGGAAACAGCACAGTTCACTGATTGGGAATGCAGGTTCTACCACTAAACTGGAGGGTTTGAATGCAGCTTTTGTAGTTGATGGGTGACCACTAGAGAATTACTTAGCTTTTCTGTGTCTAGTTTTTCTCATCTGTGAGCTGGTGATACAAATAAAACATATAGTTTTTATGTAAGGAGTAAATAAAATATAGCCATTTAAAGAATTTCAGACAGTAAACAAGGCTAGCTCATAATATTATGTAATATCCCATTGTACTAAAGGGATCATGGCCTAGATCCCTAGATCCCTGCATGTTAGGAAAACATCTGTTAAGGAGAAAGCATAGGAACACATGGCTGCAGTGTTTGAGGAGGATGCTTATTCTCACTGTTTTTACCCTTTGGATTCTTTTTTTTTTTTTCCCTTAGTTGTGACCAGGTAGTTTTATATATTTATATAAATTTGCACATTTTGGAAAAATTCCAAACAATTTCTACTTTGGGCTTTGGAGGGCCTATGGTAGACAGCCATGGGTCATTAAAAAAAAAAAAAAGAAACAGGAAGACAAATTAGGTACATCTAAATATATTGAGAATTTTTTTATAGGAAAACCTCTGAATAAAGAAATATTTACAATAATCTTCTCAGGCAGTTTTTGTTTTCCTTGTAACTCTCACTGTGGTCACATAAACACAGTGGTCCCCTTGTTTCCATTTACTTTCTGTGGCTATTACTATGATATATACAAGTTAATAATAATAATGTAACAAATATAGTGACAGATCAAACAAACAAATAAAAATGAAGAGGACAACAGATTACATCTGCCGTGACAGGATGGAGGTTGACACAACAAAGTTCCAGCTAACTGGAATATTAATATATTACTATTATATATAAAATAGTATATATTATTATATATTAATATTAATATATTTTATTAGCATGAAAATACCTTTGCATTCTTTTGCTCTTTGTTCATCCTTTGGGACTGGAACTGTGTTGCTCCAAGTTTCAATGTTGAGGCCAAATGTGATAGGAGAGCCTTCTAAAGTATATGGAATGAAAGGCAAAGATAAACATTGGTTTAATTTAATGATGTTAACAACAAGGTAAATATAGTTAATGCATATATGCTGAACTATACATAAAAGTGGCTGAGTGGTAAATTCAGTGGCTGAATGGTTATAATAAAAGTGGCTGAGTGGTTATTTTTTTTAGCACAATTTCAAAAAGTGATTTTTCCTTGGGAAAAAAAAGAGAAAAGCAGCACAATCTCCCTTGATCATACTATGCCTTGTATTCCTTATTATCTCACTTTTGCTTATATTTTTGTTACTGAATTATCAAATACATGTTAAACACTACTATTTCTACTTTTTATCACCATTGACTCTTCAAATCTTTTCAGTATCATTTTTATTGCCATGACTGCAGTGAAACCAAGGACACTCTTTTATCCATGCAATGACCTTTTCTCCCAACGCAAATCCTTGTCAATTATGGCATTTTGCATAATTTAACTATAAATATTTCTTAAAACCTCTCCTTTCTTTTAATGTAAGACTATCTCACTGCTTTTCTTCTTGTTTCTACTATATCTTAATCATGTACTCTAAACCCCATTCTCAAGTTGTTAACTTCTGATTTCTTCTTCTGGTTGTCTACATCCCATGTGGGAGAACAAATCACACACACACGCACACACACACATACACACACACACTGCAAATGATACTACTATTAAAATTGTGAATCCTCATCTCAACTTCATACCATTCTTCTAATTCTTTTCAAATTCTGAGTAGTCTGTCTTCTGCTATCAGACACCTTTTCCCTAACCTTTTATCCTAGGCTTCAGCAAAAAAAAAAAAAAAAAAAAAAAAAAAAGAAAGAAAGAAAAGAACAGAATACGAAAGAAAATGAAATAATCTATAGTTCCCCTAAACTGAAGATTCCTTCACAGGACCATTCTGATCCCTCTGATTTTAACTCCCTGTTAATTGTCTGAAGTAAGCTTTAGCGTAATGACTTTCTTACAGTTCTTTACTCAGTGTACAGTGTAGACTTGACCATTATATTCACAATGTCCAGAAAAATATTTGTATGTACTTTCTTTCATGAAGCTGTTACATTGTCTTTTAAGTATGTGATTATATATTTGTCTCCCTGGACTGAGTTTTTCTTCAAGATAGTAAAACTGATGTCACTTAATCTTTATTATCTGAATATCAATATCACCTGAGACATGATAGGGGTTTAAAATGAATGGACAAATAGACTCATGCTGACACTCCACACCAACACATTAGCACACCAACACATTCACTCTCTCAAGAGAAATGTAAATGAGAACAGTGGTCTTATGTTGACTGTTGAAATGTTGAACTCTGACCTGGGATTGGGAAGATCTTGGTTTAGAAGATCCCAGGATTGATCACTAGGTTAAAGAGCATGAATAAACTGGCTGTCACCCACATCCAAATGAAGAAGGGTGAGTTCAGTGTGGCAGGGGACAAGACTGTCACATAGGATTTGTGTATATCTGCACATACAAATTAGCATACTCACACAGTCTTATGTGGCCATCCGGGGATGTCTGACGACAAGAAGATGCTGCCTGTGTCCCCTAGGACAGGTGGTTCAGGTTCTGTCCTGGCCCTGCCTACTCTCACTGTCCAAACCCAGTGGCGAAACAGAACAAGGAGGGAAGCCCTGAGAAGGGAACATTGAGACAGCAAGGGGCAGAGGAGATTCTGGCAGATTAGCTTTTGGTGCCAAATAAGAGGCAATGGGTGTTCACAGTCCCGGCAGTCACTCTAATATCCCTGGTCAGTATCTTAGTCCTCTCCAGAGGAGTTTCAGAACAGGATTTGGGAGGCTATCACTCAGAATCAGTAAAAAAAGAAGAGTACGTATTTTCTGTAGAAGCCAGATGAAAAAGAGAGGGGAGTGAAAGGCAGAGCCCACCCCGATGAACAGAATCAAGATGTCAGACTCTCTAAAAGGATTAAATCTCCCTAATCACCTTACCCACTCTCCCATGGAGGACTGGCATGAGCCAAACAGGACACTGGGGTCAGTGATGAAGAAACAAGTTAATGAATGAAGGGAGTTATGGTTTTGGCAGTCTGCTAATAATGCATATCCTAACAGGCAATTTCCACTGCCATTTACCGAATATTCTGAAGGTTAGGACATCATCTGGGCTATGAGTCCTATTCTACCCCAAGCCAAGAAGCACCATTTTATAAAATTCCCCAAATTCACCAAAGAACCAGACTGGAGGATTTTCATGGCACGAAGTCTTTAAGTCTGAGGTCCTAAGAGCTATTGTAAACAGGGCATTCCCTTGAGCAATTCGTGCTATTAACTTTTTAAAACCTTTCTACAATAAGAGATTCCCCTTGGGCATTTTTCATTGTAATCACAAACTGAAATACTTGAACCTTATCTGATAATCATATACTACTGTAGTGTTTCTCAAACCAATCTAAGGACAACTGGTGTCTCTGAATTTTGTCAGCATTTCAAAAATAGGGGTTTCAATAATGATGCTAACATAAAAGACAGCTTACAGAAGTGTATTCTGCATGATCTGGATGATACCCACTAAACTAACTACAGCCAGGGGTTTTCAGAACTCGTGGCTGCCATTGTACCCCAAATGCTTGAAGTCTTATGCTAATGGGGTGGGGGGAACACAACCCTAAACAGCTTTGGATGCAGTTTAGGATGTGTGACTGTTTAAATGAAGGCTTTATTGTAACTATTCAAGTACAGAAGAGTGGTGTGAGAACAAAGTCAGCATATAACAAAGGGCCATATAAACAAGTCCAAAAGACAATTCTTGATTTCCTCACCGAACTCCTCCTTCTGGAGTCTTCCTCATCGTCCACAACATTGCTCAGGTCAAAGTCTTAGGCATATTTCATTACTCTTTTTTTCATCTTGTACATCTATTCTGACCACATTTCTTATCTCCTCTGGCTCTCCATTGCTACAACCCTAGTTAAGACCAGCATCTCTACCATGGGCTACTGGAATAGAACTCACTCTTACTGATTGCTTTTCTTGTTTCCATGCTTGTCCACTTACAATCCACGCTCCATACAACACCCAGAGTGACCTTTTAATAGTGTAACATGAACATAGGGGGAGGGAAAGAAAAATAAGATACAAACAGAGAGGGAGGCAAACCATAAGAGACTCTCAAAATACAGAGAACAGACTGAAAGTTGCTGGAGAGGAGGTGGGTGGAGGGATGGGCTAAATGGGTGTTATATAGGGGATATATATATCCCCACTTGGAACCTCATAAAGTGACCTTTGGAATAAAGATCTTTGCCAATGTAATTAAGGGAAATTTCAAGACGAAATCCTCCTGGATTGGGGTAAACCCTAAGCCCAGTGACAGATATCCTTTTAAGAAAAGGGGTAGACGCAGAGACAGAGGAAAGAAGGCCCTATGAGGACAGAGGCAGAGATTGGAGTTATGCTGCCACAAACTAAGGGACACCTCAGCACCAAAAACAGAGGCTTCTGAGGGAGCAGAGTCTACAGATACCTTGATTTCAGACTTCTGGCCTCAAGAACTATGAATTTCTGTTGTTTTAAACTACTAACATTGTGATAATTTGTTTTGGCAGCCCTGGGAAACTAATAAAACAGCCCTACCAATCTGGTCCTTGCCTGTTTCTGTGAACTCATTCCTTGCCACTCTCCCTGGCACTTATCAGCCTCCAATCACTCTCTCTGACTTTCCTCTCCTCTGATCTCAAAAAAAACGTATTCGCATCCAAACTGTTTAGACTCTGTTCTCTCTGCCTGGACCCTCTTCCCCCAAATAATGTCTTGGTTCTTTCTTCTGAACATCCTGGTCACAGCACAAATGTTAATTTCTCTAATATGTAAGGTGTACTTTAACTGAAATGTCATCTTCCCAGAAAGATCTTTCCTGAGTACCTGCTCAAAATTGCAACCAACCCTTCCTTGCTTTTATTTCCTCATAATAACTTATTACCATCAGACATATGTGTTTGACTTGTTTATTTTATCATCTTCTGCTAAAATGTAAGTTCTATGAGTATAGGAATTTTGAACTTCATTTATTCCTGTATGTTCAGCACATAGAAGCGTTCTCAATAAATATTAACTCAATAAATGACTAGATGTTCATTGAATAAATGAACTCAAACTGTGCTATTGAAATCAATGCTCATTAGGTTGATTTAATACAAAAGGAACAGTCATAAACCTGTGACATAAATGAAAGAAACTTAATTTCTTTTAAAAACTGAAAAACTATTTGCTCTAAAAGACGAAGGTAGTACCCAGAATATGGTGACTTCAGTATATATATATATATATATATATATATATATATATATATATATATACATATATATGTATATACACATATATATGTATATGGTGTTTTAGTTTCTTACATGTTATTAGCTGCCTAGCTGCCCCTGCATAGTCATTGGTAGTCTGCTATTCAGTCAGAGGCTGATGTTTTCATTTTAAAATATATATCAGTATCTGTGTTTTCTTACCTTCTTGCCTCCACCAGTTCCCTAATGAGGTCAGATGTATAGTTTTTATGTAACTCAGTGATCCATGGGCACTTTTTCAATGATCATTCTAATTCTGTGATATAACTTCTTTTTTACTTAATGGCCGGTAAAGAGAAAGTGGTGAAGTGAGCTTCTGAATAGCCATGAGGCAGCATTATATGTAGAAATGGATGCTATACAATTTCAGTTCTGGGTAGTTAATGTATTGCCCCCGATTTTGAATCCGACAGACCACCAAGGAGCTGATACCAAGCTTGAGCTTGGGCCCAAGTATACCCGACACAGCGGAGCAGGGATATGGACCCCTAGGTTAAGAGGCATAGCAGTTTTATAGGGGCCAGTGGCTAATGAGATTGTAACACACACAGAAAGTTGCATAGTCATGTCAGTCCACACGCAGGTGGCCAATTGAATTACAATTTACCCTATAGTAACTGTTTGAACTAGCCTATCACTCTGGTCAGAATTGGCGCTCAAGTTTGGCGGGCAAAAGGCAGGATTTAAGAATTGGTGCGCAAGTTTGGCGGGCAAAAGTCGGGGTTTACATTCTCTGGCGGTTAGGGGTTCCGCATTCCTACATGAGCCGGTTTCCAGTAAGGGTGTGCTCAGCGGCTTGAGTAGGGTGGGGGAGTGTCTTAAGCAATAAGTAGGTCATTTGGAGGTTATACATGAGATGGTGGGTGTAGCATAAAAAGGAGTTAGTCTTGCTCTGTTTGTCCAGGGGTAGGGGATTTTTGTTAAATTCCTTGGGTCCCACAGTTAACTGAAGAAAATGAAAACATTAATTTGAAAAGATACATGCACCCCTATGATCATTGCAGTATTATTTACAGTAGCCAAGGTATGGAAGCAACATAAGTGTCCTTCAATAGATGAATGGATAAAGAAGAGGTGATATGTGTATCATGGAGTTAGAGGATATTATGCTAAGTAAAATAAGTTAGAGACAGACAAATACCATATGATTTCACATATATGTGGAATTTAAGAAACAAACAAAAAAGAAACAAAACAAGTAAACAAAATAAGACATAAACAGACTCATAAATACAGAGAACAAACTGGTGATTGCCAGATGGGAGGGAGGCAAGGGGATGGGTGAAATATATCAAAGGGATTAAGAGATACATTCGATTATAAAATAAATAAATCATGAGATGTAAAGTACAGCATAGGGAATATAGTCAACAATATTGTAATAACTTTGTCAGGTGACAGATGATATCTCCATTTACTGTGGTGAGCATTATGTAATATATATAAATATTAAATCACTATGCTGTGCACCTGGAATTAATATAATATTGTATGTTATCTATATTTGAATTTTAAAAAAGGAAAATGCTATTATTTATAACATAGCTACTCAAAGCATCTATAGTGCAAGACCAGTTTTGGTTTCCTTGTATAAGATCATGCTAGTTACACATAATTTGAAAATGTACCTCACACATGCATAGTGAATCTATTATTGCACACATCTGTTCTCCCATGCAGAATCATTCTGCACACAGGTCATTCAATTCAGCAAGGACATCATGGCACAGAATGAATAGCATTGGATTCTCAGGATAGGCCTTGGACATTGAAGCTGGAGCAGCCAGAGCTCAATGTGGCAAGCTTGATTTTCATCAGGGACTTATTTTCTCTGGCTCATGCCACACTTCACCCATAATTGCTTTGTTCATAGTCATGAACCGAGAGCAGAACTCCAAGTTGAAATTTCTCCTGGTAAAAGATAAAATTTCCCATTTCTTCCCACTGTGTGAAAGGAGGATTTGTCTATGGTTAGCAGCACTCTTCTCTGTATGACAAGAATCCGTAGAAACAGCTGCATGGAGGATAAGGTGGGACAAGTCAGGGGATATCTGTAAGTCTGGCAAATGAAGTACAAAGTAATGGAATATGTTTGTGTCATGGGACTTCTGCCTGGAGAAATAGACAATCATGGAGGAGAAATAGGCAGAACTATGAACAGGCAGAATGTAGTCTCCAGCTATATTGTCATGACTCACAGGCCCTGCAATCAGGGATGAGATTTGGTAGTGTTTCTACACGCCAATGGCGTGTTGGGTCAATTCCACTTAATACCTGAAGTTAAACCTTCAGCTGAGGGTAGATGTTCTTCCAAAGGAGGGGCAGTGTGCATGCTGAACATCAGTGAGTGACTACAAGTATCAGCAGTGGTGCTTCTGCTATAAAGAGGTTACAGCAGTTGTTAAAAAAAAAAGAGCTTAAGGACCATTTAATCCCACAGAACAATGTATATCTTCTGGAATTGCTTCTCATATATCAGCCTTTCTTTACTACTTCCCCAAAATGAGAACTTAATGGGTACTGGCACCATGAAGCCTGCAGAAATGGGGAGAGCATGTTTGAAGAGGCAACAGCTGTGGTATATTGGTGTCATATGGGGTATATTGTGATATATTGGTGTGGTATATTGATGCAGGAAGGTTGCCTTTTAATTCTAATTCCCTCAACACAGCAGTTGTCCTTGGAGGGAAAGAGTGTGTGATATATGGAAGGTGTTTGCTGAATATGAGATCCCACAAATTATTGTCTAGGCCAGTAGCTCCCCCATGTGTAGTTGAATTGATGGTAGCAGTATTTTGGGACCATACAGCAAAACAAAAACAAAATTTCCATATCAGAATTTAAGGTTAAAAAAAATCATTCATATTTTCTGACAGGAAATTGTAGAGTCTAGCATAATGACATCAGGTAGTATTCCAAGGTTTGTGGATGGCTGTAGATGATGTTAGCATGGGATGAAGCTGACAAGCAGCCATGGAGTTTAGAACCAAAAGGTACTATGTCTGGGTGAAAATGTATTAGTGAACCAGTAATGCAGTGTAAATGAAGATCCTCATATGTGTGTGTGTGTGTGTGTGTGTGTGTGTGTGTGTGTGTATACACATATATATGTATATAAATGTATATAAATGTATGTATAAATTGTATAAATTATATATATAATGTATATATAAATGTATATATAAATGTATATAATATATAAATGTAATTTATATTATAATATATAATATAATAGCAAAAAGCTGTAATGAGGCAAGCAAGCTATAACCACAGAGAATAAGCTTGAGCAAGATGCAGTTGACAAACTTGAAAACATCCTAGATATACAAGAATACATGTATGACCCTTAGTTCTGGATCAGCTTAGAAACAGTTCAAGAGAAAGCTGTTAAAAATGTTGAACCACTTTGGAATGTCTTCATTCTCATAGATGTGTATCAATAGAAAGATCATTGCCTCTGAGAGGCTCTATCTTCCAAATGCTTTCCTAAATGCCTCCTTTACCTCCTTGTTTCTCAGGCTGTAAATGAATGGGTTCATCATGGATGTTATGACTGAGTAGAACACAGAAATCACCTTTTCCCCTTCATTTACCTTCTTGGAATTTGGACACATGTAGGTAAATATAGTTGAGCCGTAGAAGAAGACCACAACAATGAGATGAGAACCACAGGTAGAAAAGGCCTTAAGTCTCCCCTCACCTGACTGTATCCGAATCACAGTGGAGATAATATTCCAGTAGGAGAAAAGGATGAGGGAGACAGGACCAAGGAGAATTACTATGCCCATTGCCAAGATGGCCATCTCAGCTTTGTAGGTTTCTTCTGAAGCCAACTTCAAGAGTGCAGGAGGTTCACAAAAATAATGATTAATTATATTCTGTCCATGGTATGAGAGACATAAAGTAAATATTGTGTCTACTAAAGACACAATGGCTCCACTGGCCCAGGACCCTATGATCAGCTGTACACACACCCTCTGGGTCATGAGGGTGGAGTAGTGAAGAGGCTTACAGACAGCCACATAGCGGTCATAGGACATCACTGCTAGGAGGGAACTTTCTGTATACCCAGCTACTAGGAAAAAAAATCATCTGAATTGAACACCCAGCAAAGGAAATGGTCTTTCTCATTACCAGCAAGTGGAATAGCATCTGGGGGATGACTGTTGTAGAGAAACAGAGATCAGTAAACGACAGGTTTTTAAGGAAGAAATACATTGGTGTATGAAGTCGAGAGTCAATATGAATTAGCACTATGATGAGAAAATTCCCACACAGAGTTAGCAGGTAGATGATGAGAAACACTACAAACAGCAGGATTTGGGTCTGCCAATCTGAAGAAAGGCCTAGCAAGATGAATTCAGTCAGATAGGTTTGGTTTTCTGTGCCCATTGGTGTTTATTTCTGTCTACACATCAGCATAAATAAAGGAATCAAAAGTTGACTATGGTGGAAAACCAAATCCTGAAAGTGAAGATCTCATTGTAAGAACAAATATGTTTTATTGAAAAAATATCTTGGAAGCATTTAAGACACTTGATTTTCCAAAATTTCCATCCTTAATTCTTACGGAAGCTATTTGAAAAAAGATGCTCACATATTATATGGATTTGAAAAAATATGAGGATTTCTGCCTTTAGTAGAAAGCCCAGGTTTTTCTTTTATCTAGTTTACTTTTCAATCAGCAGATTTTGACTTTGATTTCATCAAGGAGCGGAACCAATAATTATCTTTTCCTTTGTGTTTCTAAGGGATCATTTATCATCCTTCCAAGAAGGAAGGGAATTTTAAGAAACCATTTAGATCATGTTATAATCCACACATTTAGTCCTTTTCTAAATTCTTCACTGGATCAGAGAATCAAGCCTTGATGGCAGTGTTGAAGATTAAGGCATGATAGGCCCTCATTGTTACAGAGCCAAGATGTTGGAGACAAGGCCAGACTTAAGTAGCACCACACCCTATGGAAGCAGGAACAGCCCTTTGTGGAGACCAAGTGCCACCACAATAGCTGTCTGCACAGTTTCAGTATTTTTTCTAGTGTGACAGTATTTGAGCTCATTCATGCTGCAGTTTGTTTCAGAGTATCCAATCAATGGGTTAGGTACATCACTAGGAAATCAGGCACTGGTCCAATGCTTTGCAGCCAGGCAGGAAATACTATTCAATCTATACATTATTGTACATCAGAAACAAGCAAGGAATAACATGGCTGGATATAAGCTAATAGAGAAGGAAATTATAAAGAGTTAGGGAAGTTAGCTGGGGGCATGGGTAAATGGCTGGCACTCAGGGTTGGAGACATCTATCCCTGAGAAGGGTGGAAGCAATAGTCTTAGAATTGGCCTTTAGAATGAAGATGTCAGAACAGAAAGTCAGCCCACCTGGCAGGGCCATCTTGAGATAGACAGATATCAGAGCCTACAGACGAGAAAGGTTTGTCTTCACACGTAAGACCCTACCTCTAGCTGGCAGTATAGGAAAACTATGGCCAGAGCAATTGTGCCTTGACCACTGGCTCATGAGCTGCCAAGTAGGACTTAATTTCAGGAACATGAGTTGACAGTGAGGTTTCTATTCATGAATTTCCACTCAGATGGAAATGAAATGGGTCCAGTCTGAGCCTACAGTAGAGTCCATTGGTCTTTAAGGGACCAGGAGGGCAGAGTCAGGGAATGATTTGAGGAATTGGCAAAATTAAATGAGAAATATCTTTTCTTTAGATAAGTTGAAATACACAGGAAGATCACTGATAAAGTCTCTAACCTAGTAGCCAAACTCATTTTCCAACAATTATTGATAAGTGCAGTTTTTCACTGCTTCATCATGGTAAATTTACATTCAATGAACTATGAATATTTCATGTGTACAATCTGGTGAGTTTTGATATATGTATATAATAATGTGCTTTGAAAAGGTTACTATTAACTTATATATGATTGTTTGTTTACAATTCTGTCTTCTGACTGGGCTATAAGTTTGTTCAGGGTAGAAATCCTATCTCAATCCATATGTCTGCATCACCTGGCATATAGTAAATTTTCAAGAACTATTCACAGACTGAATGGGTGAATAAATAACTGAATGCATCCAGGACTGAACAAACTCTTCCTCAACACATAGTCTCTGTCACACACACACATCCACTCAATAACTCCTAAGTGCTAATCATCCTATGTAAAGCATAGTATGAGATTCAGAAGGCACAGCTGACATTGATTCAGCTATGTGGTCCAGCTTGGAATGGGGATATTCTGTGACCAATCAGAAGGGTAAACACAAAGGATGGTCACCTGGACTGCTGATGAGAGTACATAAGTGGTAGTTCTTCCAGGGGAATAGATCCTCAATATGCAATCCTATTCTCTTTCTCATTCTTAGCCTCTGAGAAGATATATACAATGTGGTAGCAACCTGAGTACTAGGGTACTGGGGCAGGGAGTGCCCAGACACCCAACATTAGCACTCACTTAGCTCTGGCTCCTTCTCACCTCCTAAACAATGGACAGCACATTGCGAGGAGCTCTGTTGTGCATCCTTGGCAAGGCCCTGTGAATCCAGTATCACCCAAAGAGTGTCAGAAAACTGAAAGAGGAAAAGAACATCTATAATAACAAGGATAAAAGGTCAGAATACAGGAAGATTCTGGGAATCGAAAAGGGGTAAGCTAGTTTGAGAGACAGCGGATCTTTTGGTTCTTTGCACCTCTCAGTACACAAGCTAATCCCTTAAAAAAGTCCAGTAGCAAAATTTGTTAGACTAAGGATTCTAGAGAAGAGAGAAAAAGAAAAATCTGCTCTCACAAATAGACTGTGGGTTCTAAAAATAAGAATATGACCCTTTTCCCAGGATAGACACAAGATTTCTGGTTCTGGGGAGACTTTATTCCTGCAGTATTTTCTTTCTTCTTACCTGGAGACATGGGATGAGTTTGTTCTGGAGAAGGGGAGCTACATGGGAGGGTACCTCACATAGGAATACAAAAGAACGAAATCCAGAAATCCAAGTTACAGATCCAGATTTGGGTATTGGATCCTAGTGATTTCTCAGCCCTCTCTCTTAACAGCTGGATATGATGAAGTGGACTTTTCAGTGGCTTCCATTCCAACCTCTGGCTGTATTCTCAGATGAGTTAAACACTTACTTTCGAGCACCGACCCTGAAATGAATCTTATTATGAAAGGATTCTTGAAATATGAGGCCCTGAGAAGTGACACACATGGGACAGTCCCTAGGGTTCTCCTCAGCACAGCTCACTCTATTATCGCTACACACAATGAAATACCATGGGACTTTTTATTTTTTATTTTTTGGCAACCATATTGAATACTGTGAATCTCCTTTATTTCCAATCTTTCTGTAAGAGAAAAAAATTCATATGTTCTGGGCCTCAGGATAACTTAACAATCTATCTCTACCATTCTTGTTTTCTTCTTGGGAGCGGAACCTAGAGTGTAAAGTACATGCAGGCCCATCTGTGCATTCTTTACTTCAAATCCTCAGAAAAGTGGAAATCTACACACTCTCTCAGTATTTTTCTATTAAAATGAGTTTAAAATTATTGCTCATTTGAGATATAGTGACCACTGTTACATAATATTAGCTGGTCCTAAAAGACAATAGTTTAAGAAAATCTCTGTAAAAACCAAGTGTTTGAGCCAATATGCCAAATGCAAGGACAGATCCTTATTTTTCTGAGGGATTCCAGGTTGAAATTACTCGGGGCGCCTGGGTGGCTCAGTCGGTTAAGCAGCCGACTTCGGCTCAGGTCGTGATCTTGCGGTCCATGAGTTTGAGCCCCACGTCGGGCCCTGTGCTGACAGCTCAGAGCCTGGAGCCTGTTTCAGATTCTGTGTCTCCCTCTCTCTGACCCTCCCCCATTCATGCTCTGTCTCTCTCTGTCTCAAAAAGAAACGTTAAAAAAAAATTAAAAGAAAAAAAGAAATTAACTCAATGTTGTGTTTTCTTGTCAATGTTTATTTCTTTTTATATGAACAATATTGTTACCCTTGGTATATGTGTTGCTAATTTTCCCCATTTGCTTCTTTAATGGCAGCACTAACATGTTTATTTATTTATTGCTCAACATTATTTATACATTTTATCAGTCAAATATTTCCATATTTCCCATTTTGTTTCTTTACCCCAAATTTCACCCTTTCTATTATAGATAGTCTATGAAAATTTTCTTTTCTTGGCGCCCCCGGGTAGTTCAGTCAGTTGGGCATCTGACTTCAGTTCAGGTCACGATCTCACAGCTGGTGAGTTCGAGCCCCGCATCAGGCTCTGTGCTGACAGCTCAGAGCCTGGAGCCTGGAGCCTGCTTCAGATTCTGTGTCCCTCTCTTGCTCTGCCCCTCCCCTGCTCATGCTCTGTCTCTCTATCTCTCTGTTTCTCTCTCACTCCCTCAAGAATAAATAAACATTAAAAAATTTAAAAAAAAATTTTCTTCTCTTCACTTTTGACAATTTTTTTCATCCTTGGATTTTCAGTCAAATTGTTATTTATTCTGGTGTGAGGTATCTCATGATGATTTCATACATGCTTATGACTCTCCAGAGGAATGGGACTAATTTACCCTTTCAAGTTCTCTCTACTACATCCCTGTTGCTTTTTCTTTATTCAAATCAATTTGGCGTGAATGTTTTCAATCCACTGTCAGAATGTGGTAAGAAAATTTTATATTGTTATATTTTCCATTTACTGGGATTCAAATGTTATTAATTTTTAATTGCTTAATCCTTTAGTCATTACTGGACCTTTCCGTAGAATTTATAGGCTCTGGTAACTTGTCTTTTGAATGAGATGAATGGGAAAAAGGGTCAAGATTTGAGATTTAGTTTAGAAGACTCTATAGACTTGTGACATTTGTCCTGATAAAGGGTATGTGGGAGAATTATTATGACTAGCTATTATTATTGTTCTTATATGAAAGTCATATAGATTAAGGGGCTAGTCTGAGGTCAATCACAGTTGCAATAAGCTCAGACTCTAATCTTTAACCTTAAGACTAGTCTTAAGGCTATCTCTCTTACCTCATGCTGTACCACTTCCTAATATTTAATGCCCTTTAGCAAGCATAACGTTCATATATTAGTTTTAAGGCCAATGTGGGTTGGCTGGGTTATCTCACACCTTGGGACAAACATGTGAAAGCATGTCTGCATAAAAGTAGAGAACGGCCTGAGTTATCTAGTGAGCCCTTAAGTCTACTACCCAACAACCACATGGACCAGAATGAACAATCCACTCCTGTGGGCCGGGACCTGTATACTTGCCGCATGGACATAGGAAATGAAGAGAAGAAATGGCTAACCTTCCCAGAAGGTTCAATGCCTTTTTACCTTCCCATTCATGTTAAGTAGTGCAAGAAAGGATATGGAGTTTAAACTTGGCCCTCTTAGGACACAAGGACCCTGGTCACCAGTAAAAGCATGCCCAAATTCGTGTCCTGTAACACTCCCTATAATGTTACCATGTTTCTTTTCTTGTACAGGAGCTAGCAAATATGCTGAGAATAGTTAAAAAATGGGAGTAGAATAGTGTTCCTCTTTTGCATATGCAGAGAAAGAAATACAATGAGAGATATGAAAATACTCTACCCTCCCCAACAGTGTCCACCTGATGGTCTTGGACTACATGAAAGAGCAATGATAGCTAATGTGCCTGTGGCCTCACAAATGTAGAAGCAGCATTTGCCTGATCCACTCTGCTTTTCCCTCAAGAGGAAGAAACACACTCCTGTCTGACACATGATTGTTAAGTCTGCTGGGGAAACAAGAAGTATGTGTGATATATAAGGGAACCTAACGGTAAGGACTCTTCAGTCATACCTCCTCATGTATTACTGGTGCAGAACTCAGAGAAGACAGTGGGTGCTTACTGTCTCTCTTCAGGATAGTAGGTAGGATCTAGACAATGCTAGTTGTCTGCTCACAATTCATATATATCATAAATAAAATAATCATTATGCCACTAAATTATCTCCTTAAGCTATAATAAATCAAGCACCAAGTTCTATCATTTCTAATTTATAAATAACTCTGAAAATCACCCTTTTCTCTTTATTTCTCCAGACTATCTTAGTTCAGGTGGTCCTGACTGTGATTTCATGACTGTATTATTGCTATACTTTCCTAAATGTTTTTGGGGTCTTCTGTGTTAAGAATATTTGAGAAGTGGGACCTTGGATTTGATAGGGCCAAGTCTGTTAAATTCTATTTTGTTTTCTTAATGCTATTTCTATGGATGGAGATAAAGCTATATTTTCTTACAAAGTAGGATGAATATTTACATATCTAGCTAGTTAAACTACATTGATTATTTGAAGAAATTACTCAATTTCTTTTATTTATATATTTTAATTTTAATTCCAGCATAGTTAACATACAATGTGATTTGGCTTCAGGTGTACAATATAGTGATCCAGTAATTCTTTACATTACTCAGTGCCCATCATGATAACTGTACTGTTAATTCTTTCACCTATGTCAACCATCCCCTTACACACCTACCCTCTGGCAACCATCAGTTTGTTCTTTGTAGTTAAGGGTCTGTTTTTTGGTTTGTCTCTTGAAATTACCCAATTTATTAACCACAGAAGACAACCAAATTAAATTACTTCTCTAACTCTATATTCATTTGATGATTCAGGAACTAAAAAATATTGATCAATTTTGATTAACTTAGAACCTTTCTAAAATTTTTATTTGTTTGTTTGTTTTCTTTTCTTGGAGCCATTGCAAAAGGCTTGAGCTGGCCCACTTGAAAAGGCCTATAGTTATGTCTCTATAGGGTTATGATTTATATCTGGAAGGACTATGACTCAAGTCCCATGGATTACTATTCAAATAACTGAGTTTTATCATACAAACAATCAAAAACAACCAAATGACATGTCATTAACTAGTTCAAGTATGATTACATGGCAGTGTTCAAATGGCCTCTTGTTAATGTTAGGTTAGAATTTTGTGGGGGCTTCTGGTTGGCTCAGTTGTTTGAGCCTCCCGCTCTTGATTCCAGCTCAGGTCATGATCTCCTGGCTCATGGGATTGAGCCTGATCCCTGTGTTAGGCTCTGTGTTGACAGCACAGAGTCTGCTTGGGATTCTCTCTCTCCCTCTCTCTCTCTGTCCGTTTCCCGCTCGCGTGTGTGCACACACTCTCTCTCAAAATAAAGAACAACAACAAAAAAGAATTTTGCTTTGTAGACTTCTAATCATAACAAGAGACTAGAGTGTTTTACTATGATAAAACTGATGAATCAACTGTGCTCTATAGAGACATACCACTTTACAATGGCTTGTGTTTGCTGGATGGAGTTTCACTCCCTTGGTAAAAACTGTGAAAGTTTCTTATTTCTTTTGAACATATTTTTGCACTCCTGTCTTCTGTGATTTAGCACTGTATATCTTCAATTGATCATTTTAAAAACAATTCAGTGAAATTCTAGTTTTGAGGCAGTACTCTTGTCTTTATTCATTTACTGATTCCTTTTATTGATTATGAATATCTCTGAATAATATATGGTATACTTTTCAAACTTTTTAGGCTTTATAAACTGTAATGATCCTGTATGTATTTATAAATGATTTTTTTACTCAAAATAATATTTTTTAATATTAGTTCATATCAATGCATATATATATAATCCAATCCTTTCCTGTTATATTCATTCTGGGTGGTTTTTTTTTTTGCCTCAGGCTTTTTAAGTGGCTCAATTATAAACAACAAATTGAAAGAGTTACCTTCTTTATTATTCATTTATACTCTGTCATTTAACTGCAGCATTTAGTGAATTTATATTTACTGAACTGATTAGTAAGATTTATTTTTACATATGAGTTTGTGCTGCTTTTCTGTTTCTGTGCCAAGGTGCTTGACCCACAGAGATTGTTAAATAGTAAATGTGTCATTTTAAACCAGTAAAAAAAAAAAAGTCCTTATATAGATGGATTGTAGTAGTAATGGATGAAAACCACAAGTGATCTGAGCTCAAAGTCTGATTAATCCAGATTAAAGTTGGTTGAAAAGAGATGGGATGGCCTGTGGAAGTGTCCTTATTAGCAGTGGTGGAGTGAGGTTTAGCCCTCTGGCATCCGTGAGTCAGCAAAAGACATATCAATAGAGGTGACAGTTATTACCACACAGGAAAATGAAATCTCATTCTATAATAAGACGGTTTCTTGACATAAGGATTATTAATTTCAAGTAGTCCAGTTGCAATAAAACCATAGTGTTGGATGTAAGATCTCCATTACTTTTTCCATATTTACTATGCCAGAGAGAAATCACTATGGTGAAATGAGGGTATACTGTAAAGTTACCTCCTATGACAGAGTATAGAAAGAATTCAAGGCTACTGCTCAGATGGCCTCACCAAGCAGAATTCTGCTATACATTCCTACACCTTCTATCCACCCCATAAAAAGATAAGGCCTTGATTAAAAGATGAATAAAAGGTACATGTTAAGTCTATATTTTGGATTCATTCATGCCTTCAGTTGCCAAGTCCCAAGAAGGAAGGGTAAGTGTGAAAGATAATGGTATTTTCTCAACCTGCCCTTGCACCATCCCCTTTATGATAGGTCCTTCAGGATTTGTTACTTCTTCTCTTCCTCACTCTCCTCACCTGGAGTCTTCTTGAGTGTCACTCCAAGGTGGGAGTGGGACCAAAAGCCTGTTGATGAATGTCTTTAATAAATTTCAATTTTATGATTATTGGACTAGGAAATTATCTCTTGGAGGTGCTTGGGTGGCTCAGCCGGTTAAGCATCTGACTTGGGCTCAGGTCATGATCTCACGTTCTTGAGTTTGAGCTCCGCATCGGACTCTGTGCTGACAGTGTGGATTCTGCTTGGGATTCTCTCTCTCTCCCTCCCTCTCTGCCCCTCCCCTGCTGTGCCTTCCTTCTTTCCCTCTCAAAATAAATAAACTTCAAAATATTTTTAAAAAAAGAGAGAAAATTATCTGTTGGAAAATCCCTAGGGCAAATGGGTGAGGGAAAGTCTTATGATGGCAATTTCTAGAACAACCAAGGTCCAGGGACTTTCAATCAGGATTTATTTATTTCTCATACAAATTATTTACATCTCAGCTGGGAGTAAAAGTTCTTACTGTGTAAATCTTGGGATACACACATACACACACTCACAGACACATTTATCTGGCTTGTTTACTTATTGATACATTTATTTCCTCTTTTGATATGTTTCTCCTATTAGTTATAGATCTTCAACAATATGAGCAGTTTCATTACAATGTTTAAGTACTTTTTCTGTTCATAATTATTCCAGTGACTTTACTTTTACTTTTGTACGAGCAGCAATAAGAAATCCTTACAACAATCCGAGAGTAATTGAACAAAGTATTCACTGATAATTTCTCTGTTCAAGACGGCAGAAAGTCAGCAGAGGAGTGAATATATGCTCAGTTAGCCCTGAATAAAATTCTGTTTTTCAGCAGATGCAAAGGAGAAGCCACCTTTGATTAGAGAGAACATGTAATGGTTGTGTGAATATAGATTAGGTGAGAACATTTAATAGCTGTGTGAATATGGATAAGCCACCAAACATTGCTGGAAACTAGTCATTGTATATGTGGAATGGGGGATAATATTTGTCCTGTTTATATCTTTATAAGGCAAAAAGTAACAGTCATTAATATTTATACACCCAATAATAATGTTCACAAAGCAGACTGTACAGAAGATGCATTGAACTATAGACATTGAAGTATATACATGAAAAGAGAATATTTTAATATACCTTTCCCAATTCAAGACAGATCAAAAGGACACAAATAGCAAGAATAAAAAGACCTAAAATATAACCAGTAAAGTAGATAATATAAGTACATATCAAACTGTAAACCATCATAATAAAAATTATATCTTCTTTCAAATGTACCCAAAACATTGCAAATATTTTTATAAACACAATCTCATTAAATTTGAATGAATAGTTAAAATACAAGCTATATATATATATGGCTACCTATAGGGAGTGGAAGTGAATAGATTGGACACACAGAGATGTCAGCTAGACTTCTCTGGTTAGACATTGCTTTATAGGTTGATTTTTTTATTCAAAAATTAAAAGCAATCCCTGAAAGCTGAAAAAGAAAGATGAAAGAAACAAATCTAGCAATGTATCCAATTTGTGATATGTGTATGGTAAGATAAAACAATTGAGTAGTATGTTGTTACCATCAGGAACGGGGATATTTGGTGAGAGGCAAGGAGGAGAGATTGGAGAATAATAGAAAGCCTCAAAGGTATTGCTAATGCTAGATGTTCAATACATAAAAATTATATATATGCATTAAAAATATTGAATGCATTGATGAATGAAAGGAATATCATATATCTCCTGTGGAGAATGGTGTTAGGGACACCAATTAGTAAGCTGCTGTAGTAAATGCTCAGGGCAGACAAGATGAGATCAAATTTGGACCAGAGTGGAATATTTTTGTGTGTTGAGAACTGGTATAATCTGTGATGTATTCAGGGAAAAAAAATACAATGCAGGACTTTCTGGTATATTGTATATTAGTTATGAGAAAAAAGAATTCTGAATGATTCCTAAGATTTTTACTTGAGTGAGGTTATGATATCTCTTTCCTTCATGAGCATTAATTTTAGTATCTGTTCTGCCTTTTTTATTTGTTTTTTTTTAATTCCTGGGCAAAGGAGATATTAATTCTGTTTGTATGTGTGTGGAAAGCTACCTTTTGATCTTTTTCATTATGAGTCAGCTTCAAGCATTACAGTGTAATTGATTTGATTGGTTTTTAGGCAAGGGACTTGGAATGAAGAGGAGTCCCATTTTTTTTTATTTTAATTTTTAGTTTATTATTTTGGAATGGTTTTATTTTAACAGCTTCATTGAATCTGGATTTTATAGATCAATAGTACCAGACAAGAACATTTCTTGAGTTTGTGAAACACATCTTAGTGCCAGGCAACTGGAAGATGTTTGATAAATGCTTTTGGAAACATAAGGAAATAAATGACTAAGCACCAACTGAGACTAGGTATTTTTCATGATAGAAACATTTCAGTCACAGATCCTGCAGGTAAAGACTTTAAAGTTTATTGGGAGAGAAGACGTTTAAATTCTTTTCATGCAGTGGGAAAAAGAGAGACTGGGTCTCAGCTAGAATTTAGTTCAAATTCTGATTCTATTGTTTAACAAAATAAAAATAAAAATAAAAGGAGTCCCATTTTAAATTGGGAATTTAAACAACTTTGAAAGTACTGGGGCAGGAACGAGTCGTAAAAGAAAAACCTAGTCTCTGGCCAAAATATAATTGACAAGGGTGCAGATACAGGAAAGATATTGGGAATACCATCTTTGTTTCGGATGTTGATTTCAACCATTTGTTCACATTCAGTGTTAATTGGGGCTGAGACTTTTAGAGAGGATGTTCCTAGCAGAGAATATTTGCATTACAGTTCTCACTACCATGTATGCTTTCTGCTTTCACATACTAGCTTCAAGGCATCGGTATTTTGTAATGAAATTTCTTTATAAATAATGTGACATGGAAAGCACATGGCTGTCCGAATGTCATATGGGCAGCTTAAGGAGCTGATGCTACAATCCAGAACATAGTTATCTGATAGGAATTTTTCCAGAGTCTGGAGCTCTGATATAGATCTGGAAAGATCTCTCCACAATAAAACATTTAATATTATATGACTACAGATTCACAGTAGTAAAGAATTAAGAACTGAGAAGTTTCCTCACCAGCAAGTAGTAAAGTCTAACATTTGTATCTTCATTCAGTATCTTCATTTTCCTCTTTAGTTTTTATTTCCTGTTTTAAATAGAAACATCAAGAAAAAATTCTGGCCAACTTCCTGTGTGGTTGAGTACAGAACTGTTGTAGGGGAGGGAAAGAAAAACATGAAGTGAAAAATAAGATAATCTCTGTTAGAACAGAAAGAGAATTTCAACCAGATCCTGGGGTATTGATCAGAAAAATGAAAATATCCTTAGCTAGTGAAACATAGGGCTAATGGAGACAAACTCGTGTCTCTAAGGCCAAATGAGGACTTAATCTCCAGTGTGGCAGATTTTCAGAATTTTCAAAATGTGGAAGATGCCAGCATAAGAGCAAGTGCAGATATGGAGTCCCATGTAGAAGCTATAGGGCTTCCACATGACATTGGCATCTACCATCTCTGGGCAGAAGTGAATCTCCCCAGTACTCTCCTGGAGGCTTCCATTACCTCCTTGTTTCTCAGACTATAGACAAGAGGGTTCGGTGTTGGAGTAATGATAATATAAAATACAGAGAGAATGTTGTCCTGTTGGGGACTATGGTAGTAATTGGGCTGGATGTACATCAACATGGCAGCTCCATAGTACATTCCTACCACAGTCAGGTGAGAAGAGCATGTGATGAGGACTTTCTTCCTTCCCTTACCCGAGGACATGTAAGGACAGCAATTAGGACAAATGTATAAGAGGCAAGGATAGCAGCAAGGGTAGGCATGAGAAAGATCACACCTATCACATATACCATGAGCTCATATATGGAGGTATCTGCACAGGCCAATTTCAACAAGGGTGGGATCTCACAGAGTAGGTGCCTGATTTTCCAAGACATACAGAAAGGAAAGTGCATAGTATATGAAGTGAGTATCACAGCATTCAGGAATGCCAGGATCCAAGGTGTGGCTATTGTGAGCCTCATGCGGACCATGTAGTGCAAAGGATGAAAAATAGCCACATACCTGTCATAGGCCATGAACGCCAGTAGTAAGTCCTCTGCACCTCCTGAAGTGAGAACTACTAACATCTGAAAGGTGCAGCCTTCAAAGGAGATGGTGTTCTCCCCATGCAGATAATCCACAAGCGTTTTGGGAGTAACTGCAGATGCAAACATCAAGTCCATGAGAGATAGCTGGCTAAGTAGAAGGTACATAGGCACATGGAGCCAGGAATCCATTATAATGACCAAGAGCAACAGGCCATTGCTGGTCAGGGCCAACATGTATAGGACAGCGATTGTGGCAAAAAGCAGTTTGGGAACCCCACTGTCATTCAGAATCTCCGCTAATGTGAAGTCATTTCCCAAGGTGGAGTTCCAGAGCTCCATTCTGTGGTTTCTTTGCTTGTCTGAAATTACACAAGATTTAGGTAAAGTAGTTCTGATGTGATATCTGGAGACTCCTTGGCTTTATAATATTATAGCCTTTGATCAGCAAGATTAGGTGTTCTATTTATCATATTGTATTATACTTTTTATTCATGAATTAACTCACCATTATGTACCGATAACATGTTGCAAAAGAGCACATTTCTTCCCTACTTCTGATGTTTCCTTCAATGTTAGGGGAGTCCCATTGTGCAATAATTCTGGGCCTGTCTCTGCCTTCTACTTCTACTCTGCCATTTACTTTTTCTGAAAAATGTGGAGCAACTTAATGGGAAAGATTAAAGGGAAAATCTGGGCACATGCTAACCAGCCTCCTTCTCAGGAGATATAGGGTCTTTGAGAGGGCTAATATGTATTTCCCTCTCTCCCACCCAGGTTTTGAACCAATTGAGAAAGAAGATATTTGTGCAGGCCAAAGTGTCACCTCTATTTTTCATAAAACAGAAATTTGAGAATGAAGCCTATATGTCAGTCAGCAATGGGTTTCCTAATACCAACCCCCAAATGGACATAATTACCTTTGCAATCACAGGCAATATAGGAATAAGTCAGTTTTCCCACAAGGAAGGAATAGTGGGAAAGGGGAACAGGATAGGCCAAGTACTAGCAATTGTATCTTCCAAAAAAAAGAAATTTATCTCAGTTCATTCTGTAATTGGATTATGTTCCTCCCTTCCTTGAGAAGAAATGAGGAGAGTGTAAAGACTAGGTATCTTACAATACTATTCCCTTGACATAGAAGCAAATTTTGGGAGAGCGAAAGAACCATCCCCTCACATGCCTCTTGTGTGCCAAGCACAAGATAGGTCCCAAGCATAGAGTGGAGTACATAACATATAGAACACCTGACCACATTAAGTTATATTCTTTTTTTTTTCACCATCTCTGATTTTTACTTTTTTTTTTAAGTTTATATCTTTATTTTGAGAGAGAGAGAGAGAAAGAGAGAGAGAGTGCACAAGTGCGGCAGGGGCAGAGAGAAGGAGAGACAGAATCCCAAGCAGGTTCTGCACCATCAGCACAGAGCCTGATGGGAGGCTTGAACTCACGAACCATGAGATCATGACCTAAGCTGATATCAAGAGTCCAATGCTTAACCGACTGTGCCACCCAGGCACAGGCTTCATTTTTTAAAATTTTTATTCCAGTACAGTTAACACATAGTATTAAATTGGTTTCAGATGTACAATGGAGGATTCAACAATTCTATATATTACTCACTGCTCATCAAGACAAGTCAACACTTGGGGTGCCTGGGTGGCTCAGTTGGTTAAGCGTCCGACTAAAGCTCAGGTCACGATCTCACAGTCTGTGAGTTCGAGCCCTGCGTTGGGCTCTGTGCTGACAGCTCAGAGCCTCGAGCCTGCTTCAGATTCTGTGTCTTCCTCCCTCTCTGCCTCTTCCCCACTCATGCTTTGTCTCTCTCTGTCTCAAAAAGAAATAAAAACATTAAAAAAAAAGAAACTATTTTACAAAAAAGATAAGTGTACACTTATCTTGAGGAGCACACTTATCTTCAGTTACGTTCCTATGAACGGTATTGAAAAATAGGTATAGGAGCGTCTGGGTTGCTCCGTCAGTTAAGCATCTGACTTCAGGTCAGTTCATGATCTCACAGTCTGTGAGTTCAAGTGCCACATCAGGTGAGCTCATGCCCTGCTTCGGGAGAGCCTTGCTTCTCTCTCTCTCTCTCTCTCTCTCTCTCTCTCTCCCCCTCTATCTGCCCCTCACTCACTTGCACCTCCTCTCCTCTCTAAAAAAAATAGGTGTAATCACAAACTGTGAAAATTATCATAATGACAAAGAAGAGATAGTGGTTCTCATGTAGATTGGTAATTAAGAAAATACCTCTTGGGGCGCCTGGGTGGCTCAGTTGGTTAAGCATCCAGCTTCAGCTCAGGTCATGATTTTATGGTTCATGAGTTCAAGCCCCACGTTGGGCTCTGTGCTGACAGCTCAGAGCCTGGAGCCTACTTCTAATTCTGTGTCTCCCTCTCTCTCTGCCACTCATCCTCCATATCTCTCTGTCTCTCAAAATGCATAAACATTAAAAAAAAATTTAAAGAAAGTACCTCTCTGGTTCAATATTTGTAAATCAATCAATATGATACATCACATTAGTAGAAGAAAGGATAAGAACCATATGATCCTGTCAATAGGTGTAGAAAAAGTATTTGACAAACTACAGCATCTTTCTTAATAAAAACCCTCAAGAACGTCGGTATAGAAAGAACATATCTAATGTTTATTTATTTATTTATTTATTTATTTATTTATTTATTTAGAGAAAGAGACAGAGTGGGGGAGGGGCAGAGAGAGTCCATTGACTGATGAATGGATAATGAAGGTGTGGTTTATATATACACTGGAATACTACTTGGCAATGAGAAAGAATAAAATCTTTTCATTTGCAACAACATGGATGGAACTGGAGGGTATTATGCTAAGTGAAAAAAGTCAGTCAAAGAAAGACAGATATCATATGTTTTCACTCATATGTGGAATTTGAGAAATTTAGCAGAAGACCACGGGAGTTGGGAAGGGGAAAAATTAGTTTCAAACAGAGAGGGAGGAAAACCATAAGATACTCTTAAATACAGAGAACAAACTGAGGGTTGATGGCGGGGGAGATGTGGGGAAGGGGAAAATGGGTGATGGGCATTGAGGAGGGCACTTGTTGGGATGAGCACTGGGTGTTTTATGTAAACAATGAATCATGGGAATCTATTCCTGAAGCCAAGAGCACACTGCATACACTGTATGTTAGCTAACTTGACAATAAATTATATTTTAAAAAATTTAACTGGCAAGAAGGCAGCAGAGGAAGGGTCTATATCTTCAGGCACCCTGACCTAGAATGAAGCAAAGCATTTCTAAGCTTAATCTTGAATGGAAAAGCAAAAGACTGTCCATAGGTTCTTTGAAGTGACAAAAAATACACTAGTGTCAGTTGTGGGCATCTTCCAACATTCTGAACAATCACTGATTTCTGCTAAACACCGCAGTCTGAGACCCAGGATCTGAGCATGGGAGATGATCACCAACAATCCCGCAATGAGAAAGAGAGAGAGAAAGACAGAAAAGAACCATTGGCTCAGTTATGATCATGTGATGTTCGACCTCACATACTATTTGTATTGCAAAACATTGCTCATTTATCAAGTTAAAATTTAGTAGAAATGTTTGCTCATCTTTTGAACACTTGAAGAACAAGTTACTCTCAATCCAAGGATTTACATGGTTAATATCCTCCAGGGATTATATTTTGTGTATTATGCAGGCTTAGAATATGAGAAAAGGGAGACTATTTCTACTCTTCTTCTGTATCAATCAAATCATGTTTCTCCCTTTCTGCCTTCGCAGAAGGGATGCCCCATCTCACATGATGAGTAATTCTACTTGATAAAAAATACTATTTTTATTTAAAAAAAAAAAGACAAAAGAAAATACCTGAGAGTGTGAATTTCAAGCTCAGTTTTTAAAGACGAGCATAGGGGGCGCCTGGGTGGCTCAGTTGTTTGAGTGTTCGACTTCAGCTCAGGGCTTGTGAGTTTGAGCCCCACGTCAGAATCTGTGCTGACAGCTCAGAGCCTGGAGCCTGCTTCTGATTCTGTGTCTCCTCTCTCTGCCCCTCTCCTCCTTGTGCTCTGTCTCTGTCTCTCAAAAATAAACATTAACAAAAAAAAATTAAAAAAATAAAGATGAGTATAAATAATTCAAATGAAGGCGAGTGAAGAGGCTCCTGAGCATATAATGCATTATATGCAGAATCTCTGAAATAGAAAACAGCTTGTAATTTCTGAGAAGCTAAATGAAGACTGATGAGGCAGGTAGTAACTGAGATAAATTTGGAGAGATAGATATGTTCCAAATCATGCTTGTACTTCTAGGGGATATGGAATGCAGTGCACACACACACACACACACAGGTGTGACATCAGACAATTTTTAAAAGTAACTCTTAGGGGTGCCTGGGTGGCTTAGTCAGTTAAGCATCTAACTTTGGCTCAGGTCATGATCTCATAGTTTGTGAGTTTGAGCTCTGGTTTAGGCTCTATGCTGACAGCTCAGAGCCTGGAGCCTGTTGCAAATTCTGTGTCTCCCTCTCTCTGCCCCTCCCCTGCTCACATTCTGTCTCTCTCTCTCAAAAATAAGTGAACATTAAAAAAGTTTTAAAGTAACCCTTATAGTTGTAGGGTTATAGTTGAAGGAGTAATGGGTAGAAGATGGACAAGAGTGAATTATATGGAAGTGATGAATCACTAAATCCTACTCCTGAAACCAATATTACACTATATGTTAGCTAGAATTTAAATACAAACTTGGAACAACAACAAAGATATGTCCAGAAGTGATTGTGGTCATCCAGGTAAAATGGATCAGGAAAATAGCACATATATAATAAACACATGTTGGAGGCAGAAACAATAATAATTGGTGATTGGCTAGATATTTGCAATGGAAATAAATCAAGAAAAGCCAGTTTGGGAGGTTTTAAATAGAAGAATTGAGAGTGTTTAAGGAACCAGAAAATCCCATAGGAATGAGAAGTCCATTTGCTCAGTGTGTATAGATGAATGAGATAGATAGAAGGAAAGAGGTATTGACTTAGCGGGGAAAAAAACTGAGGGACTGTTTTCTCCTGCAAAGTGCATAGTTTTAGCATCTATCTATACTAGAATTAAAAGTAACTTATGCATCACAATGACAATATTACAATATTCTGTATTATCTACGTATTTCTTTTTGTCAGCTGACTTACATTATCCAGCTCAACACATTCCAGACCCCTATTCAAAATTCCTAGCCCTGGGTGCCTGGGTGACTCAGAGCCTGGAGCCTGCTTCGGATTCTGTGTCTCCCTCTCTCTCTGCCATTCCCCTGCTCACACTGTCTCTCTCTCTCTCAAAAATAAACATTAAATTTTTTAAAAAATTCCTTGTCCTTAATTATTATTATTATTATTATTATTAATTATTATTAATTATTATTATTTTTTCATGGCCTGGAAGCCATCTCTCCCAAAGATAAAGTCCTTACCTCAGATGGACAGGAGACACTGCTGGTAGATTTTACTGCAAGATGTAATAGCTTATATGAGGGAGCCAAGGAGTGCAGATAGAAATTGGTGAATAGAGGGGCTTTTGCCAGAATTTGGGAAAGTATCTGCTGTGAGGAGGTATGGGAGGTCAGTGAGACAGGGCCTTCTCTGTCTTTGCAGACCTTCTCTGGGAATGGGTAGCCTTGTCTCTGAATGGCCAATACTACTGAGAGAAGAGTCATGTAGGAATAAGAGGTTGCCTGTCTCCTCTCTTGTGTGAGGAGTTAGGACAGACTGCTTCTCTGATCAGTCACCCTGTAAAGGAATTTTTCTAGCCCTCAAACAATTATCAGGCTGAGGTCACTGCTTAGGCTTTTAAAAATGCTTCCACTCCTATTGGGCTCTGAAGGAAAAGCTGAATAAAGGAAAAATCCAAGGAAGGGGATATGAGAAAACCCAAAAGGAGAACCTAAAATGACTGGCCTCACTTTCCCTGAGGGCCACAGTGAGCCAGGGCCCTGTTTTGGGGGTGGTTCTTTTGCCTTCCTGTGAGGACAATGACTTTGATCCCCCTCTCCTCCCCAGAAACTTTATTTAAAGGGAAATCTCTCCCCAGCTGACTTATTCCCTCACGGGAAATCCTAGTCTAGGAGATAGGATGTTAATAAATCCCCTAGGTATGATTCCTGACCTTCCACCTCTGCTTTCTTCTGTCAGTAAATGAGCTCTGCTGGCCCAGAGGGAACCCTTCACCTGTAAAGGAAAACAGAGGGCCATTTTCACATCCCTGACTGTGCATTTAGTGACCATGTCTTGGGCTAGTACTACCAATCTGCTCCAAGACCCATGGTATAATGAAGACCCTACATGGTCTCAGAAAAGCTGTGGAAGCAAGACTGTCTTAGTCTTCCCCCAAGAGGTAATCCTTTCACTGAACATAAGTGAGTATCTCAGAGCAAATTAACTAAGACAAATGCATACAGGATTTCCTGCTTTATTTTCCCTCCATAAATATGTTTTCTTTTTAAATTTTCTTACTCAATAGTTTTTGGACTCCTATGTGCCAGATGTACACAGTAATTCAACTTCTCTATATGTTATGCTACACTTACCACAAGTGTAGCTACCATTTGTCTCACTACATCACTATTACAATATCATTGACTATATTCCCTATCCTGTGCTTTTTATTCCTGTGACTTATTCAGTCCATAATGGAAAGCCTGTATCTTCCACGCCTCTTCACCCATTTTGCCCATCCCATACCTTCCTCCCTTCTGGCAACCGTCAGTTTGTTCTGTGTGTTAATGGGTCTGATCTTGCTTTTGGTTTGTTTATTCATTTGGTTTTTTAGATTCCACATATGAGTGAAATCATATGGTATTAGTCTTACTTAATCTGACTTATTTCACTTAGAGTAATGAATGCCCTCGAGGTCCATCCATATTGTTGCAAATGACACATCTTATCCTTTTTTAAGGCTGAGTAATATTTCAGTGTGTGTGTGTGTGTGTGTGTGTGTGTGTGTGTGTGAGTGTGCGTGTGTGTGTGTAAATCTATATTACATCTTCATTTTACATTTGTATTCCTAATACTTTTGATGCTGTTACATAACTTAATATTTTGATTTATTATACTGAGAATATTTCTGTCATTAGCTCTATGTAGATCATGGTATTTTAAGATCTACATAGTATTCCACTAATGTATGAGTATAAGCTTATAGGAAATTAGTAAAACAGATTTATTAAATAAGTGCACTTAGTCACTAGCTTGGTGTGTGCACTGACCTAGGTAAATCAGGAAATGGATATAGAAATACCTGGAGTCCACTAGGTGACATGTTGCTAACACAAAACTTCTCAGTTTCCTATCTGCTTGCCTTGTATTTCATACTAAAATAATCACCTGGACCTCTGCTACCTCATAAGCTATCGTCAGTGGTTTGCAGTGAGAAGAGATTAACCAGAAGTCTCCTAATTCTATTCCATAATGAAGTCTGTGCTTCCTTGAATGGTTTCCTTCTTCTGCTTTCCTTTTCTAAATGACCTTCAGCCACAGAACTAAGACAAAGAGCAAACCCAGGAAAGGCCATTTAGAGAGATATTAGTTCTGCATTTGTTTGCTTATTTAAATATTGAAGTGCAGTCAGTGTTCTGCTCAGAGCCAATCCTATCCCATCAGGATGCATGATTCGTGAACCTGTTCTATGTAAATTACAATAGAGTAGATAACATGGAACATTCTAACATGTATTTACAGTGCTGTTCTGCAGAAATCCAGCTGCCAGCTTGCAATCCATCCCTCTTCTTCCTTCTGGATTAGTTCCATGGTGGTGTTTTTGAGCCCTAGTCCCTAATTTAGGGCACAAGAACTCCTCTGGACTTCATAGAAGATATAGAGGCCAAGTTTAAGAGCATTTTCTACCCATCTCTGCTTGCTTTCCTGCGCTTAGCATCCTGGCCCTGGTATAGGTGTAGCGTATGGCGTAGGGCTCTCTTGACCTCTTGATTGCGTAAGCAGTAAATGATGGGGTTGAGCAAAGGTACAATGACAGCATAGAGTACGGAAACCAGCTTGTTGGTGTCAAAAGCTGAGAGTGCCTTTGGCCGGGCATAGATGAAGATACTGGCTGCATAGAAGATGATCACAACAGTGAGGTGAGAGGCACAGGTGGAAAAGGCTTTATGGCGCCCAGCAGCCGAGGGAATTCGTACCACAGCACCAGTGATGGCCATATAGGAGGCTCCAGTGACAGAGAGTGGCCCCAGCAGGATAAAAATGGCCAGAACAAACTCTGTAAGCTCTGCTGTTGACATGTCAGTACATGAAAGATTGAGTAATGGGGAGACATCACAGAAAAAGTGGTTGATGATGTTGGGTCCACAGTAGGAGAGGCGAGAAATGAGAAAAACTTTGACCATGGAGATACCAAAACCTCCAGCCCAGGAGCCAGCAGCAAGCTGCACACACTGCTGACCGCTGACAATGACAGCATAGTGGAGAGGATGGCAGATGGCCACATAGCGATCATAGGCCATAACAGCAAGAAGGATACATTCAGTGCAGCCCAGTCCCAGGAAAAAATAGAGCTGGGTCTTGCAGCCCTCAAAGGAGATTAGCTGTCCCTGGCTCTGTTTGGACCCAGCAAATCCAGCTAACATCTTGGGAATAGTGACAGTAACATACCAGATCTCCAAGAAGGACATATTAGCCAGAAAGAAGTACATGGGTTTGTGAAGGGTGGGGTGGTTTCTAATTGCCATAATGATGAGTGTGTTTTCAGTCAGCACCAACACATAGGCCAGCAGAGAAAGGGCGAATAAAAGTGCCCGCAGTGGCGCAGGAGCCGGGAAGCCCAGCAACACAAACTCACTTACCCTCCCACTCTGATTCCTCTGCTCCATAATGTCAGTCTTGCCCACTGATCTTTAGGAGAGAGAACAGAGGGCCTTCAGGAGGCAGCAACAAGAACCCAGGCTTTCTTGTGGTGGGTTTATATTGACAGAATGTTTGTATGCGTGTGATTCATCACCAAACTGAGGACGTCACTTTCTGCTGTAATCTGGAAATGAGCTAAGACAAAAGTAAACAAAAATGAACTACTTCATACTGGGAATAGGGTCAGAGTCTGTTCTGGCCCTTGGAGAAGAATATACTGATAAACGCTTGTAAAAGTGACACTAGTTGGTTACTGAAGAATATAGATCAAAACCAAATAGAGTAGTAAGAGAGTCTAGGCTGCCCTAAAGTGAGAGTTTGTGAGCTAGATTGTGACTCTGTTTTGAGGAAATAAGTTACACAATGGAGGAATAACAGTAGTAAACATGTAACACAATTGAGTATTTGCTATGCATTAATTGTATGGACACTGTTTTAAAATATTTGCAGATATTAATTCACTTAATCTTCAGAAGAACACTGTGAGTTAGTACGATTTTAACGCCACTTAACATCTAAGAAAACCGAGGCATAAAGAGATTAAGTAACATGTTCCAGATCACACAGATAGTAAGAGATGGAACCAGGAAGTCAGGACCTCAGAGCTTCGAAAATATTCAGGCAACACAAAGGAGCGACTATAAGATCCGTCCTGGATTTATATCCAGGGGAGAGGATCTTTGGGGCTCAGCTACAGAAGCAACTCCATACTACAAGAAAGAAGGAACATTGTAGAACCCAAGAAGTCACAGCATCTCTGGATTGAAACTTCTACAAAACCTGCACTTAGAGGAGGACTTGGGATGCACCTTGAAATTATATTAGGAAGGTATTCTGGATGGTAGAAATACTGAGAATCCCATCAGTTCTGAAAGTTGTGCTCTCTTGGAATGAAAGTAGCCCCCTTCTAGAGTATTGTCAAAAATTAAACTGAGGCATATTGAAAGTTTCAAGGGTTTATTTGAGAAACATTGATTTAAATTGGGCAGCACCAAATGGAAAGCAGTAAACTGCTCTATTGACAGAAGCTAATGGAAAGACTTCTATAGAGCAGACTCAGAAGAAAGGCAAGGGCATTATTTGATTAGCTACATTTAAGTGGTTGCCTTACTTGGGAAAGTTTCCTTGGCTGTTTGTGATTGGTAGTTCTTAAATTTTATTTTCTTGGATATGAACACATTTACAATTGACTCTAGCTTAAGTTTTGGTTTGCTTAATAAGTAGGCAACCAAGGCATGAGAGCCATCACAGTCTAATGGCCTCTTTGTTTAATTATTTTGCCAGTAACAAGACCAATAAAAAAGCATACATTTAGTAGAGTACTCTCTTTGTTTACTTTGGTATCAAAAATAAAATTTGCCCTTTCAAAATTTCAAGCCTCTTCTGGATTTGATGTGCAACAGAAGCAGACATAGTCACATGGGGTTATTGTCACCCTACTGTCTCGACATGACCATACATTGGAAGGGAGTACAGAGATTAGAAAGGAGAATAGGAGAGAGTCAGCTAAACATCAGGGTGCTATTTCCCCCAAGGAGTTTCCTTACTTTTTAGTTTCAAGCTCGTTCCTCTGAGAACAATATCAAACTTCATATATCAAACTTCAACCTGCTAATGACTTTTTTCTAGCTTTGTTGAGAGATAATTGACATAGAACATTGTGTAAGCTTAAGGTATACTATGTGACAATTTGATACAGGTATATATTGTGAAATATTTACCACAATAAAGTTAGTTAACACATCCTTTACCTCAGACAGACTAAAAGTTTTAGTACATAAAAGGCAAACAAGAGACTTACTAAGTCTTTAAGTGGCTTACAGTCTAGTGGTGGGGATATAGCTTCATCTTCTCATTCTTGAAAATTTAAACTCCTATGCCTGCCATTATACCAGGTACCAGCTTCATAAAAGGGAACCTAAAAATTACAATTGTAATTGTACAATTACATTCATATCCTTACCCTTGATCCTTTCTCCTCAATACCTGCCTGATATACTATTTGTTGTGCATTTAACCCTCTTGGCCTCAGATCTTCCCGCTTATCCTTTAATCTTCTCTATCCTCATATTTGATGCTCTGCACGCTAAAAACAAAAAGTCAGCCTCTCACATGTGGGCTCCTAATTGGTCTCACTGCCTGTAATCTTTCCCTGAAGCTCAAATCTGACCATTTCATTTCCCTACTTAAAATTCTTCCATAGTATCCCACTGCCTACACAATAACATTCAAGCTATTTAACGAGGCACATAAGTACCTCATGATATGCACTTCTATTACCAAAACCTTGTCTCTTGTCACAGACTACATTGTATTTTATACCTTGCAGCTCTTGGTATACTACATGATGATCACATCTTGGGGGGGGGCAATGTCTGGGTAGCTCAGTAAGTTAAGTGTCTGACTTTGGGTCAGGTCATGATCTCACAGCTTGTGAGTTCTGAGCTCTGGGTCAGTATCTATGCTGACAGCTCAGATCCTGGAGCCTGCTTCAGATTCTGTGTCTCCGTCTCGCTCTGCCCCTCCCCAACTCACACTCTGTCTCTCTCTCTCCAATATAAATAAACACTAAAAAATTTTTACAGCATGCTTATCACCTCTGTACCTTTGCTTATGCTGCAATCTGCATAAGGGTGGCCAGCTCCGAATTAACCTTCAAATCTTGGCTTTTGTGGCATCTCCACATAGAGGCATTAATTGTCCTTCTTTCTTTCTTTCACCTAACACTTGTTTGGTGAGGTTCCTCTCATTACTGTTCCCATTAGAGCCTGTGAAAGCCTAGCAATTATTTCACTAGCTGTATCACTGCTGCTATTATTCAGGTGGATGTACAGGAAGAACTTTATGCCAAGTGCTTCAGATGTCCTTAATGGTATAGCAAGGAGTGGACATAATTCTCTTAGTGTCACATGGGTCCCTCAAATACAAAATGTCTAGAAAAATATTTCCTAAGCCTGTTATTCCTTTATCACAGTCAATAACATTAGTTTCCATGCAGTCACCTATACCAGAGATCTGAAAGTCTCCTACATATTTATTCTCCCCATCCCAAACCCACATCTCACTCACAACTAATCTAAGTTATATCTTAACTTCTTCTTTAATTATCTCTCATGTCTGTCCTTCTCTCCTGTCCTATTTCTACTGCCTTCCCCCCAGTCGCTTATGCCCATCAGGTCCTTGTTATTTTTCAGTTTAGCTATTTCAGTATCTTATTACCTGATCTTTCTTCCTCTGGTCTCAACCCTCATAAATCTAAATGCCATTTGTTTCTAGAGTGAGATTTTATGTAGAAGTATGACCATATCACTGGCCCCAGTGCATCCAATTTGGGGAAAATACATACAAAATAAGCCCCAAATATATTTCTTTTAACTGTCCTACAATAATCCAGTCATTGCCCACTATTTCCCTTTTTCTAAGTGTGACATGTTGTTCTCTAAGTCTGGAATTTGCACATACTCTTCTTTCTATCAAAAATATCTATCCCTAATCCTAGAAATTATTGTTTATCCCTCATGTTTCAGTTTGTTAGTTACCATGTTCCAAAACTACCCATATTTCTAGACATAGATTATTTACTGATATATCTGTCTCTCCTTTTGACAATAGCTCCTATTATAAGCTCGGCTTTAGTAAAGGTATTATGGCTATTAGTAAAAGTAAATGGGTGTATGGACGGATGGGAAAATGGAGAAAGGTATGATACAGGCAGAACTGATAAATTGCAGATCATAGGAATGGGCTGTAAAGAAGGCATGATGTAAAAAGGAGTTGTTTGGAAATGATCAGGAGTAGAGAATTTAAATGGATTACCAGAAAACTTGACAGAATTGGAATAATATGTAAGGAAAACAAACATCAAATGTAGAAGAATGAGTAGACCTGCAGGAACCAGATAAAACATAAGAAAGTTAGATTATGTGCAAAGAGGTTAGAATTTCTGTAGATAATATAGAGCATATTTGGGTAGGATAAATTTGCTATATAGACAAAAGATCCAATGAAAGAAGATTAGGCAAAGATATCTATAACATAGAAAGAGTTGACTATGAATGGAAGATTATAAAAGCTTTAGGGAGGCCAGGCACATTACAAATAAATAAAGAAACCAGCTATGAGTGGAAAACATGTAGAAAGCAATATCAGTCTGAGGATTAGGATGGACCAGGTGTGGAAAATACTGATAGGACTTTGGGTATTATTAGGTGTAGACAGTAACAGGAAGAGAAATGTATTAGACAGAAAGAAAACATGGGGAAATTGACCACTTGAAGAGGAATGAAGGAGATAATAGAATACACTCACTTTATTTGGATGTCTTTCCCTCAGAGTCCTCCTAAGATGACCAGGCTGGTTAGGAAAGGACTTAGGGAATGTGTATAAAAGAAATGTGATGCATCAGGACAAAGAAAGATAGTATAGAGACTCCATCTTCTCTTCCTCCCATGATCAGAGAACACTGCCAAATCAGGAAAGGTGCTTTTATCTTGCACCTCCCTCCTATGGTCCCCTTTTGCCCTACTCCTTCTGATGCCTTGGGATGGCTTTGATGCAGGAGCCCAAGAAACCAAAACAAACAAACAAACAAACAAACAAACAGACTGGGACAGACGAAAAATATATGTTTGGGAAAGTTAGGAAAAAGAAGTTTATCAGGAAAGTTCCATGAAGAAGTGGTCACAATAAATACCCTACAACCTCATAGTTTCTCCCCTTGCCTCCCGCTTGTCAGTCTCCACTCCTTTCTATCATGCCACATTCCTGTTCAAAGGAAACCCTTTAGCTTTGGGCCAAGTCAGTCTGGCTTAATATCCTAGCTCAGTCATGAAATCTTGGGCAGTTTATTTAACATCTTTGAGCCTTAGATTCTTAATCTGTAAAATGGAATTAATGTACCTCACAGAGTTGCTGAGAGAAGTAAATGTTATGAGATGTATCAAGTGCGTAGAACATGATAGGGACTCAACAATGCCAGATTGTTTCTTCCTTTATCTCCTGATACCATGTAGGTCACATTTCTTAATTCCCTGACGTCATAGGAGCACCGAGTTGAGAGTTAGGGTTTTTGGCTTTTAGTTTCATGTCTGTAGCTGATATTCTGTTTAATCTAGGGTGTGTTAAAGATCAGTTTATTAGGGCCCAAACTTAGGGGAAAATGCTCAGTTTCCAAAGCTGTTTGGATTTTGTAATTGCAGATAAGGGCTTATAGAATCTATATCTATTTAAATAATGAAAACCATCAGATTCTCTTAAAGGCAGAGAACAAACTGAGGGTTGCTGGAGGGGGCAGCGTGAGGGGATAGGTTAAATGGGTGATGGGCATTAAGGAAGGCACTTTTGGGGATGAGCACTGGGTGTCATGTTTAAGAGATGAATCACTGGGTTCTACTCCTGATCCAAGACTACATTGTATATTAAGTAACTTGAATTTAAATTTAAAAAATAAAAACAAATAAAAACATGCATATACAAAAAGGGGAAATACTAGATATGTTCTTATTAAAACAAGATGGCAAAAATATTCTTCATACCTGTTATTTCATTGTGCTTTGGCAGTTTCTGTCAATACAGTACAACATGACAGAAATGAACAATACATATTTAAAGGACAGATGCAAAAATATTTGCATATATGATTAAGCTCATGAAAACTAAAAGTACTAAACTAAAAACTGTTAGATAGTTGTAGGAAATACTACCTAAAGATTCCATGTACCCTTTGCCCAGTTTCTCAAATGTAACACGTTACAAACTATAGTACATTAACAGGTTATTGACATGGATGCAGGAAGGATACAGAATAACTTCATGACGAGGTTTCTCATGTTGCCCTTTTATCAGCAAACCCATTTCTCTCTAACCCTTATCTTTTCCTTAAGTTCTGGCAGCCACTATATTTTCTCCATTTCTGTAATTTGTCATTTCATAAATGCAATGTGACTGGAATCATTAGAAATTGGCTTTTTTTCACTGAGGCTCATCCAGGTTATTCTGTATATCAATTGCTCTGACTTCTGTTTTTTATTGCTGAGCAGTATTCCATGCCATGGATGTTCCTCTGTTTGTTTAAGCACGCACCAGTAGAAGGACATTTGTGCTGATTCCAGTTTATGAATAAAGCTGCTATAAACGTGTACGTAAGTATTCATGTCCTAAGGATAAAAGCACAGAAGTGCAATTGCTGAGTCATATGTTAATTTCGTGTTTCGTTTTTTAAGAAGCTACAGACTGTTTTCTAGAGTGGATATATCATTTTACTTCACCACCAGAAATGTCTGAGTGGCAGTTTCTCTGCGTCCTTGCCATTATTTGGCATTGCCACTGTTTTTCATTTAGTGTTTTTGATAGGTGTATAGTGATATAATTGTGATAAGATTTGAATTTCTCTAATGGTTAAAGAAATTAACCATCTTTTCATATGTGTATTTGCTGCCAGTATTTGCCTCAATGAAATGTCTCTTTGTGTCTTTTGCCCATTTTCTACTTGGATTGTTACAGCTTTTTTTTCAGTAAAGAATTTAATGATTCACCACTTACATATAACACCCAGTGCTCATTCAACAACTTCCCTCCTTAATATCCACCCTCCATTTAGCCCATTCCCTGCTCACCCTCAATGTCTTCTCTGTGGTAAAGAGTCTCTTATGGTTTGCCTCTTATCTTTTTCCTCTTTCCCCTATGTTCATCTGTGTTGTTTCTTAAAGTCCACATATGAGTGAAATCATATGGAATTTGTCTTTCTCTGACTGACTTGTTTCCCTTAGCATAATACATTCTAGTCCATCCACATCATTGCAAACGGCAATATTTTATTTTTTTGACAACTGAGTAATATTTCATTATATGTATATACCATATCTTCTTTATCCTGTCATCACTCGATGGGTATTTGGGCTCTTCCAATAATTTGGCTAATGTTGATAGTGCAGCTATAAACTGGGCCTCTTAACAGCATTTCACAGAGGAAACCTTTTAATTTTGATGAAGTCTGATTTTTTAAATTTAAATTCAAGTTAGTTAGCATATAGTGTAGTGTTGGTTTCAAGAACAGAATTTAGTGATTGATCACTTACATATAACTCCCAGTGCTCATTCCAACAGCTGCTCACTTTAATGCCCATCACCCATTTAGCCCATCCTGCCACCTACTTCCCCTGCAGTCCTCAGTTTCTTCTCTATATTTAAGAGTCTCTTATGGTTTGCCTCCCTTTCTGTTTTTATCTTATTTTATTTTCATTCCTTTCCTCTATGTTCATCTGTTTTGTTTCTTAAATTCCACATATGAGTGAAATCATATGATATTTGTGTCTTTCTCTGATTTATTTCTCTTGGCATAATACACTCTAGTTCCATACATGGTGTTGCAAATGGCATGATTTCATTCCTTTCAATCATGGAGTAATATTTCATTGTGTATATATACCACCTCTTCTTTATCCATTCGTCAGTCCATGGACATGTGGGCTCTTTCCATAATTTGGCTATTGTTGATAGTGCTGCTATAAACAAATGGATGCCTGTGCCCCTTCAATCAGCATTTCATATCCTTTGGATAAATACCTAATAGTGCAATTGCTGGATCATAGGATAAGTCTATTTTTAATTTTTTGAAAAACCTCCAGGGGTGCCTGGGTGACGCAGTCGGCTAAGCGTCCGACTTCAGCCAGGTCACGATCTCGCGGTCCGCGAGTTCGAGCCCGGCGTCAGGCTCTGGGCTGATGGCTCGGAGCCTGGAGCCTGTTTCAGATTCTGTGTCTCCTTCTCTCTCTGCCCCTCCCCCGTTCATGCTCTGTCTCTCTCTGTCCCAAAAATAAATAAAAAAATGTTGAAAAAAAATTTTAAGAAAAACCTCCATACTGT
This sequence comes from Acinonyx jubatus, assembly GCF_027475565.1. Lineage (NCBI taxonomy): Eukaryota > Metazoa > Chordata > Mammalia > Carnivora > Felidae > Acinonyx > Acinonyx jubatus. Next base: position 50,795,340 of record NC_069390.1, on the reverse strand, counting down.
TTTCTAGAGTGGCTGTACCGGTTTGCATTCCCACCAGCAGTGCAAAAGGGCTCCCCTTTCTCTGCATCCTTGACAACATCTGTTGTTCATTTTAGCCATTCTGACGGGTGTGAGTTGGTATCTCATCATGATTTTCATTTGTATTTCCCTTATGATGAGTAATGTTGAGCATCTTTTCATGTGTCTGTTGTCATCTGGATGTCTTTTTTGGAAAAGTGTCTATTCCTGTCTTTTGCCCATTTCTTCACTGGGTTATTTGTTTTTTGGGTGTTGAGTTTGATAAGATCTTTATGTATTTTGGATACTAACCCTTATCCAAAATGTCATTTACAAATATCTTCTTCCATTACGGTTGCCGTTTAGTTTTGTTGACTGTGTCCTTTGTCGTGCATAAGGAATTTTTATCTTGATGAGGTCACAGTAGTTCATATTTGCTTTTGTTTCTCTTGCCTCTGGAGATGTGTCAAGTAAGAGGTTGATGCAACCAAGGTCAAAGAGGTTGCTGCCTGTTTTCTCGTCTATGATTTTGATGGTTTCCTGTCTTACATTTAAGTCTTTTATCCATTTTGAATTTAATTTTGTGTATGGTATAAGAAAGTGGCTCAGTTTCATTCTTCTGCATGTCGCTGTCCAGTTTTCTCAACACCATTTCTTGAGACTGTCTTTTCTCCATTGGATATTCCTTCTTGCTCTGTCACAGATTAGTGGCCAAACATTTGTGGGTCCATTTGTGGGTTCTCTATTCTGTTCCATTGATCTATGTGTTTGTTTTTCTGCCAATACCATACTGTCTTGATGATTACAGCTTTGTAATACAGCTTAAAGCCCAGAATTGTGATGCATCCAGCTTTGGTTTTCTTTTTCAACATGACTTTGGCTATTCAGGGTCTTTTCTGGTTCCATACAAATTTTGGAATTGCTTTTCCTGTTCTTTGAAGAATCCTGGTGTTACTTTGATAGAGATTGAATTAAATGCACAGACTGCTTTGGGTAGTATGGACATTTTAACAATATTTGTTCTTACAATCCAGGAACATGGAATGTTTTTCCATTTCTTTGTGTCTTTTCAGTTTCTTTCATAAGTGTTCTATAGTTTTCAGCATACAGATCTTTTGGATAGCATAGCAAAAGCATACCTCCTTGGTTAGACTTATTCCTTAGGTATCTTATGGTTTTTGACACAATTGTAAATGGGATTGATTCCTTGGTATCTCTTTCTGTTGCTTCATTATTGGTGTATGTAAATGCAACCAATTTCTGTACATTGATTTTATATCCTGCGACTTTACTAAATTCGTGTATCAGTTCTAGCAGTTTTTGGGTGGAATCTTCAGGTTTTCCACATACAGGATCATGTTGTCTGCAAAGAGTGAAAGTTTGGCTTCTTCCTTGAGAATTTGTGTGCCTTTTATTTCTTTTTGTTGTCTTATTGCTGAGGCCTAGGACTTCCAGTACTATGTTGAACAACAGTGGTGAGAGTGGACATTCCTGTCATATTCCTGACCTTAGGGAGAAAGCTCTCAGTTTTTCCCCACTAAGGATGATATTAATTGTGGTTCTTTTGTATATGGCCTTTATGATGTTGAGATATGTTTCTTCTGTCCATACTTTCTTGAGGGCTTTTATCAAGAAAGGATGCTATATTTTGTCAAATGCTTTTTCTGCATCTCTTGAGAGGATCATATGGTTCTTATCCTTTCTTTTATTGATGTGGTGTATCACATTCATTGATTTGTAAATATTGAACCACCCCTGCAGCCCAGGAATAAATCCCCCTTGATCATGGTGAATAATTCTTTTAATGTATGTGGAATTCGATTTGCTAGTATCTTGTTGAGAATTTTTGCATCCAGGTTTATTAAGGATATTGGCCTATAATTCTCCTTTTTTGTGGGGTCTTTTCTGGTTTTGGAATCAAGGTAATGCTGGATTGACAGAATGAGTTTGGAAGCTTTCCCTCCATTTCTATTTTTTGTAAGAGTTTGAGAAGAATAGGTATTAACTCTTCTTTAAACGTCTGATAGAATTCCTTTGGGAAGCCATCTGGCCCAGGAATCTTACTGGGAGATTTTTGATAACTGATTCAATTTGCTGGTTATGGGCCTTTTCAAATTTTCTATTTCTTCCTGTTTGAATTTTGGTAGTATGAGTTTCTAGGAGTTTGCCCATTTCTTCCAGATTGTCCAGTTTGTTGGCATATAATTTTTCATAGTGTTCTCTTGTAATTGTTTGTATTTCTGTGGTGTTGGTTGTTATCTTTCCTCTTTCAGTCATGATTTTATCAATTTGGGTCCTGTCTCTTTCTTTTTGAGAAGTCTGGCTAGGGGGTTATCAATTTTGTTTATTCTTTCAAAAACCAGCTTTTTATTTCATTGATCTGTTCTACCGAGTTGTTTCTATATCATTTATTTCTTCTCTAATCTTTATTATTTCCTTTCTTCTTCTGGCTTTGGGCTTTATTTGCTATTCATTTTACAGCTTTTTTAGGTGTCAGGTGAGGTTGTGTATTTGGGACCTTTCTTGCTTCTAGAGATAGGCCTGAATTGCAATGTACAGTTCTCTCAGGACTGCCTTTTCTGCATCCCAAACATTTTGGACTGTTGTGTTTCATTTTCATTTCCTTTCATGTATTTTTAAATTTCTTCTTTAATTTCCTGGTTAACCCATTCATTCTTTAATAGAATGTTCTTTAACTTCCATGTATTTGAGGGATTTCCAAATTTTTTCTTGTGGTTGATTTCAAGTTTCATAGCGTTGTGATCTGAAAATATGCATGGTATGATCTCGATTTTTTGTACCTGTTGAGGGCTGATGTGTGACCTAGTATGTAATCTATTCTGGAGAATGTTCCATATGCACTTGAGAAGAATGTGTATTCTGCTGATTTAGGATGAAATGTTCTAAATATATCTGTTAAATCCATCCAGTACAGTGTGTCATTCAAAACCATTGTTTCCTTGCTGATTTTCTGCTTAGATGATCTGTCCATTGTTATAAATGGGGTATTAAAGAGTTCTAGTATTATGGTATTATTATCAATGAATTTCTTTATGTTTGTGATTAATTGATTTATATGCTTGGGTGTTTCATATTGGGGGCAGAAATATTTACGATTCTTAGATCTTGATAGATAGACCCTTTAATATTGTTATAATACCCTTTTTCATCTTTTATTACAGTCTTAGCTTTAGGTCTTTGGTTTGTCTGATATAACATGGCTACTCTGGCTTTCTTTTGACCTCCATTAGCATAATAGATTGTTCTCCATCCCCTCATTTTCTATCTGCAGTTGTCTTTAGGTCTAAAATGAATCTCTTATAGGCAGCATATAGATGGATCTTATTTCTTTATCCATCTGATACTCTGTGTTTTGATTGGAGAATTTAATTCATTTATATTCAGCGTGATTATTGAAATATATGAATTTAGTGCTATTGTGTTGTCTGTAGAGTTGGGTTTCTCGTGATGCTCTCTGGTCCTTTGTAATCTTTGTTGCTTTTGGTCTTTTGTTTTGTTTTGTTTTTCTCCACTCAAAGAGTTCCCCATAAAATTCCCTGTAGAGCTAGTATAGTGGTCACAAACTCTAGTTTTCTTTATCTGGGAAGCTCTTTGTCTCTCCTTCTATTCTGAATGACAGCCTTGCTGGATAAAGAATCTTGGCTTCATATTTTTCCCATTCAGCACATTGAATATTTCCTGCCACTTCTGGCCTGCCAAATTTTAGTGGACGGGTCTGCTGCTAACTTGATTAATCTTCCCTTGTAGGTTAAGGACTTTTTTTCCCTTGCTGCTTTTAGGATTCTTTCCCTGTCTGAGTATTATGTCAAGTTGACTATGGTATTCCTTGGTGATAGTCAGTTTGTGTTGAATTTAATGGGAATTCTTTGTCACTCTTGGATTTTGATATGTGTGTCCTTCTCCAGGTTAGAGGTGTTTTTAGCTATAATTTACTCACATAAACTGCCTGTCCCTTTTTCTTTCTCTTCATCTTCTGGGATTCCTATGATGGGAATGTTATTCCTATTTAATAAGTCACTGAGTTCTGGAAGTCTTCCTTTGTGATCTTTTGTCTTCATTTTCCTCTTCTTTTAACCTTTATTATTTTCCATAATTTTATCTTCGGTATCACTGATTCACTGCTCTGCTTTGTCCATCCTCACCGTCATGGCATCCATTTGAGATTGCATCTCAGTTATAGCATTTTAAATTTCAGCCTGACTGGATTTTAGTTCTTTTGTCTCTGCAGAGATTCTTTGGTGTCTTCTAAGCTTCTTTCAACCCCAGCTAGTATTTTTATAATTATGGTTTTAAATTCCAATTCAGATATCTTACTTATGTCTGTGTTGATTAAATCCCTAGCCATGAGTTCTACTGCCTGTTCTTTTTTTGGCAGGTGAATTTCTCCTTCTCATCTTGTCCAGAAAAGAAAAGAAGAAACAAACAAACAAAAAAACAAGAAAACAAAGATAAAAACCTAAAAAAAACATGAAAACTGTACCCTAGGTGTGTTTTTGTCTGCTTGTTAAAAGAATCTAGATTGAAAAATAAAATAAAATAATAAAATAAAATAAACAATAAAGTAAAAAATAAAATAATATGTATATATAAAAACAGAAAATAGTAATAGTAAAAAATTTAAAAAGGAATTTAAAAATAAGAAAATAAATGAAAAAATAATAATTAAAAGATAAATAATAAAAGCAACATGGAAGTTTGATCCTATTTCCTATAGAGCTGAAGTCTATGATCAGTACACATGGTGCAAGTGAGTTGTTTGTGCTTGTCTTCTGTGGGAGGGCCTGCTGTGCTGATTCTCATGCTGACTTATTTCAGCAGAAATGTGCTTCCTTGGGCAAAAGAAGGCAGGGCTTGGTGTAAGTGGCTCTGGCCTCCACTAAGTGGCACTGTTTTTCTCCCTGAAAGCTGAAAGCTTTCAGCTCTGAAGGGCAGAATGAATATGTGGTGCCCTACTCTTTTGCCCAGAGTTGAAAGTTCACACCCCCTGCTCCTCAGAGAAACCTTACTGAAGAGCAATTAATCACCCCTCTGTGTCCCTGGTTTCAGTCAAAACTCTATGTTCACCCAGCCTGTGTCCAAGTTTTTTTACCTCAGGCATGGGACTGAGTTTCAAAACTCCAAATTTTAGGGATTCCTGTGAGAGCAGAACTTTTTCCTCTGGGGGAGGGCCTCACCATGGTTCTGTCAGCCTGTGCTAAGAAAACAGTGGTGGGACTATGAAACTGTTCAGTTTATGTCTAAACAGATCAGAAAGACAACACCCCTGCTTGCTGCCCTCAGCTGGTGCAAGTCTCTTCTCTTCTGCCTGGAAACAGCACAGCATGTTGGTGTGACCCATATTTCTTGTAACCCCAAGGGATCCTCACATCGTGCTGTCACTCCTGGGATTCTGCCCTGCTTCACCATCTGAGCACCTTTAAGCCAGGCACTTCCCCCATGGTGGCAGCAAACTTCTAAAAGTTCAAATTTTGCGCTCTGCTGCCTATACTCTTTTGCGGTAGCCTTTGTAAACAGGCTCCCTCCCTATGGCCTCCCCCATGTAAACAGACCAATACACAGAGCAGATACCTTCCCCAGTAAATTCTCTGCACCTCCTAGCTTTCAAAAGGTGGTCACAGTTGTAGTCTTGCAGATTTGTTCTTTCAGAACTCCACTTGATTTCTTCAGTTTTCAGAATGATTCGATAACTTTCTAGCTGTGTTCAAGGGACAAGATGAACTTAGGGTCTCCCTACTCTTCCACCAATTTAATTCCTCCTCTTGATGAAATCTGATTTATCAATTTTTTCTTTTGTGAATGTTTTGATGTGTGAATTCTAAGAATTTTTTGTCTTACCTTAGTTCCAAAGGTTTTCTTCTGTGTCTTTCTTCAAGGTTTTATAGTTTTACATTTCATATTTAAGCCCATGTTCCATCTTTAGTTAATTTTTGTATATGGTGTAAGACTTGGGTCAAGGTTAGTTTTCTTCATCCATGGATGCTCAAATATTCCAGCACCATTTGTTGAAAGGGCTTTCTTTTCTCCATTGAATTTCTTTTTCACATTTTTCAAAAGTCAATAAGCTTATGTTTATGGGTCTATTTATCGATTGTCCATTCTGTTTCATTGATCTATATGTCTATTCCTCCATAAATTACGCACAGTATTGATTACTGTAGCTTATGTTATATGATGCAGATGTTAGCTAATGCTATGGTGGTAATCACATTGCAATATTTAAATGCTATGAAATCAACACACTGTACGCCTGAAACGTACAGAATGTAGTATGTCACTTATATGTCAATTTTTTTCTAAAAAAGGAAAACTGAAGAGAAAAAAAGTGCATTATATTTACCCATGCTTTTGTTTCTGTATTCTTTCTTATTCCATACTTCTTTTGTCATTTCCTTTTAGAGAACTTTTTATATCCACTATTTAAGGGTATGTCCGCTGATAACATTCTTTTAGTTTCCCTTTATTTGAGAATGTCTAGATTTCTCCCTAATTCTTGAATGACTTTCACCAGATATTGGATTCAAAGTTGACTGCTTTTCTTCAGCATTTGAAAGCTAGTATGCTCTTTTCTTCTAGCCACCATGGGTTCTGAGGAGAAATTTGCTGTCATTCAAATTGATTTCCCCTGTAGACAAAGTATTTCTCCCTTGCTGCTTTAAAGATTTTTTTTATCTTCAGTTTTCCTAAATTTGTCTCGGGTACGGCTTGTGGATTTCATTGGGCTTATTCTATTTAGGGTTCACCCAGCTTCCTGAATCTGTAGATTTGTCTCTTGCAAAATTTGGGGATTTTCAGCTACTACTTGAGTATTTATTCAGCTCCAATCTCTTGCCACTCCCCTTTCTGGACTCTGATAATCTGAATGTCAAGAACTTTTGTTATAATCTCACCAGTCCCCTCCATTCTTTCCCCTGCATTCTGATGTTGAGCCCATCCACTGAGCTTTTTTATTTCCTTATTTTGTTTTTTAATTCTAAAATTTCAATTGTATCTTCTTTACATGTTCTATTTTCTTTGCTGAGATTGTATTTTTCATTTGTTTTGTGTTCATAGTTCCTCTTTATAATGGCTACTTTAAAATCTTTTTCCATAATCCTAACATTTCTATAATCCCAGAATTAGCATCCCTTGATGGTTTTTATCATTTAGTTTGAGATCTCCCTTGTTCTTGGTATGATGAGTAATTTTTTATTGAAACCAGCATATATTGGGTATTCTCTTATGAGACTTTCATCTGATTTAAACCTTCTGCTGTAACTGGTTTTCTCTGACATTTCTCCTACATGAGAAAGAGATGACCTTGTTATTGCCAGGTTTGGGTAGAATTCTTGATTCATTTTTCACCCTCCATTAAAATTCAAATGTGGAGCTTCTCACTATAGCTGGGCAAGGATGGGAGTTTTAGCTACCTATTATTCCACTGACACCTTCCCAGGAGGAGTAAGACAGCTTAGTTATTGCTTCCTATATGCCTTCCACTGATACCACAATGGGTGGCCTCATTACTGCTGGGTGGTGGCCAAAGTTCTGACTCACTACTAGGCATGTAATTCTTATGGCCGATGCAAAAGAAAAAATTACCGCCTAATGTTTCTTTTATGAGTGTTATGGTTTTCAAATCTACATTCAGGGAATATTTGAAATCAAGATTTGCGTAATAAGTTCAAGAAGTATGTTAGTAGAAACAAGAGGTAGCCGTATCAATTCATTTGCATGCTATAGATTGTCCAGTCAATTTACACAATATCCATTTGCTAATGAACGACTGACCACGTCTCTATCCTACACACGTCCAGCCTACCTGTCATATTTTACTGTTTTGTCCTGTTCTACACCACTTTGTGTGTCATATATTTGTTGTTTTGTACTGTGAAGCGTATAGTGTTGTTTGTGTTATTTTCTTGGTGGCTGCGCTGTTGTTTCTTAGTGTGTTGTCTGTGGGTGGAAGGCGAGATTGAGTCAATTTTTGTGCAAGGATAGTACGATAGCGGTTTGTGTGAACACATGTACAGCAGTAGCGAGAGAAGTATTAGCAATATTTGAAAAAGAGAGGTATAAGGTGTACAAGGTAACTCTCAGACTAGATGAGGAGTTTCTAATTCTCTAAAGAGAGTATAATGATATAAATAAAAGATGAGCTCATAAGTTGGGGGGCGTTTGTGAAGGAGGACTATAATGAGTCAAGATGTTGACGAGTCTAGAAGAATTGCTAAGTGACTAAAAGTGTTATTAATGGACATGCTGTGAGAGTATGGTTAATAGGATTTCCTGAATATGTAGATTGCTTTGGGTAGTATGGACATTTTAACAATATGTTAATTCTTCCAATCCATGAGCATGGAATATCTTTCCATTTCTTTGTGTCATCTCAATTTTCTTTCACATGTTTTAATAGTTTTCAGAGTACAGGTCTTTCACCTCCTTGGTTAAGTTTATTCCTAGATATTTTATTCTTTTTGGTGCAATTGTAAATGGAATTGTTTTCTTAATTTCTTTTTCTGCTACTTTATTATCATGTACAAAAAATTATATAATATAACTGCTAGATATAAGAGAGTGCTAGTGTTGGCCTGAGAAACTTCTATTGAATTTTTTTATTATTATAGTAGGAGTCTTTAGGATTTTCTATGCATAATATGTCATCTGCAAATAGTGGAGGGATTAAACTTCTTCTTTACCAATATGGATGCCTCTTACTTCTTTCTTGTCTGATTGCTGTGGCTAGGACTTCCAGTACTATGTTGAATAAAAGTGGTGAGAGTGGACATCTTGTCTTGTTCCTGATCTTAGAGGAAAAGCTCTCAGTTTTTCACCATTGAGTATGATGTTAGCTGTGGGTTTTTCATATATGGCTTTTTATATGTTGAATTAGTTCTCTCTATACCTACTTTGTTGAGGAGATTTTTTATCATAAATGGATGTTGAATTTTGTCAAATGCTTTTCGCTTCTTTTGAGATTGTCATATGATTTTTATCCTTCATACGCATTATATTCCATTTTTATTTAAACTTCACTGCCAACTTTTAAAGGTAGATATTATGACCCATATTTCACAGAAGTAGGAAACAGAAAGCTCAAAGAAATCCAAATTCTAATAACTATAACTAAAAAACATAGAAGCCATCAACTGGAAATGTCAGAGGCTTAGCTAATATTTGCCCTAACTCAATTATTTTCCACCAGGTACCAATTGCCAGTGAGACTGTTTTAAAAGCCTGATTATGTTATTTATTAGTAAACCTGAGTGAATGAGTTTAGAAAGCACTAGAAAAAACATATTGGGGAAATTTTTTACAGACCCTAAAATATGGATGTCTAAACTTAGTCTTAGAAGAAGAAGGGCAACTAGGAAGGAATAGAGTAAGGGATTAGTTCTGTGCAGTAAGTAAACCAACTTAAGCTACTTTCGACAGGAACTAAAGTGCTCCCTAATGGCATATTACAGTCTTACAATAAATGGAAGAAGAACTGGGAACAATATACTCAACATCTGAGTTTAAAATTTGTGATTGTCCGTTATCTCAGATGTCTCAATCACAGTTCAGCTTTAGCAGTTGGAATATATGTGAATGGAAGAAATGTAAGAAGGATAATTTACAGGAGAAATATGTGAAAAATTAGTGTTGGAACAAATGTCTTTGTTCCACAAAACAGGGGCAGTGCATGCAGGGAGTGAAGAGAATTCCAAGAAGGCTTCACACTGAACTGTGTAGAGTAGGAGACTTGATGGGGGGCTTGAACCCATGAACCATGAAGATACATGGATCCTGAGCCGAGACAGGAGTCAGATGCTAACCTACTGAGCCACAACAGGCACCCAATGGTTTAATTCAAGTTCCTGTCAATATATCATACTTAAGTAGAAAAGCAATGTATTGCTTATGCGATACTATTGATTTAAAAATCTAAAACACATAACGAGTTTTTTTTAGGACTGGTTATGTTTATTCCAAGCATTCCTAATGAGATTTATTTCAACTTGATTTATATTTATCAAGTGCCATATCACTCAGAATTCCAGAAGCAAACAGAAAGAGATACCTGCTGAAATTTTTGAGCTAGAATTAAAATGCATGACTATTCCACTGAGGTTGGGCAAGGTGATGACAACAACACAAAGAATGTTGAGTCCGTAAGGATAGCATTGTGCAGAAACCCAGTAGGTGGCTGCCAGCCTTGGAAGACGGGTGCCCTTGTTTGCAGGACCTGTAGTTATTACCAGTCACCCACCACAGTGGCTTCATCTCTTGCCTGGATCCTTCAGTTTCTACTGGTCTTCTCATAGTGGCCCAACCAACTTGGAAATCAGAGGCAACAGAGCCAGAATATACTGTTCATGGAATCAATTCCTCCCACCCCCTGAGTGTTGGGGGTACAACAGGGGTTAAAGGAGTGCCCCCAAAGACTAGGTGACCTTGGAGAGAGAAGATAGAGAAATAACCAAAGCACAGGTGCCTACTGTGCTCAGGGACTCGTGGCTGGCATTGTAGACTCAAGGCATGAAAAGGCATGGTTTTCTGCCCTAGAGGAATTCAAATCAAGTGAGGAATCAAATGGCAAACTGACATTTATCAATAAGAATGAACAGGTGCATGCAGTTGTAGGACTTGTCCTGCTTCACTCTATCAGTGACTACCACTTGACCTGATGGAAGTGAATAGCGCCTGAAGATCTAGTACTTGGCAGAAACTGGAAAATGCCTGTATGAACTTATTATGATGGCCTCTTATATTTGGATAGTAAGAAAATTCCATATAACAAATTTGGGTCATGAGATTTGCCCGAGGATAGGTAAAACATGAATCTTATTTCCTCATGTGACCTTTTTCTTTCCTCAGGTCACTTAGGGTAATCAACTTTGTAGGTCTTTGAGTGTGCTGATACTTCATCTTGTCCTTGGCCATTTCCTATACTGCAGGCTACACTTGACACTATCACTACTGCCACACCATTTTACATTGGTCTAATTTCCTTCAAAGTGGTTAAGCACTAAATGTTATTTGTTGAAAAATTTTCCTCTAGTGACTTGCAATCACCCACAACTTATAACTGACTGAAGATAATCATGCCTTCTATCTTACCCCTCACTTGTTCTCTGAGCTGTCTAAGAGTGAAGGAAGAATATAGGTCTTATTTTTGTTGTTGAGTTGTTGAGATGTTGTTGACCAGCGTATATCTTCATAGGTCATACACAGTACAAACAATAGGGCACAAAAAAAATAAGAATGAATGAAGTTAAGCAATATAAGATTATTATATATGTAAGTGTTTTGAGTACTTTAGGCTGATAAAGTGATCAAAATGGAATGTTTCTTCTTGGAGGGTCAGTAAACTATTAGAAAAGACAAAATGATTGGTTGGTGTATTTGTTAAGGTGGGGAAATGGATCAGATTTTATTGAGGTTCAAATGAAGGTTGAGTGAATTCGTAAGGATATAAACAATAATAATAGAAAAATAGAGTAGGTCCTATTTAATTATATTAGAGAATCTTAAGTAGTAAAGTATTACTCATTATGTTTCACTGAGCAATATACATATAAGAAAAACTAACATTTCACAATCAGAAGACACATTTTTAGATCCCTACTTAAACATAGGTCAGAAGATATAGAGAGGCAAATGGATATCTCCTTTCTGATTTTTTTTTTCATAATTTATAGTTTCAGTTTTTTTCAATTTTCAGTCTCAATTCTGTTGAAAGGTCTCAAAATGGTACATTTCTTTTTTCTTAATCAACAGATCCCTCAATGGTATATAACAAATATAATGTGTCTTAGAAAAATTACGTAATTTCACTTTTAAGTTTTATTTATGTTGTAGGTCATATTTTATGATTGATGTATTGAGGCTTATCAGCTCGTATCTGTATCATTGTATGTAATGATATTTCGCCATGTTGTTTGCTGATAATCTTAGTCATTATTCACAGGTCAGGGGTATTGTGGAAGGACTCACAAGAATTCAAGAGCAAGGATAGGTAACATGTTTACTTAAGAGAAACATATCAACCTAGAAAGACAGCGAAAAGTTGTAGTAATAAAATTCATTATCATCGGTCATAAAACCTATCTGATCCCATCCCTTATAATGCAGATCATGAGCTGTTATAGTCCTAGAAGCCGAGGCTTCACTTAAAATGCGCAAAAACATATAAATTATGATTGGATATGATAAAAAAATTGAAGTTATCTACATGATGCAATAACAAATTGGTAGATGTCGATCAACCGACCGGAATACCTACCATCACCACTCCCACACCTATTATCGTGTATCATCGCTATAAGATAATTACTATATCTTAACTGATTGGATTGTGAATTGATTGTTCCATCCTCAGGCATGGAAGTGTGTGTTAACTAGGTGCCCTAGAGCTACTATCACAGACTCTTAGATATTAGAGAGAATCTAATTATAGTGGATTGTGGAGAAACTAGACTCCATTATCAAATATGGTATATAATATTTATTAAATATTGCAAAGATTGTGTAGGGGCAGGTGTCAGTTAGAGCTCGTCTGTATTCGTTCCTGTACATTAGTGGGGAGCTCAGTCTCGTTGAGTGTCTAGAGGTAGCTATAATACTAATCTCAGTTGTCAGAACATGATCTCATACTGGTGGAAGTGGGATGATCAAGACACTATTGCATCGGGCTCTGTTGTTGACAGTGCAGGAACCTGCTGGGATACTCTCTCATCTCTCTCTCTTATCTAGCCTGTCCCAGCTGCTCATGTCCTCTGTCTACTCTCTCTCTCTCTCTCCTCATAAATAATAGGACTTAAAATGTAATAAGCTAGGTAGCATGTATGTTGTGAAACTGATGATGTTGAAGACCTGCTGAAAAAGAGAAAAGTGAAGGTAGTATTCGAAGTAGATCTCTTGAAGTCCATTAAAGATCAGGCAAGTAATCATACTTAACTCATAGAAGCTCTATTTAGAGTAAATAAGAATGGTTCTATTATACGTGGTAAGTGATATAACTTATATGTCAACTGTCACTATAAGGCCGCGTCAGAATAGTTATATAACTCATGTCATTATCAAAGTAATTATAAGAAGGTCTATATAGGGTGTAGTTAACACATGGGGATGCAAGAGATATGGCATCTCTTCTACTCAATAGTGTCACTTGTTCTAGTGTTTAAATTATTTTCTCTTCATCTACATGCGCTCGGTGATTTTCTTTGAGAGATGTAGTATCTATAGAATAACACTAATATGCTGGAATTATGAAAGGTGTCATCACTAGGAATGTTATCCTTGCTGAAACACTTGTCTCCCTCCTACAAGGCCAGCAGGTGACTTAGCTGCAAGAATGAAGGAGGATGGGCACTGCCCCAAACCCCCATGGGTCTTTTTGACGCATTTTTCTTTACTGGTTTCTAAGGCAGTGATGAAGGGATTTAGCAATGGGTGTGAGGACGTCTGCGGTGTAACAAGCTAAGGTGATTAGTTTGTTGGATATTAAATGATTTGCAATAGCTCTGGGGTAAGTTGCCGTTTTGATGTTGTTGGCGTGGGTTGCCGAAATACATCAATATCCTGGGGCTCTGTATAATTGGAAATGTATAATGATCCACAGTGGAGGGGTGTGGTGCAACAGGTGTGGAGAAGCGCCTCTTTCTTCCTTCCTAGGGTGGAGGGTATCCGCCAGAATGGTAGAGGAGAGACAATGAGGGGATACAGAGAGAAATAGAGAGTAGCATGTTGAGTGGAAGAGTGGAAGACAAGAATCAGACAATTAGCCAATGCAAAGTCCACTATGCTGCAGCTCCGTGGACAATGTCTTTTGCAAAGCCAGCTTAAGGATTGGTGTGATATCAGCAGTAAAAAGTGGTTCATGGTCAGTAGAACACAAAAGGCAATCGCAAGTGAAATGAAATATCACTTTGATGACAGAGACCATGAAACCAAGCTTACCATAGGACGCAACGCCAGCAGCTGACACAACAACACTGTGGTCATAATGACCACGGTGTATTGGAAGTACGCACTGGATTAGAGGTAGGTGGCAAAGATGGGGTACTGGCCACAATAGCGCGAGAGGAAAAGGGTGGTCATAGGCGACGTTGAGGGATTGCAGAAGCTTCAAACGTAAGACATCCACACTCTGTATTGACCCAAGATTATGCAGGAGTGAGATGTAGGAGCGGGAGAAGAACAAAAAAAATAGGGATCATGCGAATACGTAGTGAAAAGAGAGATGCAGCCGTGTCTTGACAAAAGGAATCCAATACAAATGCTAAATGTACTTTTGGTGGAGCTGTGAACAAGAGACAAATACCAGACTCGCCAGAAAGGACAAGCTACTCTGGAAATAGTACATGGGTACTGTATGAGAGCGCAGTAGAGACCAAAGCTCAAGTGAGGGTCAGGGGAGGTAGTAGTCTCTATTGAAGTACCGAGCAAGTAGACCAACAAGGAAGAGGGGAGAAGAGCGGAGGATCTGGTAGCCATGGGGCGAGTGGGGGGAAGACCCGGGGAACTCCTAAGAGGATTCAAGAGTCCACCCAGAGGTGATGCATCTTTTTCACCCTCAGAGAAAATGATAAAAGGCACTAGAGGAGTATTGGAGTCTTTTGTATCAATACTACCAAATAATGGAAGAGAGCTTACGTCTATCAAGACAAGGGTAGAGAAGACGCGAAGGATGTGTAGTGAGAGATCCTGGAGCGGTGGTGGGCGTGCGGAATGAGGTCGTCGTGAAAGATAAGTTCTGTTGTAGAGCGAAGGGAGTCAGGGCTTGTGAAGATGTGTGCGAAGCCACACATGTTTCCAGGTAAGCATTGTGTGTGTGAGTTTGTTTTGGACGGAAAGGTGGGGGTGGGGTCGTGCGGCCTGAGATGTCCAAAGAGCCGGGGAGCTCCGATCGCTGGCGTGTCACGGGAGGGGTGTTGAGAATGTGTGGAGGTCCAGGCCGTGTTGATGTCGGGGGGTCGCCGGGGACCTGCGTCAGGGGAGGAAGTTGGATGGGTGCTCGTCCTTGTGTGTGTCAATCGGGTAGATCCGGCGTGTTAATTAGGAGTCTCGATGTCGGAAGTGATGTCTTTGCCGGAGAAGAATGGGTGAGGGTGTATGTGAAGTGATAGAAAAATAGTATTCAAAGGATAGAGTAAGATATTAAAAATTGGAAGTGATCCAATGGTCTGAAATATTGATCAGACACACTAGTTCTCTTAGTACAGAATGATCGATTTGTGGGAAATAGGAAAAAATAGTTCTTGAGAAAGTTCTTTAATGACTCTCCAGTTGCTTTCAGATAAAAATGGACAATGTTCATCTCAAGAGTCATATAATAGGAGGCACTTCATATATTGATTCAACTGAAAGATATTTATCTAGCATCATTCTTAGTGACCACTGGTAAATTGGTTTCTATGAATACCAGACATATTCAAGTAGGGTTTTTGCTCCCCGAAACACATTGACAATCAGTCTCCATACTTTGCTTACACTTTTCCCTTCTTACTATTCGTGCCCAATCACCTAAAGGTCTTTAATCAGCTGAGTTTCTATGATTTAAGATGTGAACATTTAGGGAGAATCTCACCGCAAACTATCAGTCAGATGTGCCTCCAAACAAGCTCAGATTCTGCCCCAGTGCACAACCCCCCTCCAGATGAATTGATGTTTTTCTTCATTACACCTGCAGTTTTCAAAATCCAGGGGAGAGTGTTGCGCTACAAACGGGAGTAAAATTTCCGACTTATGAGAATGATGGTAAAGTTACTTAGGGTCTATGATGTTACAGCAGCGGGACTGTATACTATTAGTTCAGCAAATACAGATTTTCATATAATTGAGAAAGTTACTTGAGAGTAAATCTTAAGTGTTTCATATAGTTGAAAGAAATGCTGAGAGTAAATACCACGAAAATGTGAGGGACTTGGGTAAAATATATGAGTGCGATGAAAGATTATTGCCTAACCTTATTGTGATAATTCATTGTACTTGGCGATATGAAATGAAGTTATCAAACCTCACATTGCTACGAACCTGAAACTTACATATGTATAGTGTCCCTTACGTATCTCAATTAAAGAGTTTGGGAAAGAGGACTCTGGGCCTTCATGGAGCTGTGAGCACCAATGCCTGCGATGTAGGATCAGTGACTGGAAAACAACAGATTATATTAGATCGAAATATAGATTAATCAAGGTGGAATTAATGAATCCTTGGAGGATTTGGGATCGCAGACAAGGAAGTGATAAGGGCAGAGGAAGGTGTGAATTCAGGGTATGTGTGGGCATGAGGGGCATGTAATCTATCGTAGCAGGTGTACACATTCTTTTGGACCATGCACCTCCGTCTTAAGACATACCACAGGGTAACTCGTCATCAGCACAACCATACCATACACGTCTGGAAAAACCAGGGGTATGATCCCTTAGTGGGTTTCTCAGTAACTTGGTTTAGATTGGGTCGTAGATAAATTCAGCCATTGTTTCAGGTTCTACCTAGAGGAGTAAAGGAGAAGCGTGATGCGCAAATGAGGGGCATGTGTGAATAAAATGTTAAAGACAGGCGATTCTTGCAAAGCTGGAAAGGAAGAATATAGTGAGTAGTTGCTCCAACTATTTTAATCTAGTGGTTCACAGAATATCTTTTGAAAACACAATAATTATGAGATGTTGTCTTTCCTTATTAAATACGAATTACTCATATCCATAAGACTTGAGGTGTAAGCATCCTGACCTTTTTGAATATTGTTTACTCTTTCTGACAAACTCTAATTTGTCTCTCCGCAATACCCTTCTCTTGACACATAGATGGAGGTGGTGAAGCTGAATTCAGGGAATCATTGGCTAGAGATCTACTGGCAATAGGCTCAGGGCGCACAGGGGTCAGATAGAACGATCAAGGCACTGAATAATATCATATTGATGGACACCAATGCCTCCTTTTCATAGCAGCACACTATGGTGAACGTGATCTCGAGTACTTGCGTTGCTGCGGTGGAAAAGGATTTTACGTTACCTCCAGCCTACCAAAACCAAACACGTATCACAGACACAAAGTAGTTCAGTAGGAAGTGGTTTCTACAGCGAGTTGTTTTTAATGCCTTTGACATGAATTCTTTTACCTACAAGAAAGAAGCAACATAGGTTCTCAGGAGGGATCAGTAAATAGTTGAGATCTCCCAGTGTTTCTAAGTCTCAGCAGGAAGAATATAAGAGATCTTTTTCCGTTCAGGATGATTTGTGGTGATAACATTCACATATTCCCCTCACAGCAGTGCTCAAGAAGTTTCCCCACACATGTTTACCTTTGCATACTCGTTAAGGTGCATTGAGCTTCAGCGTCGAGATAGTACCAGGCGTGTCATCGATGAGAAGAATATTCCAACTAATTATTGGACTAAAAGATCCGATTGCTGTAAAGTAGAATATGTTAATCATGCTAGCCGTACTGGTTTTGCGAGTGAAAAGGCAAATGTGATGTACTGGCACAGAAAGCACCTTAACATAGGTACTGGCCCTATGGGATTTTGTGAAGTGTTAGCATAGTTATGATCATATTTATGTCGACACTAGGACTCAACAGGATGTTATGTCAGAGGTGTTATTATAATCATATAGAATTTCCGCATTCTCGTCTCTTTTGCTCATCTTTTTTTTTTTTTCTGTTGCACTCTGGGGGAATGAGGTGAAGCCAAATTTCAGCGAGGCAGAGACTATATGATCTTAGAAAGAGGCCTTTGTGGTTATTCCAGATCACTTCATCTTGTCTCTTCTTATCCTCTACCTAGACTTCATTACTTATCATTATATTCAAGAGGTTATGCCCCATGGTTACGTCATAATTCCTCACTTTGTCTGCCTCATGGACGTTCCTCTCGCGCAAGGTTCGATTTTGTTTCATGGAGAAATGAAAGTGAATTCTGTCTTACTATTTTCTTGATTTTTTAGAACTGAAAAGCCACTAAGTTCTGGGAGTTCTCTATGGTATCTAAGGAAAGAAGTCCTTTCATTGTTCTATAGAACTTTTTTCAGTATTTTATGTGGCTTCTTTATCAAGATGCAAGACAGACCACTGGCAGACTTCTTCACGGAATAAGAAATATAATCTTTTGGGCCTGGTCATGTACCCGAAAGATCCCACAGCTGCCCCACATTTCCAACCTTGGGGTTAAGAGAGTTATTGAATCTTCATTTTCACATTCAATACCTCCACATACCCATTTTCCAATAATGGTGCTTGCAGCCACTCTTCCCAGGTTCCTCTCATCTTGCCTTGGAGCTTGCTCTGGATCAAGATTGATCAACACAAACAACAACATTTGAATTTTCAACCTACTTACCATATTCCACCTGCCTTCTCTTCAAAGAGTGGAAAAAGATTCTGCAGATGTATGCAATAATTATAGAAAAATATACTGGTTTGCATATTTTTGTACCTACCTAGGAGGTCCAATACTGGTCTCTGCTTAAACTGCATGATAGTATTGCAGCACTAAGACAAGACTGGAGCCGTGGCAGGTGATATATTTAAACACTCACCTGCCCTCTTGCCATGTCTTCTTCCCAGGAGGGCTCACTGACAGTCTCCCTCTGGCTCTAAGGAAACTCTGTATGTGCTGCTAAGATCAGTCCAGGGAATCCTTGATAGACAAGCAAATCTCTAAGTACCTACAAGTTCCTGTTATATACCTGGAACAAAGTTTATTTTCTACCTGTGGTAGAATGTGCTTTTTTTTTTTACTACTATATGCAAGGGTAATGCAACACCTAAGTTAATTCAAAAGCCAGGATTAAGAAACTTAAGTAAGGTTAATTATGGTTAACCAATGCATTCATTGCTCATTGGTTACCAGAAATTGCAACTTGCGTTTATGGAGCTCTTTTATATGACCAGGCGTGCTGTGCTAACATACTTTGGAGAATACAAAAAATATATAAGTCATGGTTTCTCGCACCTCCCGGAACTTGTAGTATTCCAAGTAAAATAATAATAGACACTATAATGAGCATAGGATGTGAACATGTACCAAAAGAGAGGCAGAAAGCACCCGATAGGAACTCCAATGAGGGTGTACTGCTTTCTTTTTTTAACAATATATTTTTATAATGTTCTATTTATTTTGACCCCAGCCGAGAGAGAGAAGAACAAACGAGATCTGCAGGAGAGGTAAGCAAGACCAGAGAGGGGACAGATGGATTCCAAAGGTGTGGCCTTGCTGACTAGCAAGTCTGAGTTGACATGGGTGCCATTTCGGAACCGCCATGACCACAAGTCATGATCTGAGTCAAAGTTTTGCACACTCAACAGCCCGGAAACCCACCAGGTGACCGAGGGATTAATGCTTTTCTGTTTTGAATCTTAGGAATTTAAGAAAAGGATTCATTCAAGATGGTGTCTTTCCAGATCTCTTACAGAGAAGATAGTGTTGGAAACAGGTAGTGTGATTGGGAAATTAATTTTAGGACGCTCGAAGCAGTACAGAGACGATCTGATTCCTAATCTAGGATTCCTATGGTTTTAAGACCTTTTACCTTGTTAAATTGTCGTTTATTCTTAGGTTATTACACTGCATAAAATGTGGGGATGAACAATAATACATTTGTGTAACGATCGATATATGTAATGTTAGTTTCAAAAAAGTAACATGTATGTGAGAAAGCAATTCTAAACAGCTTTGTGAGTAACTATACAAAGTGTAAGATAGTGTGCCTGGTGTTGGAATGGTGAGCCACAGCCTATGATTTGCATCAGAAGAAGGGAGGGGGGGAGGTGGGCTTTCATGGTACAGAGAGACCTAGCACAGGAAAGGAATATATGTGAGAGAAAGATGTAGAGTTGGCGGGTTGGAATAATGTGGTCCTGCAGTTTGAGGAGATTAATGAAGTTTTCATCTAGCCTACACTACTGTTTGTGTTTTTTCCTCTAAAGGAAATAGCACTCATTCATTTGATTGAATCGTTTGTAGAAGCGCGCGCCACACTTGTGTGTCTTGGAAATGTGCAGTGTGAAATGACACCTGATGTCTGTCTGGTTATTCAAGCCAAGTTTAGGCCCACGGTCTCTGTCTCATTTTAGATGTGTTTGTGAGACAGTAGCCCTGAAATTAAGAATCAAGGGCCTGAAACGTTTGTTAGAGGAAGGGCCCGGGAGAAATTAATATACTTGTATCCCTTTGAGTAACCCAAAGGTAGATGAAGGTGAATGATGCAGGGGCCTAAAAAATGAAAAATTCTAGAGAAACTTTAGATACTATCCTCTCGCGCGCCTAAAGGTCGTATGTGACTAATTAGAAATCTGGATGGAGAAGGTCTGGGTCCTGGATGCTGTCTTCTTCCCACGCGCTATGCGCATATTCTTTGTCTAAAGGTGTTTATGGTGAGTTTCGGCAAGTCTAAATTCTGGGAAAGGCTGGACACTGGCGTCCGCCTCGTAATGAAGGTTTTTATGAGACTATGGTATATTATGAAAAATCAGGTGAGGGTAATTATCCCCTGAGTGGATAATGTGGCCATACACCTATGCTATAAGCCTCTCGTCTGTGCAGTGCATGGATTTACGTGTTTATCGATTGCATGCTTGCCTGCCGACATGATAGTATATGTGAAAGAGCTGGCACGGGTTTGTTAGATGTTGTTTTGATGATGAAGCAAATGATGAAAGATGATTTGTCCGCAAAATACTTTAGCTCTCTCTAGTATGAATTAGCAAAAATAGAAACAGCACTCAGGCACAAGAGTTTTTCATGAGATTAACAAATCAAGGAAATTGTGAAAAAGAGGGTTTTCAACATAGACACATAAAAAAAAAAAAACATAAAAGCCAAATTATTTGCTGTTTCCGATATCCACCATAAGCAAACAGGGTCGGCTTTACTATCCTGATTATCGCGATATGAAGGTCACTGAAATCCAGAATACGACATAATTTTTGGTAATAAAAGAATAATAATGTGTTTTTCTTTTTTAAATAACTTAATGTTGGGTTTGTAATATTATTTTAGAGAAAAAGTTAGTGTTCAAAGATAGCTAAAAAGTTCGCATATTTCACATCCCTTACTTTGTTTTCCCCTAATATATCATCTTACGTTTCCACCTGTACAAATTTTAAAAGTAATGAAACTAAAACTACTACACTTGTTTGTTAACTATAAAAAACTCCAGGTTTTGATTCCAGAATTTACTAGTGTTTTCCTTATCCATGTAACTGGTCACTCAGGATCCAAGATCTAAAAGTGCACACTCCACTTAAAGTATTCTGTTTTCTTAAGTGCCCTCTATCTGATTAGTTTTTTCTCAATCTTATACCTTCTCCCTAAACTATGTAAGGGCTGGTTTTAAGCAAGATAGGGTTTTTTCCTTGGAAGAGAAATCACCAACGTACTATGTGAAGAACTGTTCTATTTCTCACAATGTCTTTTCCAAGGTTTTTAGAATATTTTCTGACTTGTTCAATTGTGAAAAGATTGTTAGCAAATTTTAAAAGAATTGGATTTAATAAAGTTCAAAGTGCAAAAAAAAATACAAATTCTCAAACAGTCATTTTCACAAGATTGTCAATATGTGGGTTTTTCTGAGATAATAAAAAACATGTAAAAACTAACCAAAAGGAAAAGAAAAAAAGGAAAAGCTCTCGAAACATACTGTGATGAAACTTGAAAGGGCAGATAAGTGGAGTTTATCAAAGTGATGGGAACAAGTTAGGTATTTTTGAGCATGGAAACCCTCTATGTTGATCCTCTCATTGTTCTATAAGATGTGAGTTCTCACTTGGCCACTCTGAGTATTGCCTACTGAAAGATCCAGTCTGGATCAGTTACTCTAGAAGGAGACTGGAGACTCCCCAGACACTGCCCTGCCAAGGGAATTTAAAAAGTCACAGTATCTATGCAATATTTTTAAAAGAATGGCAGCTATAAGATGGTTTGAAACAAACTGTGATCAAATGTAACAGGATAAAATAAAATTCTCTATCTAGGTTGGGGGCAAATTAATTAATAATGGAGGATGAGGAAATACTTCATTGACAGTTAAATAGTCACTTGGGAAAGTCTTAGGTTTTGTTCCATCAAATTCGTATGAGCCATGAGAATAACCATGTTTTGAAAATGCAGTCAGTCAAACGAGAAGTTTTGAATCTTGCCATAGTTCACATGGATCAAGATTCTTTTATTCTATTGTTAGGTGAAAGATGAATATAAGCAGGAAATGTGTAGACACTTTTCCTATTACTGAAGTATTCTGTGTTTTAAAATTTGGAATTCAGAATTAGAGGGAATTTTTTAAACTTGAGAAAATATGCATTTTACTGTAAAAAGCTTGGAAAAATAAAGAAAAAAGCCAATGAAAGGAAATCAGCAATCATGTTTTTTCTTACTTCCTATTAACTGGAGTTACCTATAAGGAGCGTTCATATAAATAGCTACAAATAGTGATGTTCAGAGACAGACTCACTCCAGGCTAGATTGTAAACCCATTCAGAAATTTATTCTTGGAGACAGTTATGAGATAGGATTTTTGATGAATTTTCATTAGTCATTATAAAATGTAACGTTTTAATAGATTGTAATACACAATAATAAATATAAAAACAAATTATAAATTCTAAATATTATTAAGGTTATGTAACTTATGGCACCAAAAAGATACATATACTAGAATTTTAATAGGTAGGCAACTAGCAAATAATGCTCGATTGTCCTTGCTAGTAGCCTTTCAGACTTTATTAAACAGCAGAAAACTATGAAAGACAGGTGCAAACCCCAGAAGGTTCCCTCATCCTGGAGAGAAGTCATGTAGGTGTTGTCTTCAGTGTTCTGATTCTTAGGTCATTGTAAGTTTTAAACACATGCTGAGCGATCCCCTGTATCTCCATGTGTCTGCCCAGATGAATAAAGCTGGTATATTATTGGGTAAGAATTGCGCTTGTTTAAAATTCAATATGTTCGGAGAAACAATACTTGTGCACAGAAGGCCAGTGCTGATAAGTAGTATATGGCTAAAATTGCACGGTTATAGTCTAACATCTCAGTTAATTTCCTTTCTAGCCTATTTATTTTTTTTATTTTTTTTACGTTTTATTATTTTTGAGACAGAGACAGAGCATGAACGGGGGAGGGGCAGAGAGAGAGAGGAGGACACAGAATCCGAAGCAGCATTTCTAGCCTAATTTAAAACAAACAACAAATAAGGATGGTAATTTTCTTTTTTTGAGATGGTCAGATTAAGATGTATTTTTGCAGGTAGAACCAGAGGGTCTGCTCAGGTATAACATCTGTACTATCTCACCAGTATTCTTTGCTCGAAAAGCTTACGTGGTTTCATGCTGTGCAGTCATGATCTTTTTGATCTTTTTTAAAATTGATTTGTTAAATTTGGAGTACATGCAGGCACAGCAATGGTCATTAGTATGTACACAGTAATTCAACTTCTCTATATGTTATGCTACACTTACCACAAGTGTAGCTACCATTTGTCTCACTACATCACTATTACAATATCATTGACTATATTCCCTATCCTGTGCTTTTTATTCCTGTGACTTATTCAGTCCATAATGGAAAGCCTGTATCTTCCACGCCTCTTCACCCATTTTGCCCATCCCATACCTTCCTCCCTTCTGGCAACCGTCAGTTTGTTCTGTGTGTTAATGGGTCTGATCTTGCTTTTTGTTTGTTTATTCATTTGGTTTTTTAGATTCCACATATGAGTGAAATCATATGGTATTAGTCTTACTTAATCTGACTTATTTCACTTAGAGTAATGAATGCCCTCGAGGTCCATCCATATTGTTGCAAATGACACATCTTATCCTTTTTTAAGGCCGAGTAATATTTCAGTGTGTGTGTGTGTGTGTGTGTGTGTGTGTGTGTGTATGTGTGTGTGTAAATCTATATCACATTTTCCTTTTCCATTTGTAACCCTAATACTTTTGATGCTGTTACATAACCTAATATTTTGATTTATTATACTGAGAATATTTCTGTCATTAGCTCTATGTAGATCATGGTATTTTAAGATCTACATAGTATTCCACTTAATGTATGAGTATAAGCTTATAGGAACTTAGTAAAACAGATTTATTAAATAAGTGCACTTAGTCACTAGCTTGGTGTGTGCACTGACCTAGGTAAATCAGGAAATGGATATAGAAATACCTGGAGTCCACTAGGTGACATGTTGCTAACACAAAACTTCTCAGTTTCCTATCTGCTTGCCTTGTAATTCATACTAAAATAATCACCTGGACCTCTGCTACCTCATAAGCTATCGTCAGTGGTTTGCAGTGAGAAGAGATTAACCAGAAGTCTCCTAATTCTATTCCATAATGAAGCCTGTGCTTCCTTGAATGGCTTCCTCATTCTGCTTTCCTTTTCTACACCTTCAGCCACAGAACTAAGACAAAGAGCAAACCCAGGAAAGGCCATTTAGAGAGATATTAGTTCTGCATTTGTTTGCTTATTTAAATATTGAAGTGCAGTCAGTCTTCTGCTCAGAGCCAATCCTTCTCATCCCATCAGGATGCATGATTCGTGAACCTGTTCTATGTAAATTACAATAGAGTAGATAACATGGAACATTCTAATATGTATTTACAGTGCTGTCCTGCAGAAATCGAGCTGCCAGCTTGCAATCCATCCCTCTTCTTCCTTCTGGATTAGTTCCATGGTGGTGTTTTTGAGCCCTAGTCCCTAATTTAGGGCATAAGAACTCCTCTGGACTTCATAGAAGATATAGAGGCCAAGTTTAAGAGCATTTTCTACCCATCTCTGCTTGCTTTCCTGCGCTTAGCATCCTGGCCCTGGTATAGGTGTAGCGTATGGCGTAGGGCTCTCTTGACCTCTTGATTGCGTAAGCAGTAAATGATGGGGTTGAGCAAAGGTACAATGACAGCATAGAGTACAGAAACCAGTTTGTTGGTGTCAAAAGCTGAGAGTGCCTTTGGCCGGGCGTAGATGAAGATACTGGCTGCATAGAAGATGATCACAACAGTGAGGTGAGAGGCACAGGTGGAAAAGGCTTTATGGCGCCCAGCAGCTGAGGGAATTCGTACCACAGCACCAGTGATGGCCATATAGGAGGCCCCAGTGACAGAGAGTGGCCCCAGCAGGATAAAAATGGCCAGAACAAAGTCTGTAAGCTCTGCTGTTGACATGTCAGTACATGAAAGATTGAGTAATGGGGAGACATCACAGAAAAAGTGGTTGATGATGTTGGGTCCACAGTAGGAGAGGCGAGAAATGAGAAAAACTTTGACCATGGAGATACCAAAACCTCCAGCCCAGGAGCCAGCAGCAAGCTGCACACACTGCTGACCGCTGACAATGACAGCATAGTGGAGAGGATGGCAGATGGCCACATAGCGATCATAGGCCATAACAGCAAGAAGGACACATTCAGTGCAGCCCAGTCCCAGGAAAAAATAGAGCTGTGTCATGCAGCCCTCAAAGGAGATTAGCTGTCCCTGGCTCTGTTTGGACCCAGCAAATCCAGCTAACATCTTGGGAATAGTGACAGTAACATACCAGATCTCCAAGAAGGACATATTAGCCAGAAAGAAGTACATGGGTTTGTGAAGGGTGGGGTGGTTTCTAATTGCCATAATGATGAGTGTGTTTTCAGTCAGCACCAACACATAGGCCAGCAGAGAAAGGGCGAATAAAAGTGCCCGCAGTGGCGCAGGAGCCGGGAAGCCCAGCAACACAAACTCACTTACCCTCCCACTCTGATTCCTCTGCTCCATAATGTCAGTCTTGCCCACTGATCTTTAGGAGAGAGAACAGAGGGCCTTCAGAAGGCAGCAACAAGAACCCAGGCTTTCTTGTGGTGGGTTTATATTGACAGAATGTTTGTATGTGTGTGATTCATCACCAAACTGAGGACGTCACTTTCTGCTGTAATCTGGAAATGAGCTAAGACAAAAGTAAACAAAAATGAACTACTTCATACTGGGAATAGGGTCAGAGTCTGTTCTGGCCCTTGGAGAAGAATATACTGATAAATACTTGTAAAAGTGACACTAGTTGGTTACTGAAGAATATAGATCAAAACCAAATAGAGTAGTAAGAGAGTCTAGGCTGCCCTAAAGTGAGAGTTTGTGAGCTAGATTGTGACTCTGTTTTGAGGAAATAAGTTACACAATGGAGGAATAACAGTACTAAACATGTAACACAATTGAGTATTTGCTGTGCATTAATTGTATGGACATTGTTTTAAAATATTTGCAGATATTAATTCACTTAATCTTCAGAAGAACGCTGTGAGTTAGTACGATTTTAACGCCACTTAACATCTAAGAAAACCGAGGCATAAAGAGATTAAGTAACATGTTCAAGATCACACAGATAGTAAGAGATGGAACCAGGAAGTCAGGACCTCAGAGCTTCGAAAATATTCTGGCAACACAAAGGAGGGACTATAAGATCCGTCCTGGATTTACATCCAGGGGAGAGGATCTTTGGGGCTCAGCTACAGAAGCAGCTCCATACTACAAGAAAGAAGGAATATTGTAGAACCCAAGAAGTCACAGCATCTCTGGATTGAGACTTCTACAAAACCTGCACTTAGAGGAGGACTTGGGATGCACCTTGAAATTATATTAGGAAGGTATTCTGGAAGGTGGAAATACTGAGAATCCCATCAGTTCTGAAAGTTGTGCTCTCTTGGAATGAGAGTAGCCCCCTTCTCGAGTATTGTCAAAAATTAAACTGAGGCATATTGAAAGTTTCAAGGGTTTATTTGAGAAACATTGATTTAAATTGGGCAGCACCAAACGGAAAGCAGTAAACTGTGCTCTATTGACGGAAGCTAATGGGAAGACTTTTATAGAGCAGACTCAGAAGAAAGGCAAGGGCATTATTTGATTAGCTACATTTAAGTGGTTGCCTTACTTGGGAAAGTTTCCTTGGCTGTTTGTGATTGGTTGTTCTTAAATTTTATTTTCTTGGATATGAACACATTTACAATTGACTCTAGCTTAAGTTTTGGTTTGCTTAATAAGTAGGCAACCAAGGCGTGAGAGCCATCTCAGTCTAATGGCCTCTTTGTTTAATTATTTTGCCAGTAACAAGACCAATAAAAAAGCATACATTTAGTAGAGTACTCTCTTTGTTTACTTTGGTATCAAAAATAAAATTTGCCCTTTCAAAATTTCAAGCCTCTTCTGGATTGATGTGCAACAGAAGCAGACATAGACACATGGGGTTATTGTCACCCTACTGTCTCGACATGGTCATACCTTGGAAGGGAGTACAGAGATTAGAAAGGAGAATAGGAGAGAGTCAGCTAAACATCAGGGTGCTATTTCCCCCAAGGAGTTTCCTTACTTTTTAGTTTCAAGCTCGTTCCTCTGAGAACAATATCAAACTTCAACCTGCTAATGACTTTTTTCTAGCTTTGTTGAGAGATAATTGACATAGAACATTGTGTAAGCTTAAGGTATACTATGTGACAATTTGATACAGGTATATATTGTGAAATATTTACCACAATAAAGTTAGTTAACACATCCTTTACCTCAGACAGACTAAAAGTTTTAGTACATAAAAGGCGAACAAGAGACTTACTAAGTCTTTAAGTGTTTTACAGTCTAGTGGTGGGGACATATCTTCCTCTTCTCATTCTTGAAAATTTAAACTGCTATGCCTACCATTATACCATGTACCAGCTTCATAAAAGGGAACCTAAAAATTACAATTGTAATTGTACAATTACAATTACATTCATATCCTTACCCTTGATCCTTTCTCCTCAATACCTGCCTGATATACTATTTGTTGTGCATTTAACCCTCTTGGCCTCAGATCTTCCCGCTTATCCTTTAATCTTCTCTATCCTCATATTTGATGCTCTGCACGCTAAAAACAAAAAGTCAGCCTCTCACATGTGGGCTCCTAATTGGTCTCACTGCCTTAATCTTTCCCTGAAGCTCAAATCTGACCATTTCATTTCCCTACTTAAAATTCTTTCATAGTATCCCACTACCTACACAATAACATTCAAGCTATTTAACAAGGCACATAAGTACCTCATGATATGCACTTCTATTACCAAAACCGTATCTCTTGTCACAGACTACATTGTATTTTATACCTTGCAGCTCTTGGTATACCATATGATTATCACATCTGGGGGGGGGGGGTGGGCAGTGCCTGGGTAGCTCAGTAAATTAAGTGTCCGACTTTGGCTCAGGTCATGATCTCACAGCTTGTGAGTTCTGAGCCCTGGGTCAGGCTCTATGCTGACAGCTCAGAGCCTGGAGCCTGCTTCAGATTCTGTGTCTGCATCTCTCTCTGCCCCTCCCCGACTCACACTCTGTCTCTCTCTCTCCAATATAAATAAACACTAAAAAATTTTTACAGCATGCTTATCACCTCTGTACCTTTGCTTATGCTGCAATCTGCATAAGGGTGGCCAGCTCCGAATTAACCTTCAAATCTTGGCTTTTGTGGCATCTCCACATAGAGGCATTAATTGTCCTTCTTTCTTTCTTTCACCTAACACTTGTTTGGTGAGGTTCCTCTCATTACTGTTCCCATTAGAGCCTGTGAAAGCCTAGCAATTATTTCACTATCTATATCACTGCTGCTATTATTCAGGTGGATGTACAGGAAGAACTTTATGCCAAAGTGCCTCAGATGTCCTTAATGGTATAGCAAGGAGTGGACATAATTCTCTTAGTGTCACATGGGTCCCTCAAATACAAAATGTCTAGAAAATGTTTCCTAAGCCTGTTATTCCTTTATCACAGTCAATAACATTAGTTTCCATGCAGTCACCTATACCAGAGATCTGAAAGTCTCCTACATATTTATTCTCCCCATCCCAAACCCACATCTCACTCACAACTAATCTAAGTCATATCTTAACTTCTTCTTTAATTATCTCTCATGTCTTTCCTTCTCTCCTGTCCTATTTCTAGTGCCTTCCCCCCAGTCGCTTATGCCCATCAGGTCCTTGTTATTTTTCAGTTTAACTATTTCAGTATCTTATTACCTGATCTTTCTTCCTCTGGTCTCAACCCTCATAAATCTAAATGCCATTTGTTTCTAGAGTGAGATTTTATGTAGAAGTATGACCATATCACTGGCCCCAAGTGCATCCAATTTGGGGAAAATACATACAAAATAAGCCCCAAATATATTTCTTTTAACTGTCCTACAATAATCCAGTCATTGCCCATTATTTCCCTTTTTCTAAGTGTGACATGATGTTCTCTAACTCTGGAATTTGCACATACTCTTCTTTCTATCAAAAATACCTATCCCTAATCCTAGAAATTATTGTATATCCCTCATGTTTCAGTTTGTTAGTTACCATGTTCCAAAACTACCCATATTTCTAGACATAGATTATTTACTGATATATCTGTCTCTCCTTTTGACAATAGCTCCTATTATAAGCTCGGCTTTAGTAAAGGTATTATGGCTATTAGTAAAGGTAAATGGTTGTATGGATGGATGGGAAAATGGAGAAAGGTATGATACAGGCAGAACTGATGAATTGCAGATCATAGGAATGGGCTGTAAAGAAGGCATGATGTAAAAAGGAGTTGTTTGGAAATGATCAGGAGTAGAGAATTTAAATGGATTACCAGAAAACTTGACAGAATTGGAATAATATGTAAGGAAAACAAACATCAAATGTAGAAGAATGAGTAGACCTGCAGGAACCAGATAAAACATAAGAAAGTTAGATTATGTGCAAAGAGGTTAGAATTTCTATAGATAATATAGAGCATATTTGGGTAGGATAAATTTGCTATATAGACAAAAGATCCAATGAAAGAAGATTAGGCAAAGATATCTATAACATAGAAAGAGTTGACTATGAACGGAAGATTATAAAAGCTTTAAGGAGGCCAGGCACATTACAAATAAATAAAGAAACCAGCTATGAGTGGAAAACATGTAGAAAGCAATATCAGTCTGAGGATTAGGATGGACCAGATGTGGAAAATACTGATAAGAGTTTGGGTTTTATTAGGCGTAGACAGTAACAGGAAGAGAAATGTATTAGACAGAAAGAAAACATGGGGAAATTGACCACTTGAAGAGGAATGAAGCAGATAATAGAATACACTCACTTTATTTGGATGTCTTTCCCTCAGAGTCCTCCTAAGATGATCAGGCTGGTTAGGAAAGGACTTAGGGAATGTGTATAAAAGAAATGTGATGCATCAGGACAAAGAAAGATAGTGTAGAGACTCCATCTTCTCTTCCTCCGATGATCAGAGAACATTGCCAAATCAGGAAAGGTGCTTTTATCTTGCACCTCCCTCCTATGGTCCCCTTTTGCCCTACTCCTTCTGATGCCTTGGGATGGCTTTGATGCAGGAGCCCAAGAGACCAAAACAAACAAACAAACAAAAAAAGACTGGGACAGACGAAAAATATATGTTTGGGAAAGTTAGGAAAAAATTTTTCAGGAAAGTTCCATGAAGAAGTGGTCACAATAAATACCCTACAACCTCATAGTTTCTCTCCTTGCCTCCCGCTTGTCAGTCTCCACTCCTTTCTATCATGCCACATTCCTGTTCAAAGGAAACCCTTTAGCTTTGGGCCAAGTCAGTCTGGCTTAATATCCTAGCTCAGTCATGAAATCTTGGGCAGTTTATTTAACATCTTTGAGCCTTAGATTCTTAATCTGTAAAATGGAATTAATGTACCTCACAGAGTTGCTGAGAGAAGTAAATGTTATGAGATGTATCAAGTGCGTAGAACATGATAGGGACTCAACAATGCCAGATTGTTTCTTCCTTTATCTCCTGATACCATGTAGGTCACATTTCTTAATTCCCTGACATCATAGGAGCACCGAGTTGAGAGTTAGGGTTTTTGGCTTTTAGTTTCATGTCTGTAGCTGATATTCTGTTTAATCTAGGGTGTGTTAAAGATCAGTTTATTAGGGCCCAAACTTAGGGGAAAATGCTCAGTTTCCAAAGCTGTTTGGATTTTGTAATTGCAGGTAAGAGCTTATAGAATCTATATCTATTTAAATAATGAAAGCCATAAGATTCTCTTAAAGGCAGAGAACAAACTGAGGGTTGCTAAAGGGGGCAGGGTGAGGGGATAGGTTAAATGGGTGATGGGCATTAAGGAAGGCACTTTTGGGGATGAGCACTGGGTGTCATGTTTAAGAGATGAATCACTGGGTTCTACTCCTGAATCCAAGACTACATTGTATATTAACTAACTTGAATTTAAATTTAAAAAATAAAAACAAATAAAAACATGCATATACCAAAAGGGGAAATACTAGATATGTTCTTATTAAAACAAGATGGCAAAAATATTCTTCATACCTGTTATTTCATTGTGCTTTGGCAGTTTCTGTCAATACAGTACAACATGACAGAAATGAACAACACATATTTAAAGGACAGATGCAAAAATATTTGCATATATGATTAAGCTCATGAAAACTAAAAGTACTAAACTAAAAACTGTTAGATAGTTGTAAGAAATACTACCTAAAGATTCCATGTACCCTTTGCCCAGTTTCTCAAATGTAACACGTTACAAACTATAGTACATTAACAGGTTATTGACATGGATGCAGGCAGGATACAGAATAACTTCATGACAAGGATTCTCATGTTGCCCTTTTATCAGCAAACCCATTTCTCTCTTGCCCTTATCTTTTCCTTGAGTTCTGGCAGCCACTATATTTTCTGCATTTCTGTAATTTCTCATTTCATAAATGCATTGTTACTGGAATCATTAGAAATTGCCTTTTTTTCACTGAGGCCCATCCAGGTTATTCTGTGTATCAATTGCTCCGACTTCTGTTTTTTATTGCTGAGCAGTATTCCATGCCATGGATGTTCCTCTGTTTGTTTAAGCATGCACCAGTAGAAGGACAGTTGGGCTGATTCCAGTTTATGAATAAAGCTGCTATAAACATGTGTACGTAAGTATTCATGTCCTAAGGATAAAAGCACAGAAGTGCAATTGCTGAGTCATATGTTAATTTCGTGTTTCGTTTTTTAAGAAGCTACAGACTGTTTTCTAGAGTGGATATATCATTTTACCTCACCACCAGAAATGTCTGAGTGGCAGTTTCTCTGCGTCCTTGCCGTTATTTGGCATTGCCACTGTTTTTCATTTAGTGTTTTTGATAGGTGTATAGTGATATAATTGTGATAAGATTTGAATTTCTCTAATGGTTAAAGAAATTAACCATCTTTTCATATGTGTATTTGCTACCAGTATTTGCCTCAATGAAATGTCTCTTTGTGTATTTTGCCCATTTTCTACTTGGATTGTTACAGCTTTTTTTCAGTATAGAATTTAATGATTCACCACTTACATATAACACCCAGTGCTCATTCAACAACTTCCCTCCTTAATATCCACCCTCCATTTAGCCCATTCCCTGCCCACCCTCAATGTCTTCTCTGTGGCAAAGAGTCTCTTATGGTTTGCCTCTTATCTTTTTCCTCTTTCCCCTATGTTCATCTGTGTTGTTTCTTAAAGTCCACATATGAGTGAAATCATATGGAATTTGTCTTTCTCTGACTGACTTGTTTCCCTTAGCATAATACATTCTAGTCCATCCACATCATTGCAAACGGCAATATTTTATTTTTTTGACAACTGAGTAATATTTCATCATATGATATACCATATCTTCTTTATCCTGTCATCACTCGATGGGTATTTGGGCTCTTCCAATAATTTGGTTAATGTTGATAGTGCAGCTATAAACTGGGCCTCTTAACAGTATTTCACAGAGAAAACCTTTTAATTTTGATGAAGTCTGATTTTTTAAATTTAAATTCAAGTTAGTTAGCATATAGTGTAGTGTTGGTTTCAAGAACAGAATTTAGTGATTCATCACTTACATATAACTCCCAGTGCTCATTCCAACAGGTGCTCACTTTAATGCCCATCACCCATTTAGCCCATCCTGCCACCTACTTCCCCTGCAGTCCTCAGTTTCTTCTCTATATTTAAGAGTCTCTTATGGTTTGCCTCCCTTTCTGTTTTTATCTTATTTTATTTTCATTCCTTAGGTCTATGTTCATCTGTTTTGTTTCTTAAATTCCACATATGAGTGAAATCATATGATATTTGTGTCTTTCTCTGATTTATTTCTCTTAGCATAATACACTCTAGTTCCATACATGGTGTTGCAAATGGCATGATTTCATTCCTTTTAATCATGGAGTAATATTTCATTGTGTATATATACCACCTCTTCTTTATCCATTTCTCAGTCCATGGACATGCGGGCTCTTTCCATAATTTGGCTATTGTTGATAGTGCTGCTATAAACATTGGGTTGCATGTGCCCCTTCAATCAGCATTTTATATCCTTTGGATAAATACCTAGTAGTGCAATTGCTGGATCATAGGATAACTCTATTTTTAATTTTTTGAAAAACCTCCATACTGTTTTCTAGAGTAGCTGTACCGGTTTGCATTCCCACCAGCAGTGCAAAAGGGCTCCCCTTTCTCTGCATCCTTGACAACATTGGTTGTATTTTAGCCATTCTGACGGGTGTGAGTTGGTATCTCATCATGATTTTCATTTGTATTTCCCTGATGATGAGTAATGTTGAGCATCTTTTCATGTGTCTGTTGTCATCTGGATGTCTTTTTTGGAAAAGTGTCTATTCATGTCTTTTGCCCATTTCTTCACTGGGTTATTTGTTTTTTGGGTGTTGAGTTTGATAAGATCTTTATGTATTTTGGATACTAACCCTTATCCAAAATGTCATTTACAAATATCTTCTTCCATTACGGTTGCCGTTTAGTTTTGTTGACTGTGTCCTTTGTCATGCATAAGGAATTTTTATCTTGATGAGGTCACAGTAGTTCATATTTGCTTTTGTTTCTCTTGCCTCTGGAGATGTGTCAAGTAAGAGGTTGATGCAACCAAGGTCAAAGAGGTTGCTGCCTGTTTTCTCTTCTATGATTTTGATGGTTTCCTGTCTTACATTTAAGTCTTTTATCCATTTTGAATTTAATTTTGTGTATGGTATAAGAAAGTGGCTCAGTTTCATTCTTCTGCATGTCGCTGTCCAGTTTTCTCAACACCATTTCTTGAGACTGTCTTTTCTCCATTGGATATTCCTTCTTGCTCTGTCACAGATTAGTGGCCAAACATTTGTGGGTCCATTTGTGGGTTCTCTATTCTGTTCCATTGACCTATGTGTTTGTTTTTCTGCCAATACCATACTGTCTTGATGATTACAGCTTTGTAATACAGCTTAAAGCCCAGAATTGTGATGCATCCAGCTTTGGTTTTCTTTTTCAACATGACTTTGGCTATTCAGGGTCTTTTCTGGTTCCATACAAATTTTGGAATTGTTTTTCCTGTTCTTTGAAGAATCCTGGTGTTACTTTGATAGAGATTGAATTGAATGCGCAGACTGCTTTGGGTAGTATGGACATTTTAACGATATTTGTTCTTACAATCCAGGAACATGGAATGTTTTTCCATTTCTTTGTGTCTTTTCAGTTTCTTTCATAAGTGTTCTACAGTTTTCAGCATACAGATCTTTTGGATACCATACCAAAAGCATACCTCTTTGGTTAGAATTATTCCTTAGGTATCTTATGGTTTTTGACACAATTGTAAATGGGATTGATTCCTTGGTATCTCTTTCTGTTGCTTCATTATTGGTGTATATAAATGCAACCGATTTCTGTACATTGATTTTATATCCTGCGACTTTACTAAATTCGTGTATCAGTTATAGCAGTTTTTGGGTGGAATCTTCAGGTTTTCCACATACAGGATCATGTTGTCTGCAAAGAGTGAAAGTTTGACTTCTTCCTTGAGAATTTGTGTGCCTTTTATTTCTTTTTGTTGTCTTATTGCTGAGGCCTAGGACTTCCAGTACTATGTTGAACAACAGTGGTGAGAGTAGACATTCCTGTCATATTCCTGATCTTAGGGAGAAAGCTCTCAGTTTTTCCGCATTAAGGATGATATTAGCTGTGGTTCTTTTGTATATGGCCTTTGTGATGTTGAGATATGTTTCTTCTGTCCATACTTTCTTGAGGGCTTTTATCAAGAAAGAATGCTATATTTTATCAAATGCTTTTTCTGCATCTCTTGAGAGGATCATATGGTTCTTATCCTTTCTTTTATTGATGTGGTGTATCACATTCATTGATTTGTAAATATTGAACCACCCCTGCAGCCCAGGAATAAATCCCCCTTGATCATGGTGAATAATTCTTTTAATGTATGTGGAATTCGATTTGCTAGTATCTTGTTGAGAATTTTTGCATCCAGGTTTATTAAGGATATTGTCTTGTAATTCTCCTGTTTTGTGGGGTCTTTTCTGGTTTTGGAATCAAGGTAATGCTGGATTGACAGAATGAGTTTGGAAGCTTTCCCTCCATTTCTATTTTTTGTAAGAGTTTGAGAAGAATAGGTATTAACTCTTCTTTAAACGTCTGATAGAATTCCCTTGGGAAACCATCTGGCCCAGGAATCTTATTGGGAGATTTTTGTTAACTGATTCAATTTGCTGGATATGGGCCTGTTCAAATTTTCTATTTCTTCCTGTTTGAATTTTGGTAGTATGAGTTTCTAGGAGTTTGCCCATTTCTTCCAGATTGTCCAGTTTGTTGGCATATAATTTTTCATAGTGTTCTCTTGTAATTGTTTGTATTTCTGTGGTGTTGGTTGTTATCTTTCCTCTTTCAGTCATGATTTTATCAATTTGGGTCCTGTCTCTTTCTTTTTGAGAAGTCTGGCTAGGGGGTTATCAATTTTGTTTATTCTTTCAAAAACCAGCTTTTTATTTCATTGATCTGTTCTACCGAGTTGTTTCTATATCATTTATTTCTTCTCTAATCTTTATTATTTCCTTTCTTCTTCTGGCTTTGGGCTTTATTTGCTATTCATTTTACAGCTTCTTTAGGTGTAAGGTGAGGTTGTGTATTTGGGACCTTTCTGGCTTCTTGAGATAGGCCTGAATTGCAATGTACTGTTCTCTCAGTACATTTCTGCATCCCAAACATTTTGGACTGTTGTGTTTCATTTTCATTTCCTTCCATGTATTTTTAAATTTCTTCTTTAATTTCCTGGTTAACCCATTCATTCTTTAATAGAATGTTCTTTAACTTCCATGTATTTGAGGGATTTCCAAACTTTTTCTTGTGGTTGATTTCAAGTTTCATAGCGTTGTGATCTGAAAATATGCATGGTATGATCTCGATTATTTTGTACCTGTTGAAGGTTGATGTGTGACCGAGTATGTAATCTATTCTGGAGAATGTTTCATATGCACTTGAGAAGAATGTGTATTCTGCTGATTTAGGATGAAATGTTCTAAATATATCTGTTAAATCCATCCAGTACAGTGTGTCATTCAAAGCCATTGTTTCCTTGCTGATTTTCTGCTTAGATGATCTGTTAATTGTTATAAATGGGGTATTAAAGAGTTCTACTATTATGGTATTATTATCAATGAATTTCTTTATGTTTGTGATTAATTGATTTATATGCTTGGGTGTTTCATATTGGGGGCAGAAATATTTACAATTCTTAGATCTTGATAGTTAGACCCCTTAATATTGATATAATACCCTTTTTCATCTTTTATTACAGTCTTGGTTTTAGGTCTTTGGTTTGTCTGATATAAGTATGGCTACTCTGGCTTTCTTTTGACCTCCATTAGCATAATAGATGGTTCTCCATCCCCTCATTTTCTATCTGCAGTTGTCTTTAGGTCTAAAATGAGTCTCTGATAGGCAGCCGATAGATGGATCTTGTTTTTTTATCCATGTGATACTCTGTGTTTTGATTGGAGAATTTAATTCATTTATATTCAGCGTGATTATTGAAAAATATGAATTTAGTGCTATTGTGTTGCCTGTAGAGTTGGGGTTTCTCGTGATGCTCTCTGGTCCTTTGTAATCTTTGTTGCTTTTGGTCTTTTGTTTTGTTTTGTTTTTCTCCACTTAAAGACTTCCCCATAAAATTCCCTGTAGAGCTGGTATAGTGGTCACAAACTCTAGTTTTTTTTTGTCTGGGAAGCTCTTTGTCTCTCCTTCTATTCTGAATGACAGCTTTGCTGGATAAAGAATTCTTGGCTTCATATTTTTCCCATTCAGCACATTGAATATTTCCTGCCACTCCTTCTGGCCTGCCGAATTTTAGTGGACAGGTCTGCTGCTAACTTGATTAATCTTCCCTTGTAGGTTAAGGACTTTGTTTCCCCTTGCTGCTTTTAGGATTCTTTCCCTGTCTGAGTATTATGTCAAGTTGACTATGATATTCCTTGGTCATAGTCAGCTTGTATTGAATTTAATGGGCATTCTTTGTGAATCTTGGATTTTGATATGTGTGTCCTTCTCCAGGTTAGAGATGTTTTTAGCTATAATTTACTCACATAAACCGCCTGTCCCTTTTTCTTTCTCTTCATCTTCTGGGATTCCTATGATGGGAATGTTATTCCTATTTAATAAGTAACTGAGTTCTGGAAGTCTTCCTTTGTGATCTTTTGTCTTCATTTCCCTCTTCTTTTCACCTTTATCATTTTCCGTAATTTTATCTTCTGTATCACTGCTTCACTGCTCTGCTTTGTCCATCCTCACCGTCATGGCATCCATTTGAGATTGCATCTCAGTTACAGCATTTTAAATTTCAGCCTGACTGGATTTTAGTTCTTTTGTCTCTGCAGAGATTCTTTGGTGTCTTCTAGGCTTTTTTCAACCCCAGCTAGTATTTTTATAATTATGGTTTTAAATTCCAATTCAGATATCTTACTTATGTCTGTGTTGATTAAATCCCTAGCCGTGAGTTCTACTGCCTGTTCTTTTTTTGGCAGGTGAATTTCTCCTTGTCATTTTGTCCAGAAAAGAAAAGAAGAAACAAACAAACAAAAAAAACAAGAAAACAAAGATAAAAACCTAAAAAAAACATGAAAACTGTACCGTAGGTGTGTTTTTGTCTGCTTGTTAAAAGAATCTAGATTGAAAAATAAAATAAAATAATAAAATAAAATAAACAATAAAGTAAAGATAAAATAATATGTATATATAAAACAAAAAATAGTAATAGTAAAAAATTTAAAAAGGAATTTAAAAATAAGAAAATAAATGAAAAAATAAAAATTAAAACATAAATAATAAAAGCAAAATGGAAGTGTGATCCTATTTCCTATAGAGCTGAAGTCTATGATCAGTACACATGGTGCAAGTGAGTTGTTTGTGCTTGTCTTCTGTGGGAGGGCCTGCTGTGCTGATTCTCATGCTGACTTATTTCAGCAGAAATGTGCTTCCTTGGGCAAAAGAAGGCAGGGCTTGGTGTAAGTGGCTCTGGCCTCCACTAAGTGGCACTGTTTTTCTCCCTGAAAGCTGAAAGCTTTCAGCTCTGAAGGGCAGAATGAATATGTGGCGCCCTACTCTTTTGCCCAGAGCTGAAAGTTCATACCCCCTGATCCTCAGAGAAACCTTACTGAAGAGCAATTAATCACCCCTCTGTGTCCCTGGTTTCAGTCAAAACTCTATGTTCACCCAGCCTGTGTCCAAGTTTTTTTACCTCAGGCATGGGACTGAGTTTCAAAACTCCAAATTTTACAGATTCCTGTGAGAGACCTTTTTCCTCTGGGGGAGGGCCTCACCATGGTTTTGTCAGCCTGTGCTAAGAAAACAGTGGTGGGACTATGAAACTGTTCAGTTTATGTCAAAACAGATCAAAAAGACAACACCCCTGCTTTCTGCCCTCAGCTAGAGCAAGTCTCTTCTCTCATGCCTGGAAACAGCACAGCATGTTGGTGTGACCCATATTTCTTGTAACCCCAAGGGATCCTCAGATCATGCTGTCAGTCCTGAGATTCCGCCCTGCTTCACCACTTGAGCACCTTTAAGCCAGGCACTTCCCCCATGGTGGCAGCAAACCGCTAAAAGTTCAAATTTTGCACTCTGCTGCTTATACTCTTTTGCGGTAGCTTTTGTAAACAGGCTCCCTCCCCATGGCCTCCCCCATGTAAACAGACCAATACACAGAGCAAATCCTCCCCCAGTAAATTCTCTGCACCTCCTACCTTTCAAAAGGTGGTCACAGTTGTAGTCTTGCAGATTTGTTCTTTCAGACCTCCACTTGATTTCTTCAGTTTTCAGAATGCTTTGATAAATTTCTAGCTGTGTTCAAGGGACAAGATGAACTTTGGGTCTCCCTACTCTTCCACCAATTTAATTCCTCCTCTTGATGAAATCTGATTTATCAATTTTTTCTTTTATGAATTTTTTGGTGTGTGAATTCTAAGAATTTTTTGTCTTACCTTAGTTCCAAAGATTTTCTCCTGTGTCTTTCTTCAAGGTTTTATAGTTTTACATTTTATATTTAAGTCCATGTTCCATCTCATTTAATTTTTGTATAAGGTGTAAGACTTGGGTCAAGGTTAGTTTTCTTCATCCATGGATGCTCAAATATTCCAGCACCATTTGTCGAAAGGGCTTTCTTTTCTCCATTGAATTTCTTTTTCACATTTTCAAAAGTCAATTAGCTTATGTTTATGAGTCTATTTATAGATTGTCCATTCTGTTTCATTGATCTATATGTCTATTCCTCCATAAATTACGCACAGTACTGATTACTGTAGCTTATGTTATATGATGCAGATGTTAGCTAATGCTATGGTGGTAATCACATTGCAATATTTAAATGCTATGAAATCAACACACTCTACACCTTAAACGTACAGAATGTAGTATGTCACTTATATGTCAATTTTTTTCTAAAAAAAGGAAAACTGAAGAGAAAAAAATGCCTTATATTTACCCATGCTTTTGCTTCTGTATTCTTTCTTATTCCAAACTTCTTTCATCATTTCCTTTTAGTTAGAGAACTTTTTATATCCATTATTTAAGGGTATGTCGGCTGATAACATATTCTTTTAGTTCCCCTTTATTTGAGAATGTCTAGATTTCTCCCTAATTCTTGAATGACTTTCACCACCTATTGGATTCAAAGTTGACTGCTTTTCTTCAGCATTTGAAAGCTAGTATGCTCTTTCCTTCTAGCCACCATGGGTTCTGAGGAGAAATTTGCTGTCATTCAAATTGTTTTCCCCTGTAGACAAAGTATTTCTCCCTTGCTGCTTTAAAGATTTTTTTTATCTTCAGTTTTCCTAAATTTGTCTCGGGTATGGCTTGTGGATTTCATTGGGCTTATTCTATTTAGGGTTCACCCAGCTTCTTGAATCTGTAGATTTGTCT
The DNA here is from genome assembly GCF_027475565.1 of Acinonyx jubatus. Taxonomy (NCBI): domain Eukaryota; kingdom Metazoa; phylum Chordata; class Mammalia; order Carnivora; family Felidae; genus Acinonyx; species Acinonyx jubatus. Next base: position 50,755,178 of record NC_069390.1, on the reverse strand, counting down.
TTTGCCAAATTTGGGGATTTTCAGCTACTACTTGAGTATTTATTCAGCCCCAATCTCTTGCCACTCCCCTTTCTGGACTCTGATAATCTGAATGTCAAGAACTTTTGTTATAATCTCACCAGTCCCCTCCATTCTTTCCTCTGCATTCTGATGTTGAGCCCATCCACTGAGCTTTTTTATTTCCTTATTTTGTTTTTTAATTCTAAAATTTCAATTGTATCTTCTTTACATGTTCTATTTTCTTTGCTGAGATTGTATTTTTCATTTGTTTTGTGTTCATAGTTCCTCTTTATAATGGCTACTTTAAAATCTTTTTTGATAATTCTAACATTTCTATAATCCCAGAATTAGCATCCCTTGATGGTTTTTATCATTTAGTTTGAGATCTCCCTTGTTCTTGGTATGATGAGTAATTTTTTATTGAAACCAGCATATATTGGGTATTCTCTTATGAGCCTTTCATCTGATTTAAACCTTCTGCTGTAACTGGTTTTCTCTGACATTTCTCCTACATGAGAAAGAGATGACCTTGTTATTGCCAGGTTTGGGTAGAATTCTTGATTCATTTTTCACCCTCCATTAAAATCCAAATGTGGAGCTTCTCACTATAGCTGGGCAAGGATGGGAGTTTTAGCTACCCATTATTCCACTGACACCTTCCCAGGAGGAGTAAGACCGCTTACTTATTGCTTCCTATATGCCTTCCACTGATACCACACTGGGTGGCCTCATTACTGTTGGGTGGTGGCCAAAGTTCTGACTCACTACTAGGCATCTTCTGACATACACAAAAATAAAAAGGATTGTATGAGACTACTATGAACAATTACATGATAACAAACCTAAAAGAAATAGATAAATTCCTATAAACATACAATCTATCAAGGCTGAATCATAGAAGAAATAGAAAAACTGAAAAAATTGACTACTGGTAAGAAGATTGAATCAACTATCAAAATCCTCTTAAAAATCAAAAGTTCAGGACCCGATGGTTTCACCTGTGAATTCTACCAAACATTTAAAGAAGAATTAACACCAATCCTTTTCAAACTCTTCCAAAAAATAGAAGAGAAGAGAAGATATCCAAATTCATTTTATGAGGCCAGCATCATCCTGATACCAAAACAATACAAGGACACCACCAGAAAGGAAATTAGAGGCCAGTATTCCTGATGAACATGGATGTTAAAATTCTCAACAAAATATGAGCAGACTGAATTCAACAATACAGTAAAGGGATCATGGCATTATCAAGTGGGATTTATTCCAGGGAAGCAAATATGATTGACATCCACAAATCAATCAACATGATTAACCACATTAGCAAAATAAAGAATAAAAATTACATGAATATCTTAATAGATGCAGAAGCATCTAACAGTATTCAAAGCTGACAATATTCATATCCATTCTTAACAAAGTAGGCATAGAGAGAATGCACTTAACGTTAGGTCCATATATGAGAAGCCTACAGCTAATTTCATTCTCAAAGGTAAAAACTGATCTTAAGATCTTAAGATCTTAAGATCAGGCAAAAGATAATGATGCCCACCCTCACCACTTTTATTCAAGACAGTATTGGAAGCCCTAGCCAGAGCAATTAGGCAAGAAAAAGAAACAAAGGCATCTAAGTTGGAATGGAAGAAGAAAAAGCATCACACCATATCTTATGAAAACCTACAGATGTCACCAAAAAACTATTAGAACTAATAAATGAATTCAGTGAAACTGCAGGATACAAAGTCACATAAAAAATTGGTTGTGTTTCCATACACTAAAAACAAACTATTACAAAGAGAAATTAAGGAGAAAAATCCCATTTACAATTGCATTAAAAAGAATAAAATATTTAGGAATAAACTTAAACAAGAAGTTTTAAGACCTGTCTACTGAAAATTATAAGACATAGATGAAATAAATTGAAGACACAAATAAACGGAAAGATATTCCATGCTCATGAATTGGAAGAATTAACATTGTTAAAATATCCATACTGCTCAAAGTGATCTACAGATTCAATGTTATCCCCAGCAAAATTCCAATGGAATTTTTTCACAGAAACAGAACAAATAATCCTAAAGTTTGTATGGGACCACAAAAGAGGCCCAGCAGCCAAAGCAATCTTAAGAAAGAAGAACAGGGACACCTGAGTCACTCAGTCAGTTAAGAGTCTGGCCCTTGATATTGGCTCAGGTCATGATCTTGCTGTTGTGGGATCAAGCCCCACATTAGGGTCCATGTGCTAAGCCTGCTTGGAATTCTCTCTCCCCCTCCCCACACCCCCTCCCCTGCTTATGCTCTCTCTCTTAAAACAAACAAACAAACAAACAAACAAACAAACATTTTAAAAAGGGAAAAAAGAAAAAAACTGGAGGCATCATGCTTCCTGATTTCAAACTATATTACAAAGCTACAGTAATGAAACAATATGGTATTTCCATAAAATCATACACATAGATCAATGGAAGAGAATAGAGATCCCAGGAATAAATCTATGCATATATGGTCAATTAATTTACGACAAAGTAGCCAAGATTATACAACAAGGAAAGAATAGTCTCTTCAATAAATTGTGTTGGGAAAACTGGACAACCACATGCAAAAGAATGAAACTAGACTACTATCTTACAACATATACAAAAATTAACTCAATCATGGATTAAAGACTTGAATGTAAATTCATCAGCTATAAAACTCTTAGGTGAAAACTTAGGTGGTAGGTTCCTTGACATTGATCTTGGTGATGATTTTTAGGATTTTTCACCAAAAACAGAGGCAACAAAAGCAAAAATAAACAAGTGGAACAATGTCAAACTAAAAAGCTTTTGGCACAGCAAATAAAACCATCAACCAAACCAAAAGGCAACTTACAGAATGGGAGAGAATATTTCGCATAAGGGATCATTACCCAAATATAAGAAAATATTTTGCATAAGGGATCAATATCCAAAATATATAAAGAACTTATGCAATTCAGTAATAAAATGAACAATGTGATTAAAAAATGGACAGAGACTTGAGTAGACATTTTTCCAAAGAAGACATACGGATAGCCAACAGGTACATGAAAAGGTGCTTAGCATCACTAATTATCACAGAAATACAAATCAAAATCACAATGAGATACCACCTCATACCTGGTGGGGTGGCTATTATCAAAAAGACAATAAATAACAAGTGTTGGTGAGGATGTGGAGAAAAGGGAACCCATCTCCACTGTTGGTGGGAATGTAAATTGATGCAGCCACGATGGAAGACAGTATGGAGGTTCCTGAAAATTTAAAAATAGAACTACCATATAATCCAGCAAGTCCACCTCTGGGTATTAATCCAAAAAAAAATAAAAGGAAGAAAACAATAAATTGAAGAGATATATGCACCCTTGTTTTTACTGGAACATTATTTGCAATAGCCAAGACATGGAAACAATCTAGGTGTCCATCAATGGATGAATGGATAAAAAAGATGAGATAGCTATACAGAGTGGAATATTATTCAGTCTTAAAAAGAAGAAAATCTTGTCATCTGTGACAACATGAATGATCCTTGAGGGCATTATGCTAAGTTAAATAAGTCAGACAGGGAAAGGCAAATGCTGTATGACTTAACTTATATGTGGAATCTAAAAGAAAAACAAAGCCAAAACAAAAAACTGAACTCATGGATACAGGGAATAGATTGATGGTTGCCAGAGAAGGGTAAGAGATGGGTAAAATAGGTAAAGGGGGTCAGAAGGTACAAACTTCCAGTTATAAAGTAAATAAGTCATGGGATATAATATGCAGCATAGAGACAGTAATTAATAACATTGCATTGCATATGTGAAAGTTGCTAAGAGAGTAAATCTTAGAAATTCTCATAATAAAGAAAACGTGCAACTATGTATGGTGATGATGTTAACTACATTGATTTTGGTGATCATTTCAGAATATACACAAATATTGAGTCTTTATGTTGCATACCTTAAACTAAGAAAATGTTCTATGTCAATTACACTGCAATAAAAAAGAAAGATCTCAAACAAATATCCTAATATTCCATCTTAAGAAACTAGAAATAGAAGAGCAAAATAAACACAAAGTGAGCAAAAGGAAGGACATAATAAAGATTTTTATAAGATACTAAAAATTTTACAGCAGAAATGAAGTATAGAATAAAAATACAGAAAACCAACATAACCAGAAGTCATTTCTTGGAAAATACCTCTAAAATTGACCAACATTTAAGTAGACTGTTCTAGAAAAAAATAGAAGGCTGAAATTACTAAAAACAGGAATGAAAAAGAAGTCATTACCACCAACCTTCCTAGAATAAACAGGGTTATAATGGACTCTATGAATAACTGCATGGAAACAATTTAGATGACCCAGATGAAATGGGAAAATTTCTAGAAACACACAAACCAAATCTGACTAAAATAAAACAGAAAATCTCAATAGACCAATAATAAGAACTGGAATTAATAATAAAAAAAAAACTTCCCACAAACAAAAGCCCACAGTCAGATGGCTTCATTGTTCATTTCTACCATGCTTTTAAAGATGAATTAAAACCAATCATTCACACACTCTCCCAAAAAAATTAAGAAGGAGGGAATACTTCCCAATTTACCTGTGAGGTTAGTATTAACCATGAAATCAAAATCAGGAAAAATCCATTTGGTTGAAATGTATGAATAAGGACAGGAGAAGTAAAATTGATTATACAGGTAAAAAGAGGTCAGACTATACAGAGCTTTTTGGACTATATTATAGATGTTGGATTTTTAATGGTTTTTTTTATTCTTTTTTTTTTTTATTTTTGAGAGAGAGAGCATGAGCGTAGGAGAGGCAGAGAGAGAGGGAGACACAGAATCCTTAGCAGGCTCCAGGCTCTGAGCTGTGAGCACAGAGCCTGACATGGGGCTTGAACTCACGAACTGCGAGATCATGACCTGAGCCAAAGTCAGATGCTTAACGGCCTGAGCCACCTAGGCATCCCTATAGATGTTGGATTTAATATAAATGCAATGGAAAACAATGGAAGCATTTTCAGCAAGGGGCATTTAAAAAAAAAAAAAAAGATAAGTATGTCTACTGGTAGATAATTTATTGTAGGTGGCAAGAGTATAGAGAGAGACTAGCAGGAATGGCAGTAGACCAGGGGAGAGCTGATGATAGTTTACTTTTGTATAGGTACCAAAGCTACATATATATTTCTGGGATAAATAACATGTTGTTAGATGTTCCTTTTATTGAGATTGAAAAGGAGGTAGGAAGAGCACATATGGCAATAGAGGCAGGGCAGCAAGAGAAAGGTCAAGAATTCACTTTGCAGTTTCTCAAAATGAATATAGCATTGTGTATGTTAAAACTAATATAATAAATAGTAAAAGATTCAGTAAAACCATAATAACAGTTACTTAACCCAACTCAATCTTTGGTCCACAAGAAGTTTCAGTCCAGTGGGGAGACAGACATACAAACATCAGAATTCTGCATAATAATATATGCTTAATGATTGGAAGTAGTAGCAAACCAAGAAGTATAAGAGAAGGAATGACAGCCAAGGTTTAAGATTATATGTAAAATAAGAAATTGCAAGACAAATAAGTAGTAAGCGCAAAAGGTGCAGAAGCCTAAATCTTCAAATGGGTAAGAGTGTAAACTCTGAAGCCAAAATGCCTGAGCTTGTAAGTCTGGCTCCATCTTTCTTTCTTGCTTGCTTTCTTGCTTTCTTTCTATTTTTGCAACAGAGAGAGAGAGAGACAGACAGAGTGTGAGTGGGGGAGAAGCAGAGAGAGAGGCAGACACAGAATCCAAAGCAGGCTCCAGGCTCTGAGCTGTCAGCGCAGAGCCCAATGCAGGGCCTGAACCCACAAACCACCTGAGCCAAAGTCAGATGCTTAACCAACTGAGCCACCCAGGTGCCCCTCTTTCTTTCTTTTTTAATATTTGTTTATTTATTTTGAGAGAGAAGAAGAGAGGGAGTGGGGGAGGGAGGGAGAGAGAGAGAGAGAGACAGAGAGAATCCCAAGCAGGCTCCACCCTGTTAGTGCAGAGCCTGACATGGGGCTCAATCCCACGAACCGTGAGATCATGAACTGAGCTGAAATCAAGAGTTGGGTGCTTAACCGACTGAACCACCCAGGTGCTGCTGGCGTCATCTTTCTGAGTAAGCTGTAAGACATTGGACAAGTTATACGGTATCTCTTGACTTAGGGTCATCTATATAAAATGGAGATGATTAATAGCCTAACCTACTTTATTGAGTTGCTGTGAAGTTTAAATGATTAATATATGTAAAATGCTGCAAGATATATAAGAACTATAGAAATATTAATTATAATAATGATAACCATTATAATGGTGATGATGATAGTAGTGAAATGAAATGAAGTGGTGACGAAAATGAGAACATGGAAAAGAAGTCTGGAAGAGATTGGGATAGGGAGATAGACAGGAATCAAATATTCAAAGCACTTCTATGCTGAAGACTTAATTTATTTTGTGAATCATTTTTTAAATTTACTTATTTAAATTCAAATTAGTTAACATACAGTCTAGTACTTGTTTCAGGAGTGAAACCCAGTGATTTAACACTTACATATAACACCCAGTGTTCATTCCAACAAGTGCCCTCCTTAATGCCCATCACCCATTTAGCCCATCCCCGCACCCACCTCCCCTCCAGAAACTCTCAGGTTGTTCTCTGTATTTAAGAGTCTCTTATGGTTTGCCTCACTCTCTGCCTTTTGCTTATTTTTCCTTCTCTTCCCCTATGTTCATCTATTCTGTTTCTTAAATTCCACATATAAGTGAAGTCATATGATATTTATCTTTCTCTCACTGACTTATTTTGCTTAGCATAAACATTCAAGTTCCAAGTTTTTGCAAATGGCAAGATTACATTCTTTTTCGTCACTATTTCTATTAAAAGATTTTAAGCGTGAATTAACAAAGATAGGTGTTTGGAAAGCCTGTCCTGGCAGTAGTATGGAGAATGAGTGGCCTGGGACAAAGCCTTTGGCTAGAGAATAGTCAAAAGGCTTATCTACCTGTTCATGAGCCACAAACTCAGTACAACACAAAACCATCTCTTAATCTCAGCATTTGAAGTCCTCCATCAAAATGGGTCAGCAGAGCAGGCATTCAGCAGAGCTGACAGATCAGAGTAGATTCATTCCTGGTCTGGACTGCATCTACTCCTGTAAGCATGCAGGCCAGCAGGGATCTGAGCTTCAAAGCTGGCCTGCTTTCCAAGATGAGTTCCTTAGGAGGTGTGGCTGTGCAGCCTGAGTTCATTAGCCCTCTCCCCAGATCTGATCCTACCTATTCACATAAGCTTTCCCTCTGGCTCCTGGGACAGACCAGTGGGTGCCTCAGTCAACTGCTCCCTAAACAGCAGTGTGCCTCATTAACAACTTTTTAATGAGGTCACAGGCTATGACTGCTCATTAATAGGCTGCTTAGCCTACAACCCCAGGGTGGAGGAGTCTGAGGATAGAAGCCAGGGAGAAGAGAGCTCAGCCTGCATTAGAGCTGCCTCAGAGCAGAGACTCCTAGGCTTTCACTCTCAGGCCTCCAGGGTCTCTTGGAGCTCTCCGAGACCGATTCTGCAGCTACAAGTCAGGAGGGGCCAAGGCCTGAGAGGGGAGGAATTACAACAGAGTCCAGTGATCCCAGGCTTGGGCCAGAGATTCTTGAGGAAATCAGATACTTTTCAGGTTTTCTTTGATGCTTGCGTAAATGGAATATTGCCCTTGGAATTTTTGTTGTCTTGCTTTCCATAACCACGAATTTCCATGCTATTCTCCACACACACGTCCAAGTGCAGACTCTTTTGTATTATTTCTCAAGTCCTTTGGAACTATACTCGTCCTGGGAGTTCAGAGGTTGGCCCTCTTCTTCCATCTTCCATGTGTACTATCTCAGAGATCCCATCCATTGACAGGGATTCAACAAATCCTGTGGAGATGAAGCCTCCTTGTGGAGATTAAATTTGGGTATTGGCTTCTATCTCCCACCAGGATTATTCCTAGAGCCTCCTAGCTGATCTCCCAGCCTCCAGTGATACTGCAGACTTACATATGCACCTCATTCTAATCCATCCTCCTTACCTACTCTAGAGTTCTTTCTAAGTGTGCTTGTGAAAATCTGTCATTTTCGTGCTTAAAATCCTTACAATCCACCCTCATCTTCAGAATGAAATTAATGTTCTTCTATAATATGAGCCCCTTTGTACATCAGCTCTAGCTTTATTTTTCCAATTTCAGTTATTACCATACTTCAACCATATCATCGAATGAATAGTCAACTCTTGCCCTCCTGAACTTTCTTTCCCTCCACACCATGCCCTTCTACTTTCTCTAAATATAGTCCTTTTTATTCCCCTCAACAATTTACAGTCTGAAAGACAGGGGTTTAAGTCCCATATCTGGTACTTAACAGCTATGCAAATTCATAGAAAGTACTCTAAATTTTTATCCTTATATTTCCCAATCTATGAGATATAATAATGTAATTCTACAACATAGAGATAACAATATTTAATATATAATAATATAAAATGATAAAATCCAATAAGTTAACACATAATAATATAATAATGATAAAATCAAAATTACATAAGCCAACTCTTTTCACTTGTTGAGCTTCGTGAGCCTTTCTATACTTTACTATCTCTTTCAGTTCAACGTGGGAGATCAGTTATGAGGAATTCTCATGGATGTTTGCTGCAATGATAGCATGAGAAATCCATATAAAGTCTACCTCCTTCCAGGGAACAGAATAAGTAGGTGGCTACCATTTATTGACAAGCAAATATGAGTTTAAATATTTTTAAATGAATTACCAATTGTTCCTCACAGGCTTTATCACAATTGGTAAAATAGGGTATTTGCTTCAAAAGAGCAAGTAGCTTGTTCGACAGTCACAACTATTAAAGTGTCAAAGCTAGAATTACAATCTGAATCTAAAATATCATGTACCTTAAAATTTTTGCGTAATGTCTTCTCTAAAATATAGAAATAGAAACTAGAAAGAAGGGGAAATAAAATAATTTTAACATGAAACAATTTAACACAGATTAAAAGAGCTCTTAGTAGAGTGAAAGGAGCAAATGGAACAAAACAGAAGAAAACACAATGTTGACATCAACTTAAATAAGAATGATATGATCTACTGTGTGAGGAGCTATTTGTTTGGGATCATTAGAAGTATTCATAAAGTTATTTTATTCTCTGAATGAAAAATATACTTGGCACAGAGTAAGTGGTCAATAAATAGTAGAAATTTTTATCAAGACATATCTTTTTTTCTTTTAAAGTTTTTATTTTAATTCCTCTTAGTTAATATACAGTATTATATTAGTTTCAGAGATACAATATAGTGATTCAACAACTTCATACATCACCTGGTGCTCATCACAGATGCACTCCTATTTAACCCATTTCCCCACCCACCTCCCTTCTTGTAACCATCAGTTTGTTCTCTATAATTAAGTGTCTGTTTCTTGGGTTATATCTCTCTCTTTCCCCTTTGGTCTTTTGTTTTGTTTCTTAAATTCCACATATTAGACAATAATAGACATATGGTATTTGTCTTTCTGACTGACTTATTTCACTTAGCATTATCCTCTCTAGATCCATCCATGTCATTGCAAATGGCAAGATTTCATTCTTTTTTATGACTAATATTCCATTATATGTATGTGTATTTATATATTTTAACATATGTGTATATTTATATAAATTATATACATATACATATATATGTACATATATATATGTATCTTTATCCATTCATCAATTGATGGACACTTGTGCTGCTTTTAGAATTTGGCTACTGTAAATAATGCCGCTATAAACATTGGGGTGCATGTATTCTTTGAATTAGTGTTCTTGTATCTTTGGGTAAATACCCAGTAGTGTGATTTCTGGATATATGGTAGTTCTATTTTTAACTTCTTGAAGAACCTCCATACTGGTTTCCACAGTGTCTGCACCAGTTTGCATTCCCACCAACAGTGCATGAGTGTTCCTTTTTCTTTAATCCTCACCAACACTGTGGTTTCTTGGGTTGTTAATTTTAACAATTCTGACAGGTATGAGGTGATATCTCATTGTAGTTTTGATTTGCATTTCCCTGATGGTAAGTGATGATGAACATCTTTTCATGCATCTGTTGGCCATCTGGATGTCTTTGGAAAAGACATATGAATATGTCTATTCATATATACTGTCCATTTTTTAATTGGATTCTTTGTGTGTGTGTGTGTGTGTTGAATTTGATAAGTTCTTTATATATTTTGGATACTAACCCTTTATCGATATGTCATTTGCAAATATCTTCTTCATTTCCAAAGTTTGCTTTTAGTTGTGTTGATGGTTTCCTTCACTGTGCATAAGATTTTTATTTTGATGTAGTCCCAATAGTTTATATTTGCTTTTGTTTCCTTACCTTGTGAGACATCTTTAGAAAACAGTTGCCATGGCTAATGTCAAACAGGTTACTCCCTGTGTTCTCTTCTATGATTTTTTTAATTTCAGGTCTCATATTTAGGTCTTTAATTCATTTTGAATTTATTTTTGTGTATGGTGTAAGAAAGTGGTCCAGTTTCATTCTTTTGCATGTTGCAGTCTAGTTTTTCCAACACCATTTGTGGAAGAGTCTGTCCTTTTCCCATTGGTTATTCTTTCTTGCTTTGTCAAAGATTAATGGACCACGTAGTTGTGGGTTTATTTCTGAGTTCTCGACTGTGTTGTATTGACCTATGTGTCTATTTTGTGCCTGTACCATATTGCTTTAATCACTACAGCTTTGTAATGTAATTTGAAGTCTGGAATTCTCCAGCTTTGCTTTTCTTTTTCAAGATTTCTTTGGCTATTCTTCATCTTTTGTGGTTCCATACAAATTTTAGGATTGTTTGTTCTGGTTCTGAAAACTGCTGGTGGTATTTTGATAGGTATTGCATTAAATATGTAGATTGCTTTGGGTAGTATAGACATTTTAACAATATTTGTTCTTCCAATCCATGAGCATGAAATGTCTTTCCATTTCTTTGTGTCAGCTTCAATTTTTTTTTCACCAGTGTTTACAGTTTTCAGAGTACAGATCTTTTACCTCTTGGTTAGGTTTATTCCTAGGTATTTTATTTTGCTGAGGGCAACTGTATAAGGGATTTTTCTTTTAACTTCCTTTTCCCTGCTTCATTATTGGTGTATAGAATTGCAACAGATTTCTAGAGTACATTGATTTTGTATCCTTTGACTTTACTGAATTCATTTATCCGTTCTAGCAATTTTTTGGTGTAGTCTTTTGGATTTTCCATATACAGTGTCATGTCATCTGAAAATAGTGAAAGTTTTACTTTTTCCTTACTGGTTTGGATGCTATTTATTTCTTCTTCTTGTCTGATTTCTGTGGCTATGAACTTCCAGTACTATGTTGAATAGAAGTGGTGAGAGTGGACATTTTTGTCTTGTTCTTGACCGTAGAGGAAAAGCTCTCAGTTTTTTGCCATTGAGTACGATGTTAGCTATGGGTTTTTTATATGTAGCCTTTATTATGTTGAGGTATGCTCCCTCTAAACCTACTTTGTTGAGGATTTTTATCCTGAGTGGATGTTGTATTTTGTGAAATGCTTTTTCTGCATTTATTAAAATGATCATGTGGTTCTTATCCTTTCTCTTATTGATGTGATGTATCATGCTAATTTATTTGTGAATATTGAAACATTCTTGCATCCCAGGAATAAATCCCATTTGATTATGGTGAATAATTTTTTAAATGTATTGTTGCATTCGGTTTGCTAATATTTTATTGAGGAATTTTGCCTCTATGTTCATCAGGAATATTGGCCTTATCTCTTTTTTAGTGGTGTTTTTATCTGGTTTGATATCAGAGTAATACTGACCTCATAGAAAGAATTGGAAGTTTCCCTTCCTTTTCTATTTTTTGGAATAGTTTGAGAGGACTAGATATGACTGTTCTTTAAGTCTTTGATAGCATTCACCTGTGAAACCTGGTCTTTTGTTTTTAGGGAGTTTTTTGATTACTGATTAAATTTCTTTGGTGGTTATAAGTCTGATCAAATTTTCTATTTCTTCCTGTTTAAGTTTTCATAAGTTATATGTTCCTAGGAATTTATCCACTTCTTCCATATTCCAATTTGTTGGCGTATGGTTTTTCACAACATTGTCTTATAATTGTATTTCTGTGGTGTTGGCTGTTATTTCTCCTCTCTCATTTGTGATTTTATTTATTTGAGTCCTTTCTCTTTTTTTCTTGATGTGTCTGGCTAGAGGCTTATCAATTTCATTGATTTTTTTCAAAGAACCAGCTCTTGGTTTCATTGATCTCTCCTACTGGGTTTTTTGTTTGTTTGTTTGTTTATAAATCATTTATTTCTGCTCTAATATTTATTATTTCTTTCCTTCTGGTGGTTTTAGGCTTTGTTTGTTGTTTTTCTTCTAGCTCCTATAGATGTAAGGCTAGGTTGTTTGAGAGTTTTCTTACTTCTTGGGGTAAGCCTTTATTGGTATAAACTTCCCTCTAAGAACTACTTTTGCTGCATCCTAACGGTTTTGGTCCATTGTGTTTTCATCTTCATTTTTTTTTTTCATGTTTTTTAAATTTCTTCTTTGATTTCCTGGTTGACCCATTCATTGTTTAGTAACATGTTATTTAACCTCCATGTATTTGTGATCTTTCCTGATTTTTTCTTATGGTTGGCTTTTAGCATTTCATAGCACTGTAGTCAGAAAAGATGCATGGTATGACTTCAGTCTCCTTGAATTTGTTGAGGCTAGTTTTGTGGCCTAAGATGTGATCTATTCTGGAGAATGCTCCATGTGCACTAGAAAAGAATGTGTATTCTGCTGTTTTAGGCTGGAATGTTCTGAATACATCTGTTAAGCCTATCTGGTCCGATGCGTCATTCAAAGCCATTGTTTCCTTCTTGATTTTCTGCCTAAATGATGTGTCTATTGATGTAAATGGGGTGTTAAAGTCCCATACTATTGTTGTATTATTATTGATTACTTCCTTTATGTTTGTTATTAACTGTTTTTTGTGTTTGGGTGTCCTATGTTGGGTGCATAAATATTTACAGTTGTTCTATCTTCTTGTTGGATTGTCCCCTTTATTATTACATAGTGTCCATCTTTGTCTCTTGTTACAGTCTTTGTTTAAGTGTATTTTGTCTGAAATATGTAATGATACTCTGGCTTTCTTTTGACACCCATTTGCATGATAGCTACTTCTCCATCCCCTCACTTTCATTCTGCAGGGGTCTTCAGGTCTAAAATGAGTCTTTTGTAGGCAACATATAGATGGGTCTTGGATTTTTTTTGTTTGTTTTAAGTAATTTTTTAATGCTTATTTATTTTTAAGGGAAGAGCACAAGTGGGGGAGTGGCAGAGAGAGAGGGAGACAGAGAATGTTAAGCAGGCTCTGCACTGTCAGCACAAAGTCTGACCTGGAGCTCGAACCCATGAACCATATGATCACAACCTGAGCTAAAGTTGGACACTCAAGCAACTGAGCTACCCAGGAGTCCTGATGATTCTTATTTTTTTTATCCATTCTGTCACCCTATGTCCTTTGATTGGAGCATTTAGTCCATTTACATTCAAAGTAATTATTAATAGATATGTATTTATTGCCATTTTATTACTTGTTTTCTGGTTGTTTCTGAAGATTTTCTCTAATCCTTTCTTATCTTCCTTTCATGTTTTTCTGACTTTCTTTAGTGATTATATTTGGATATCTTTCTCTTTATTCTTTGCATGTTTACTAGTGGTTTTTGATATATGGTTACCATTGGGTTTGTTTATAACCTCTTCTGGGCATAGCAGTCTATATTAAGTTAATGGTCCTTTAAATTTGAACCCATTCTTTTCTCCTCACCTCCCCAATGTTCAGGTATATGTTGTTATATTTTATATACTTTTTTGTGAGTTCCTTAACTGATTTTTTTACAGAAAGATTCATTTTTACAGCTTTTGTGTTTCCTACCTTTATACGATCACTTTTGGTCTCTCCTTTCCACTCAAAGAGTCCCCTTTACTATGTCTTACAGTAGGCTTTATGTCTTTACACAATTTTTCTGAAATTCCTCCCTCTCACCACTTCATCCCCATACTAAGTCAACGTATACTTATCTTTCAACAGCTCTAATTCGATTCTTTGGAATACAATTATAATGGTTTCTTCTAGAAACCCTCTCTGATTCCACTAGACAAAGGTGAGTTCAGTTACCTTTGTCACACATCATAACTTAGACAAATTGCTGCCAATCACTTAAGACAATGTAATTAATTGTATTTTTCATGCATATCTATCAGCTGAGTACAAGGACAACCTCTTATTTATGTTCACATTCCATGTCTGGAGCTCACTAATACTCAATAAATATTGAAATGAATGATCAAATCCCAAATCTTTATTTCTAGCAGTGACCTCTCACCCAAATGTGAGTTTCAAGTTTCTAGCTGCCTCTAAGACATTTCTGCTTAGCCAGTAAAGTATCTATCTACTACAGTGCTCCCTAACTATAATGTGTGAAATACACTTTTATGGAGAATGTTTCATTCTCCCCAATAAGAATAACAATAAACACAGGAAATACGTTTTCCACTAAGTAATTTCCTACCATACATTCTGTTTTGATTATTAATGTGCTTTTCTCAAAAGATCCTGTCAATTTTTTAACAGTTAAAATTTTTTTAATTTCAATTCCAGTGTAGTTAATATATAGTGTTATATTAGTTTCAGGTGTACAATATAGTGGTTCAACAATTCCATATATTACTCAGTGTTCATCAAGATAAGTGTACTTTTAATCCCCTTCACCTATTTCACTCCCCACCCACCTCTCCTCTGGTAATCATCTATTCATTCTCTATATTTAAGAGTCTAGTTTTTAGTTTGTCTTTCTTTTTCCTTTGTTCATTTGTTTTGTTTCTTAAATTCCACATATGAGTGAAATCACATGGTATTTGTCTTTCTCTAGCTGGTTTGTTTCATTTATAGCCGCCAAATTTTAACCCAAAATGCCTACCAGAATTGTCCAAAATGTCCGCCAAAAGATGTAAACATGGCTACCCCTTTACTGATAAGTGTATGTTGTTTGTGAGGATTTATTTGCATATGCTGATATAAACAACTCACCCCGAAGTGATAACCATCTACTATAGTCCAAACTTATAAACATCTTAATTACCCATAATGTAATTGTGAGGAGACTTTGAATATCACCAATCAAAATGTGAATGATGCAACCATGAGTCCATAGGATGGGAGAAAGATACACTTGAACACCTAGGCACCCTACTTAGCATAAAAGTTCAAACCTTGAAACATTGGGATCAAGAATCAGAGCTCATCAGGAGTGTGCTGAGCTACTTAGCTGAGGATCACATACAGACCATAAAGCAGCTCTAATCCCTTGTGTGGTATGCTTACATGATGACATCCTGAATTCAAGGTTTACTTAGAATAAAACACAAATACATTCTTCCAATCACCAAAACTGGACAATATTTTCTTATTATTTACCCCTCTTTAAAAAAAAAAGTTTATTTATTTTGAGAGAGGGCACATGTATATGCATGTGAGTGGGGGGCGGGCAGAGACAGAGGGAGAGAGAGAATTCCAAGTAGGCTCCATTCTGTCAATGTGGAGCCCAGTTTAGGGCTCCAACTCACAAACAAAATGGTGAGATCATGACCTGAGTCTAAATCAAGAGTTGGGTGCTTAGCCAACTGAGCTACCCAGGTGGCCCTATTTACTCCTCTCTCTCTCTTTTTTTTAATGGTTATTTCTTTTTGAGAAAGAGAGAGAGAGAGGCAGAGTGTGAGTGGGAGACGAACAGAGAGAGAGGGAGGCACAGAATCTGAAATAAGCTCCAGGCTCTGAGCTATCAGCACAGAGCCCCATGAAGGGCTTGAACTCACCAACCATGAGATCATGACCTGAGCTAAAGTCAGACGCTTAACCCACTGAGCCACCCAGGCACCCCAGTTTACTCCTCTTTTTGATTCAATTCTTCATTTATTTATTTTTATATTCCACCAAGGAAAGGTTATATACTGAATTCTGAGAGTACTGTGGTGAACGAGATGTTGCTATTTAGTTGGTGCTCTTTCAGAAAGAGAAATAATTATAAAACTAAAATGTTATTCAATGCACTGCAACTTAATAATTGCTGTCATAGAAGTATTTAACCAGCCTTCAACTCCTTACGTTCTTTCTTGGCAACATTCATCCCGTAGTGTTAATTTCCATTTCCATTGCCATTGGCCTTATGACTCATTCCTCTTTTTGATTCCACTTTCATTGACATATTCTTTCACTTTATCAGTGAACATTTATGTACCGAATTCTGATCATACAACAATGAACAAGATACTGCCTTTCTAGGAGTGCTTAGCTCCTTAAGGAGACAGACAAGTAATTAAACAGCTAGAGAACAAAAAGTGCCAAAGTGCTTTACTCTGTTAGAATTCTACATTTAATCCTGCTATCACAGAAGTATTCAACCCGTCTCTAAGTGCTAAGTCTTATTAGGCAAAATTCTTCCTCATTCTTTGTTTCGATTCCCATTTTGCCATTTGCCACTGCCGTTGGCCTGGCCAGACCCTTATCCCTGAATTATGTAAGTCTTCTCACTGTTCTCACAGCTTCCACGCTTACTTACCAATAGTCCCTTTTATACTCACTACTAAGTACTGGATTTATAGAGCTCATACCTTCAAGGACACTACAGTCCATTTACATGGGAATTAACGAAGAATTCATAGATAAATATATAAGTATATAATTATATAATGCTACTATTACTGTGAAGTAAAAGAACAAAATTCTTTGAGGAATAATACAAGAGAGTCAGGGAACTCCTTTTAGAGGAAGTAACAACAGGATATCAGAAAGTGGTATCAGAAAATTGAGTAGGAATTAACTAGGTGAAGATTAGGAGGAAAACATTAGAAACAAATGGATTAATCCATGCTAAGATCCTAATGCAGGAAGGAATTTGGTGTATTTGGTGCATGAAAAAAGAAAGTAGTCAATTTGCAAAAATTAGGTTTTATTGCAGAGATAATGTGGATAGCAGTAATAGCAGTAATGTTGGTCATTATAAAGTCAGCTGGAATGTCTCTTCCCCTCTTTGCTGGAAACCTTCAAGTCTTGCATTAAATAGTATTTTGATAAAAGCTTGCCTTATATGACATTCACCAGGGTTTGGCATGTTTTCTATATTCATTTCCTTCTCACAACAGGTATTGGGACATAGAGTAATTTTAATATCTTCCTCTAGGTCATAATGCTAGAAATTCATAGGGAAGGAACCAGAATGAAAGTGTTATTTTGTTTCAATCTCTTTCATTTTTATTAAAAATTTAAGAAATGTACATGACAAAATTAGTTAAGTATAAAATAACATACGATCAAAAGATTTCCCTTTCAATACTGACCAATGTGCTTCCCCACATTTCTGCCTCAAAGGCAATGAAATGATCAACCTCTGTGTATCTTATCAGAAATTTGCTATTTACATGTTTTATATGCCTGTGTGTGTATCTATTTCTATAAAATTTATATATAAAATTTGTATAATGTGTGTGTAATATTTTTCACCTTTCTTTTTCAAATAAAATCTTATCTGGGAGTTTATTCCATGTTAGTATAATATTTTCACTGTTACATAGTATTCCAATGGAAAATCTGTAATTGTTAATCAGCCCCCTATTGATGAAATTAAGATAATTTTCCATTATTTTACTGTTAAAAATTGTGCTACAATAAAATAGTTATAATCTTTCGTGTGCCTGAAATTGTAGACTGTCTCTATCTTATACTGCTCACCAGCCTTTTCAAAAGCAGATAGCCTCAATTTACTTGATCAACCTTTGGGCAAGGGATTACATCTTCCATTTATGCATCTTCCTTGACAAGCCTAGTATTAACAACAACAACAAAAAAGATCCTATATTATATAGGAAGTCTAAAAAGAGAAATAGGAGTGGCTTGGTGGCTCAGTCTGTTAAGCAACCGACTTTTGATTTCAGTTCAGGTCATGATCTCATAGTTCATGGATATGAGCCCCACATCAAGAGCTCCGCACTGTCAGTATGGAGCCTGCTTGGGATTCTCTCTGTCCCTCTCTTCTCCCTTTCCACTCACTGTCACTCTCTCTCTCTCTCTCTCTCTCTCTCTCTCTCTCTCTCTCTCAAAATAAGGAAAGTAAACTTAAAAAAAATTAATCAAAAGAAATAAAGGAAGTCTACTTGACTGAATCCTTTCAGCAGTTTCCTATTTCTTCTCTCCTGGTCTTACAAGCTTAATTGTTTATTTGTTCGATTCCTGGCTTCCCCCATTCAAATGTAAGCTTTATGAGCACAGGGACAGTGTTTCGTTCATTTCTCTTTCTCAGGGTATAGAGCAATGCCTGGCATGTAGTAATCACTCAATACATACTTGCTGATGAGCAATTATTGGCTATATGATAGGTCATTGTAACATTATATTCATATGATATATTAAGACATGTTGTAATATAATATATGAACATCAAAGCTAATAATATATCCCATGTAACCATATCAACCCTATATAATAAACATTTTATCTTTGTCTCAGCAATATGGGAACAGAAATACAGAGAGTTTAACAAAATTGCTAAGCATCACAAATCAGAGTTCCAGTGCTACAATTAAACTGAGGTCACTCAGAATCCAAAACTTTTGTGCTTTCGTCTACATAATGATACATTCCTAGAGTATGGGTTTTGTTTCTTGAGCTTTATCCTATTGACATCTGATATATTTTAGGGCCTCAAAGGACAGTGAATGCAAGAAAGTTCAGGTACCCTTGAGAAAAAGCAGGAAGCGGAGCTAAGATGAGCCCAATAACACCTGAGGGAAAATACAGATGCCAGCCCTTAGACTGGCCCTGAGGACAAAAGAGACACAGCTGTGAATAACTCTCTAAGTCAGGACTGGGAATATGGCCAATCCATGTAGTGTGCTCGCTTGTGCCTGACAAAGAAGGCAGCAAGGACCTGGCTTCAAGTCCAGCCATTAATGTTTCATCCAGCATAGAGAATAAGCCTTCCCTGGTTCCTCCTCTGGTTTTTCTGACAACAAAGCCAGAGCTCTTCAAATACGCAAGGGCAAGCATGAAGCTCGGGTGTCAGGCAGACCTGAACAAGGCAAATCTCCCAACTGGGCATAGATAAGGCTCCTACCAAGGGCCGGATCAGCCAAGGGCCCCTGTCCAAGTTCAGAAGCTCAACTGGAACAGGTTTGGCAGGGTTTGGAGAACCACCTAATTCTACTTCTATATCTACACTGGGAAGATCTCATCAGTTTCTCTCTTCCCTGGACCTCACTTTCCTCTTTCTATGTCATAAGGTGAGTGATACATGAGACCATAAAAAGATTGAGATTAATCAGTTTTACAAATCTGTCCTCTATAGGTTTCTGTGTCAGAAAACTTCCAAGCTCTGAAGCCTCCACAGAACATATACTTCCTCCAAATTTGACTTTCCGCTGATTAATTCAGGGAACACTTATGTCAGTGGAAATTCATGAGATAGAGCATATCAGAGCACTCCACTTCTTTAGGACAATTTTATGGATACAAAGGCCTAGAAGAGTGGGCTCCTACTCCTGGGGTAGTCTAATGATTACAGAAGGATGATCCTGCAGAAGTTCTGGAGGAACTGGGAAGGAGCCTGTGTGATAGCTGTGAGCCACTGGATTATGTAATGTATCTGTCTTGGGTCAGGGTGCCATCTCTTCTTCCCCAGTAGTTTCCAGAAGTTCTGTGGGAACCCTTCAGGCCTTTCATATCTCCTCCCTCTTCCTTTCCAATCTTCCTCACTGGTATCAAACACTACACTTTGTCCTGAAATAGAGCTTCTAATTAAAGTGGTTTAGTAGGATATTGAGTAGATATGGAATCCAATGGAAACTCTAAGAATAATAAACCTCCTGAAATTCTTGTATTCATTTTTCCACTCATTTATCCCAAAATACATATAAATGGCTTAATCTGGGCATGTATTGGCTTTATGCCTATAAATAATAAACAGCTACTGGCCTGAAGGAACTTGCAGATTAAACTGGGAAATTCTGATATCAATAGATTATTAAAACATAACTGAGGGGTGCTTCGGTGGCTCAGTCAGTTAAGCATCTGACTTCAGCTCAGATCATGATCTCACAGTTCATGGGTTCGAGCCCCATGTCGGGCTCTGTGCTGACAGCTCAGAGCCTGGAGCCTGCTTCAGATTTTGTGTATCCCTCTCTCTCTGCCCCTCCCCAACTAGTGCTCTGTCTCTGTCTCTCAAAAAATAAAAAATAAAAACGTTAAAAAAAAACCCACAACTGAATAACTACATCTTTTAAAAAGTACCCAGAAATAACCCTATTTAGAAGCATCACAGAGGAAACATCTGAGTTTTGAAAATGAGAAGGAAGAAGTCAACCAGGTAGAGGAGGGGACATGTGCAAACACAGATGATGTTATATGCAAAGATATTAGAGCAGAGATTGGCCAACCATAACCCATGGACGAAATCCACTTTTATATGGCCCAGAGCTAAAATAGACTTTGACATTTTTTAAATGGTTAAAAAAATCTAATGAATAATGACGCATAGCATCTGAGAATTACATGAAATTCAAATTTTGATGTCTATAAATAGGATTTTATTGGAACTCAGCCATACTCATTTGCTTACATATTGCATATATTTGTATACCTAATGTTTATTTGCTTACCTGTAGATTAGGTATTTTAAATGTGTGTGTGTAGATTTGTTTAGATATTGAGCAGTTGCCACAGAAATCACATGATCCACAAAGCCTAAAATATTTTATATCTTGCCTTTTACAGAAAAACTTTGTTGACCTCTGGTATAGAATCATGAAACAAAGTAATTATCAATAAATGGTAAGAGACTCAGTATTGGTGGAGATTATGGTGCTTGGATGAGGAGGAGGCAAAAGATAAGAACGAAGAACTATTCTGTATTCATATTATGTGTCTTGCTGAAAACCCAAGTGTTGCTTCTATTATATTTTTTCTGATTATGGTTCTGAGTGCAGTCTCTGCCTTGTACTGCCCATGCAGACAATTTACCAGATTCCTTAAGTACCAAATTACTTAATCTCTCTAAACTTCAGTTCATCCATTGGCAATTTGGGGAGGATAATAATAGCATCTGAACCAGACTGTTGTGAGAAGAACATGAAAAAAGTAAAAGTAAAAATAAAAATACGCAGTGTAATTCTATTATGTTCTCAGTAAATACTACCAACATATGGTCATCATTTTCATTTCTATTGCAACTGCTTTTATTGCTGCTTTATAACAAATGTAACCCACTGTAAAATGTTTAGAAAGCCAGAAAATGAAGTTATAAATGGGCTGATCCCATCCCTTTTTCTACCACTTAAAGGTGATTATTGCTAAAATTTTTCACATTCTCTTAGCCTATTTTTTTCTCCGCACATATTTATGAAATTGGAATCTTACATATGTACATATGTATTCTTGGGGTTTTTTCTCATTTAGTATTATATGATAGGTACTATCATATATACTATCATATGAATAGCAGTTAATGTCCTTCAAAAATAATCACATGTTATTTTAAGCGTTTGAGTCATAGTTGACCCAGACATTATGGATTACTGTTTTTTTTCCAATTTTGATATTATAATGATACAACACAGAATACATTTATATGTGAACTCATTATCTATGGCTCTGATTATTGGCATACATTAGAAATCCTGAGGAAATTCTTGAAGCAAAATGTATGAAACTTTAAGGGAATTCATACACATTTTGTAAACTGCTTTTCAGAAAAATTATATTGACTTATAGCCAAAATCTGTACCATCCCTCTCACTAGCACTGAGCATTATGATTATTTTCACTTTTCTAAGTATGATGAGAAAAATTGAATTTCTGTGTTATTTACTGATATGTTTAATTTTTGTTTATTTTTACTACCAGGAAAATTGAATAATTTTATATGCTTATTCCTTATTGGCATTTTTGGCAAATCAAAACTTTGTGGCCTCTAGTTTTTGTGGGCAGAAATAACGGTTTTCCTTAATGATGTGTATGACCTCTTTATGAGTCATTTGACGCTTTTAATTATTTGTTGAATAACTACAAATACTATTCCATTTGTATTTAATTTTTTTAAGAGTTGTTTTGAGTTACCAGGGCACCCAGTTGGCTCAGTGGGGAAAGCATGCAACTTTTGATCTTGGGGTCATGAGTTTGAGCCCCATGTTGGGCATAGAGTTTACTTAAAAAAAAAAAAAAAAAGAAACCTAAAGAGAGAGTTGTTTTTAGTTACAAAAGTATTGTATTCTTAATAATATGTGTTTATCTCAATATAAATAATACATCATTAAGATGAATAATGTAGAATATACGAAACATAAAGAAGAAATTTAAGACACTTATATTAACACCACGAAGATTTTGACATTTAAATGAATACAACTACAGTTTTTCTGTGTATGGATATTTACATTAGTTACATTAGTTTCAGGTGTACAACTTAGTGATTTCACAAGTTTATAAATTATGCTATGTTCATCACAAATGTAGCTACCATCTGTCCCATTACATCGCTGTTACAGTATCATTAGCTGCATTCCTCATGCTCTGCTCTTTATTCCCATGACTTACTCACTCCATAACTGGAGGCGTCTATCTCTCTCTCCCCTTCACCCATTTTGCCCAACTCCTCTTCCCCACCTCCTCTGAAACCATCAGCTTTTTCCCTATATTTATAGTTCTGATTCTGCTTCATATTTATTCATTTTTTAAGATTCCATTTATGAGTGGAATCATATGGCATTTGTCTTTCTCAGTCTGACTAAAAATTTTGTTTTAAATGTTTATTTTTGAGGAGAGAGAGAGGGCAAGAAGGGTAGGGGGCAGAAAGAAGGAGAGAGAGAATCCCAAGCAGACTCCATGTAGGACTCAATCTCATGGACTGTGAGATCATGACCTGAGCCAAAATTAAGAGTTGGACACCTAACCAACTGAGCCACCTAGGTGCTCCTAAAAATCTTATTTTAATTTCCATCTACTTGCTGGTAACTTCTTATATTTTATCTATGTTTTATAGCCATTCTGATTTCAAATGTATGATTATATCCTTTGCCTCCATTTTTTTCTCAATGTTTTAAAAAAATTTTTATTGTCATAAGAACACTTAAGATGAGATATATTTCTTTAATTTTTTATTATGCAATACAGTATTGTTGGCTATAAGCACAACATTGTACAGCAGATGTCTAGAACCATCTCTCTAATATTATACCCTTAAGCTCAGAATTGGCTATTGTTTATATAAATATTCAGATTGCATTGAGAAAGTATTCTTCTATTTATGAGTTAGTAAAATTTGCTAGATTGCACTTTTTTTCCCTTAAGAGGTAAATGTTGAATTCATCAAGTATTTTTGGGACCTACTGAGATTAACATATTTTTCTCAATTAAATTTTTGATGGGATTAATTATGTTTGATTATTTTAAAATTGCAAACCATATTTGCATTTTGCATTTCTAGAATAAATCCTACTGGCATTACAGATAATTTTAGATTAACAAAGGTCTCAGTTTACTTGATATTTTTGCACTGGTATTACCAAATAAGACTGATCTTCGGACTTTTTGGTGTATTATATTTTCAACTTCTGAAAACAGGTATATGTAATTGTCATAATGTTAATTGGGAAATACTGCATCTTTTTCTTTGTTCTGAATCACAAGATTTATCTCTTCTTGAAGGACTGAATTACATCCATTAAACTATCCCAGCTCATGGCCTTTTTGGTAAATTTTGATAAAATTACTCTAACCCACTCATATTTTATCATTAAAAGTGTTTAATGTTTATTTACTTTTTTTGAGAGAGAGACAGAGTGCGTGTTGGGGAAGGGCAGAGAGAGAAAGAGAGAATCCTAAGCAGGTTTCACACTGTTAGTGCACAGCCTGACACAGGGCTTGATCTCACAAAATTGCAAGACCATGACCTGAGCCAAAATTGAGATGCTCAACTAACTGAGCCACCCAGGAATCCCTTTCATTTTTTAAATCAAAGTGAACCTTACCTATTAGTAGAAAACCATCAATTTCATTTTAAAATTACACATTAATATAATTTTATTCTCTTATAATTTAAAATTTTTTATTCTACTTCTAAGGTTATTTTCCATTTCTTATTCCTACTATTGCATATTTTTGTTTTCTCTATTTCTTTATTAGATTTTCCAGCAATTTATCTCCATTTTTAACTTTTCAAAGGATAAATTTAGATATAATTTACCAATTTTACAATGTTTAAATTAATTTCTGCTTTTAATTTTATTTCCTCCTTTCTGTGTCTATTTTGCTTTCTAGATGATTTGAAAACCAAGTTGATTTATTTTAATTATTTTTATGGTATAATAATAAGTCTTAATTCTCCCCTACAAATTTTTTTTAACCTGAATGTACTGTGTTTTGTCATGTTTCTTGTCAGCAGAAATATGTTGTTCTTCCGAATTCCTTTATTTCTGGCTTTACTGAGATATAATTGATATTTAACATTGTATAAGGTATACAGTATGATGATTTGATGCATGAATGTATTGTGAAATGGTTACCACATTATGGTTAGTTCACATATCCAAAACCTCACATAATTACCTGGTGTGTATGTATGCATTTAAAACCATTTAAAATCTGGGTCACTTGGGTGGCTCAGTCAGTTAAGCATCCAACTTTGCCTCAGGTCATGATCTCATGGCTTGTGGGTTCCAGCCCTGTGTCAGGCTCTGTGCTGTGAGCTCAGAGCCTGGAGCCTGCTTTGGATTCTTTGTCTCCCTCTTTCTCTGCTCCTCTCCTGCTCGCACTTTGTCTGTCTGTCTGTCTCTCAATAATAAATAAACATTAAAAATTTTTAAAAACATTTAAAATCTGCTCTTGCAAGTATTGTATATAGTACAATATTGTTAACTATAGTCACCACCACCACTGTACATTATATCCCCTTATTTATCCTATAACTGGAAACTTGTACCCATTAACCAATATCCCTCCATCTGTTTCTACGAGTTTGGTTCTTTTAGATTCCACACATAAGTGAGATCATACGTTATTTGTCTTTCCCTGTCTGACTTATTTTATTTAGCATAATGCCCTCAAGGTTCATCCATGCTGTTTGTTGCAAATGGCAGGTTGTTTTTTTAATGACTGAATAATATTCCTGTGTGTGTGTGTGTGTGTGTGTGTATGCATGTGTGTGTGACATTTTCTTTATCCTTTCATCCACTGACGGACATTTAGATTGTTTCCATGTCTTAGGTATGGTGACTAATGTCACAATAAACATGGGAGAGCAAATAACTCTTAACACCATCTCAAAGGTATTAAGTGTGCAACAGTAAATGGGCATGGGTAAATACGATATGATTTGTTTTAGAAAATATGGTAAAAAAGCAGAAAATACATCATGAAAGAGTAACAATAGGAAATGATGAACTCTTTCCAGAGCTCAGGCTCCATTCTTCCTTGTGTTTTATTCTTAGACAGCTCAAGGCCCTTTCTTTTCCAACTGAGATCCCAACCCAGCCTCTTTTCCTGACACTAAAAAGGAGTCTGATAAACAAACCAAGATTCTGATTCCTCCAATCAAGAATTTCTCTTCATGACTGAAGCTGGAGATTCATTTCTGTATTGATGGCAGAAGGAAACCGGACAAGAGTTGGGGAGTTTATCCTCATGAGCTTCTCTTCGCTACCTACTGAAATACAGTCACTACTCTTCCTGACATTTCTAATCATCTACCTGGTCACGCTATTGGGAAACAGCCTCATCATTCTTGTTACCTTGGCTGACCCCATGCTGCACAGCCCCATGTACTTCTTCCTCAGGAACTTGTCCTTCTTGGAGATTGGCTTCAACCTAGTCATCGTGCCCAAGATGCTGGGGACCCTGCTTGCCCGGGACACAACCATCTCCTTCCTTGGCTGTGCCATGCAGACGTATTTCTTCTTCTTCTTTGGAGTTGCTGAATGCGTCCTCCTGGCCACCATGGCATATGACCGCTATGTAGCCATCTGCAATCCCTTGCACTACCCAGTCATCATGAACCAGAGGACACGTGCCAAATTGGCTGTTGCCTCCTGGTTTCCAGGCTTTCCCATAGCTACTGTGCAGACCACTTGGCTCTTCAGCTTTCCATTCTGTGGCACCAACAAGGTGAACCACTTCTTCTGTGACAGCCCACCTGTGCTGAGACTGGTGTGTGCAGACACAGCAATGTTTGAGATCTATGCGATTGTTGGAACTGTGCTTGTCGTCATGATACCCTGCTTGCTGATCCTGTGTTCCTACATTCGCATTGCTGCTGCCATCCTTAAGATTCCATCAGCTAAAGGGAAGCATAAAGCCTTCTCTACCTGCTCCTCCCACCTCCTTGTTGTCTCCCTTTTCTATGTGTCATTAAGCCTCACCTACTTCCGGCCTAAATCCAATAATTCGCCTGAGAGCAAAAAGCTGCTGTCATTGTCCTACACTGTTGTGACTCCCATGTTGAACCCCATCATCTATAGCCTGAGAAATAATGAAGTGAAGAATGCCCTTGGCCGGACCTTCCACAAGGCTTTCGGCCTTAGAATTTGCATCCCATAGACATTAAGAAATGAGAGTAAAGTGTACTCAATGTGGAGCAATCAGGTTCATATTTGGGATTTCTCTGCCTCCCTTGCCATCTCTGTTGGGATGAAACCCAGCTGCCGAAATGATTATTGGGAAGCTCAGAAGAGGGAAAAGAGCAGAGAAGTAGGTTGGCCCTGTTTCTACCACCTGGAAACTCCTCTGTTCATTGTAGGTTTACGTTATTTTTCTTATTGGTACAGCGACATTTTGACACTTCTATGACTAACCTATTCCTGGTATTGACTTTGTTAATGTGTGCCAATGTGACAAACATGGGAGACATATGAAACTGCTTGTAGTATGAACTTGGGAGACACAAAGTCATCTTGGCACTTTATCTTGTTTTGGACAAGTCTAACTTCATTCCATTGGAAAAAAGCCTATAATCCTGGTTTATATAATTTATTCATTTCATTTTGTATGCTTCTGAGGCAGTACTGGCTCTTAAGTTAGTTGGTGTTTCATGTGGATAGAGGAAGTGGAACAGTACTCTCCATGCATATTCCTTTATAACCTCACGGGCCTTACTCAATTCATTCATCAGGCTATTTTTCCCAGGTAATATTACATGATACTCAATATTACCAACTCATCATCAGCAAAGGTTTTCCTTGTTTGGCTAACAAATAAGCCCTTGGAAACTTAAATTACTTTCAGCCTCATTGTCATTTTATATTTTTATGAAGAAACTCTACTTTAGATACTCCATTTATAGTTTTCAGATTTGTCTGTTACTTTCTGTGAGTTGTAAATAATTTCAATAAATATTTAATCTAGAGATTCTTTCTGTCAGTGGGTAATAATTTCAATAAGTATTTCATCTAGAGATGTCTACGTATATTGTATTCTTTAACATAGAGTATCATTACATAATAAACACAATGATTTATCATCCAATTTGATAACAGAATAATCTGATCCCACCATGCTTTTTTAAAGTTTTTGTTTTAATTCCAGTTAGTTAACATATAGTGTTATATTAGTTTCAGGTGTACAATATTCAACAATTCCATACATCACCCAGTGCTCATCATAAAAAGTGCACTTCCTAATCCCCATCACCTATTTTACCCATCCTCCTGACTCCCTTCCTCTGTTCATCATCAATGTGTTCTCTATAACTAAAAGTCTGTTTCTTAGTTTGTCTCTCTCTCTCTCTCCCATTTCCCCTTTGCTATTTTTTATTTGCTTGTTTCTTAAACTCCACATATGAGTGAAATCATATGGTATTTGTCTTTCTGACTGACTTATTTCACTTACCATTATTCTCTCTAGCTCTATCTTGTCATTGCAAATGGCAAGATTTCATTATTTTTTATGGCTGAGTAATATCCTATTGTATATATGTACCACATCTTCTTTATCCATTCATCTATGAGTCAGCACTCAGGCTGCTTCCATAGTTTGGCTATTGTAAATAATGCAGCTATACACAGGGAGGGGTGCATGTATCCCTTTGAATTAGCATTTTTGTATTCTTTGAGTAAGTAGCCAGTAACACTCTACTGTACTTTAAAATGTGACATTTGAAGTTTAGTTCCTTTTCTCATTTTGACATTGTGGGCTTGCACTGGTAATAATATAAGTAAATAAAGTATTGAAGTATAGAGACACCTGTGGCACTCAAAATGCTGTCAAGTAATAACTGCATCACTGTATAATTTTTAACTTATTAATACTTACTTTTTGCAAGACCCATTTACTCTTAGTAGCAGACCACACCATGTTCACACTCTTATAATTTGACAAGAGCTACAACAAGACTGACTAATTAAATTGTAACCATTTCTCTCCTATGTTCACATGCCCTGATTCCTGGAAACTTTTTTTTCATTTTCATTGAGATATAATTGGCACATAATATTATGGAAGTTTCAGATGTACAACATAATGACTTTACATATGTATCTTTGCAAAATAATTACCAAAGTAAGTTCAGTTACCATCCATCACCTCACGTAGTTAAATATTTTTTTCTTGTGCATCACTGTGGTTTTTAACACCCTAAACAGGGGGCGCCTGGATGGTTCAGTTGGTTAAGTGTCTGACTCTTGATTTTGGCAAAGGTCATGATGTCATGGTTCATGAGATTGAGTCCCACACCTGGCTCCATGTTGTAATGGAGACTGCTTGGGATTCTTTCTCTCCCTCTCTCTCTGCCTCTCCGTTGCTCACTCACACTCTCTGCCTTTCTCAAAATAAATAAATAAACTTAAAAATATTTAATACCCCTAGCTGCAGATGAAGGCACCACTAATGTATGAGTTCTACATAGCTGCTCAGCTTTACTGTTGTAGGATGAAAACAGCCATAATATATAAATGAACAAGCATGGCTGCATTTCAATAAAACATTTCTGGATACTAGAATTTGATTTTCATATACTGTTCGTACATCAAGGAATACTCTTCTTCTGATTTTTTCTAGCCATTTAAAAATGTAAAAACCATTCCTAACTCATGAACTATATACAATAAAGACCAGTGGACGGTGGGATTTGCCTGTAGGCTATAGTTTGCTAACATCTGGGTAAAAGCATGAACTCTGAAGTTAAAATGCCTAGGTTTTATCCTGGTTCTGCCACTTGACAGCTTGGTGATATAGGACAAGTTATTTTGCACCCCTCTGCTTCAGTTTCCTCTTCTGTAAAGTGAAGATAATAATAACACCTATTTCTTCCCTTTTTTCATCATGGTTGAGAGGATTAAATGAGTTAATATATGTGAATCATTAAGGAACAATGTTGGACACATAGTAGTTTGTATAGAAATGTTAGCCATTATAAAGATCTGATTATTGGGTGGGGAAGTGATGATGATAGTGAGAAATTATGACATGGGAGGGAAAACTGGAGGGAGATGAAGGGGAGGAGTTCGTAGGAGTCAAATCCTGAAAGGCCTTCCATGCCAAAGAGCTTGAACACTATTTTGTGCACAAGAGAGGTCAGTTGAATGGTTTTCAGCATAAGGACAAAATCAAGTCTGTATTTTAGAAATAGTACTTAGCAATGATGAGAAAAGTGGGTGGTAAAGGGACACAATCTATAAGATAGACACCAGTCAAAAGACCTTTGTAATTGGGGAGTTAAAAGATTATAAGACCAAAATTCAGCGCAAGGAAAACCACTTCTTAATCTCAGCATTTGAAGTCCTCCATCAAAATGGGTCAGCAGAGCAGCCATTCAGCAGAGCTGACAGATCAGAGTAGATTCATTCCTGGTCTGGACTGCATCTACTCCTGTAAGCATGCAGGCCAGCAGGGATCTGAGCTTCAAAGCTGGCCTGCTTTCCAAGATGAGTTCCTTAGGAGGTGTGGCTGTGCAGCCTGAGTTCATTAGCCCTCTCCCCAGATCTGATCCTACCTATTCACATAAGCTTTCCCTCTGGCCCCTGGGACAGACCAGTGGGTGCCTCAGTCAACTGCTCCCTAAACAGCAGTGTGCCTCATTAACAACTTTTTAATGAGGTCACAGGCTATGACTGCTCATTAATAGGCTGCTTAGCCTACAACCCCAGGGTGGAGGAGTCTGAGGATAGAAGCCAGGGAGAAGAGAGCTCAGCCTGCATTAGAGCTGCCTCAGAGCAGAGACTCCTAGGCTTTCACTCTCAGGCCTCCAGGGTCTCTTGGAGCTCTCCGAGACCGATTCTGCAGCTACAAGTCAGGAGGGGCCAAGGCCTGAGAGGGGAGGAATTACAACAGAGTCCAATGATCCCAGACTTGGGCCAGAGATTCTTGAGGAAATCAGATACTTTTCAGGTTTTCTTTGATGCTTGCGTAAATGGAATATTGCCCTTGGAATTTTTGTTGTCTTGCTTTCCATAACTACAAATTTCCATGCTATTCTCCACACACACGTCCAAGTGCAGATTCTTTTGTATTATTTCTCAAGTCCTTTGGAACTATACTTGTCCTGGGAGTTCAGAGGTTGGCCCTCTTCTTCCGTGTTCCTTGTGTACTATCTCAGAGATCCCATCCATTGCCAGGGTTTCAAGAAATCCTGTGGAGATGAAGCCTCCTTGTGGAGATTAAATTTGGGTATTGGCTTCTATCTCCCACCAGGATTATTCCTAGAGCCTCCTAGCTGATCTCCCAGCCTCCAGTGATACTGCAGACTTACATATGCACCTCATTCTAATCCATCCTCCTTACCTACTCTAGAGTTCTTTCTAAGTGTGCTTGTGAAAATCTGTCATTTTCATGCTTAAAATCCTTACAATCCACCCTCATCTTCAGAATGAAATTAATGTTCTTCTATAATATGAGCCCCTTTGTACATCAGCTCTAGCTTTATTTTTCCAATTTCGGTTATTACCATACTTCAACCATATCATCGAATGAATAGTCAACTCTTGCCCTCCTGAACTTTCTTTCCCTCCACACCATGCCCTTCTACTTTCTCTAAATATAGTCCTTTTTATTCCCCTCAACAATTTACAGTCTGAAAGACAGGGGTTTAAGTCCCATATCTGGTACTTAACAGCTATGCAAATTCATAGAAAGTACTCTAAATTTTTATTCTTATATTTCCCAATCTATGAGATATAATAATGTAATTCTACAACATAGACATAACAATATTTAACATATAATAATATAAAATCATAAAATCAAATAAGTTAACATATAATAATATAATAATGATGAAATCAAAATTACATAAGCCAACTCTTTTCACTTGCTGAGCTTTGTGAGCCTTTCTATACTTTAGTATCTCTTTCAGTTCAACGTGGGAGATCAGTTATGCAGAATTCTCATGGATGTTTGCTGCAATTATAGCGTGAGAAATCCATATAAAGTCTACCTCCTCCCAGGGAACAGGATAAGTAGGTGGCTACCATTTATTGACAAGCAAATATGAGTTTAAATATTTTTAAATGAATTACCAATTGTTCCTCACAGGCTTTATCACAATTGGTAAAATAGGGTATTTGCTTCAAAAGAGCAAGTAGCTTGTTCGACAGTCACAACTATTAAAGTGTCAAAGCTAGAATTACAATCTGAATCTAAAATATCATGTACCTTAAAATTTTTGCGTAATGCTTTCTCTAAAATATAGAAGTAGAAACTAGAAAGAAGGGGAAATAAAATAATTTTAACATGAAAAAATGAAAAAAATTTAATTTATTTTCTTTCCCCATACACCATGCATTTCCACTTTCTCTAAAGTTAGTCTTTTTT
Organism: Acinonyx jubatus; assembly: GCF_027475565.1. NCBI lineage: Eukaryota > Metazoa > Chordata > Mammalia > Carnivora > Felidae > Acinonyx > Acinonyx jubatus. Next base: position 50,723,274 of record NC_069390.1, on the reverse strand, counting down.
ATTCCCCTCAACAATTAGTATTTTGAAAAACCTGGGTTCAAATTTTGTGTCTGCTGTTTACCAGCTATGTATGTTTATGCAAATTATTCTCTATCTCTAGCCCTCAGTTTCCTTGTCTTTGAATGAGGTGATAATACCCACCTCATGGAATTGATAAGATGAAAATTTGAACAATGAAACCTGCCGTGAAAGTGTTAAAACTAATCATGCTCTGGCAGCAGAGGCACCAAGCAAATAGCCACTTCCACTTGTAAAACTTTGTGAGTCTATTCTTCATTATTTCTTGCAGTTTGAAGTAAGATTGTCAGTTATGCAGCATTCTCAATTAGTTTGGTACTAATTGTAACACAGGGAAATTATTAGGTTCTCTCCATTTCCCAGAGAGCGGGGTAAAGAAAGGAATTAGCATGTAATAACTGTCAAATATGAGTTACCTATTTATAAATTAAGTATCATTTACTCTTCACAGGTATTATCAGGATGTACAGACTAGAACAACAACAACAAAAAACCAATAAGTGTCAGAGCTTATGTTTGAATCCAGGTCTACCTGAACCCAAAATGTCATGTTCTTGTCAGTATAGCATGTGCCTTCTCCAAAATATAAAGGCAGAAAGTATAAAAAAGTTAGGAGAAAAAGCTCTCTGTCTCTCAAAACTAAATAAATACTAAAATTTTTTTTTAAAAAGTAGACAAGTACACAAACAGTTGTAGAACAAAAAGTGCCATACAAAGTCCTGCACTGTGCCATAATTCTGCACTTTGATAAACACTGTCATGGAAATATTCAACCCACCTCCTAATCCTGCTCATTCTTTCTTGGCAAAATTCTTACTTAAACCTTGGCTCAACTGCTATGTTCATTGTCCCTGTCATTACATACCACACGCCAGGCCCTTATTTCTAAACTATTATTATAAGAGCCTCCTCACTGATCTCATTGCTTCCATGCTCCCTTCCCAATCCTCCTTAACCTCACTGCTAAGTACAGGATTTACAGGGATGAGCAAAAGACAGTCCTTGCCCTTGGGGTCAAGGATAGATATATTTTTTAATGTTTTTATTTATTTTTGAGACAGAGACAGAGCATGAGCAGGGGAGGGGCAGAGAGAGAGGGAGACACAGAATCTTAAGCAGGCTCCAGGCTCTGAGCTGTCAGCACAGAGCTTGACGCGGGCCTCGAACTCATGGACTGTGAGATCATGACCTGAGCTGAAGTTGGATGCCCAACTGACTGAGCCACCCAGGCACCCCTGGACAGGAGAGATATTAAACAAAGAACTGCGCAAATAAATATGTAATTACAAATTGATATCATTGCTATGAAGGAAAAGAACCTAGTGCTCAGAGAAAGAATAAAAGGAAGGAGTCTTAATTTGCATTTGGACTAGAGAAGACCTCATCAAGGAAGTGACATTTTTTCTAAAGTTTTTATTTTAATTCCAGGTAGTTAACATATAGTGTAATATTACATTCTGGTGTACAATATAGTAATTTGACACTTCCATACAACACCCAGTGCTCATCACAAGTGCACTCCTTAATCCTCATCACCTATTTAACCCATCTCCCCTCCACCTCCCCCCTGGTAGCCATCAATATGTTCTCTATAGTTAAGAGTCTGTTTCTTGGTTGGCCTCTCCCTTTTTTTTCCCCTTTGCTCATTTATCTCTTAAATCCCACATATGAGTGAAATCGTTGTCTTTGTCTTTCTCTGACAGACCTATTCTGCTTAGAATCATACTCTCTAACTCAATCCATGTCATTGCAAATGGCAAGATTTCATTCTTTTTTATAGCTGAGTATTTTTCCATTGTATGTATATAAATGTATATATGTATATATGTGTATATATATATATATTTTTCCCTCCTATATAGAATAAGGGTTTGCTTTAGGGCTAGGATAAGGATTGGGGTTAAGATTAGTGCCAGTATGAGGGTATGGACCTATTATCCTGCAGCTTAGAGACATCTCCAGAGGGATAAGTTTAAGGTGAGGTTATGGTTAGGATGAAGGATTAGGGTTAAGGGTTAGTGGTTAGCTGTTAGTGGTTAATGGTTAGTGGATTAGGTTTTCGATGAGAAGAATACTCTCTACCTCCATCCATGTTGTTGCGCATGGCAAGATTTCCTTCTTCTCGAGGAATTGATATTTAAAGTGGTATCAGAAGAGTGTGTAGGAGTTAGCCAATTAAAAATAAGGAGGAATAATATACAAATCAAAAGGATTTGTATATACAAAGATCTAAGTCAGTAACTGCAGAAATGGTGTTGGTAGCAGTATTAGTAGTAATGTTAGTCATCATGTAGTCAACTGGCATACTCCTTCCCCACTTTGATGGCAACCTTCAAGGCCCAGGTCAAATAGCATCTTAATGGAACATTGCCATATACGACATTTGTCATGGCTTAGCATGTTTTCTACACTTTATCTCATTTTCTTCTCACAACAGGTACTGGGCATCTCATGCATATGAAAATGACACGCAGAATAATTTTTTCCAGGTCACAAGGTTAGGAATCAGTGAAAGAAACCAGAATGTTAGTTTTGTTTAGATATTTGTTTCAAATATCTCTTTTCTATTAAAAAAAAAAACCCAAATACTTTCACGTGATAAAAATTCAAGCAGATTCCTTCCTTTTGGAGGTGGAGATAAATTTCTCTTCCTTGTATGTGACTTGGACTTAGCAACCCACATGGAAGGAATAGAATGTGGAAAGGGGATAGTGAAAAGTCATGTTTATATCCTGTACATCCTGATATGATGTGATGAGAAAGGCACTTCACTCTCTGGTATTATTTCCGCCTCTCCAAACCAAACCAAACGAAACCAAAAAACCCATGTAATCATGAAAACACAAGATCTAAGAACATCACAGATTAGAGAAAAGTGAGGATATATAACAACTAAATGCAATTCAGTTGCATGGAATGAATCCTGGTAAAGAAGAGAAACATTTGTGGGAAAACTGATCAAATTCAAATAAGGCCTGTAGTCTACTTAATAGTATTGTAGCAATGTTAATTTTTAAAGTTCTGGGCAATGAACCAGGGTCATGTAAGATGTTAAAACTAGGGAAACCTGCATGGAGTGTAAAAAGGAATTCTTACTATCTTGGCAACTCTTTTATAAATCTAAAATTATTTCAAAATTAAAAATGTTTTAAGTCAAAAATTCAACCAATATAAAATTATATACAATCAAAAGTAGATATCTGTCTCAATACTGACCTCTGGTACCCTATTTCCCTGCCCAGAGGTAACTCATCAATTTTCTATATATCTTTACAGAAATTTTCTAATAATAAATTATATTTACATAATTGAGATTTTCTTTTTTTTATTCTTTTAGTGTTTATTTTTGAGAGAGAGAGAGAAAGAGAGAGACAGAGCGTGAGTGGGAGAGGGGCAGAGAGAGAGAGAGAGAGAGAGAGACACAATCTGAAACAGGCTGCAGGCTCTGAGTTATCAGCACAGAGCCTGATGCAGGACTCAAACTTGGGAACTTGGGAATGGTGAGATTATGACCTGAGCCGAAATAGGACGCTTAACCGACTGAGCCATCCAGGTACCCGTTGAGATTTTCTTCTATAAAATATATGCAGTTGTACGATATGTATATGATGTTTTTTACATTGATACTTTAAAAAATTGCAAAACACCGGCAGTCTGGCTGGCTCAGTTGGTGGAGCCTCAACTCTTGATCTTGGAGTTGTGAGTTTGAGCCTCACAGTTGGGTGTAAAGATTGGATAAAAATAAAATCTTTAAAAATAAAAATTGCTGAGTATAACAAACTGGAGAGATCTAGTGCTAGGATTAAATTTAAGTTACTCTGACTTCAAATTTAGTGCTTTATTCTACAAAATCCTACGTCCCCTAGCCAGGATGCTTTTGTGTGTTTGTTTTGTTTTGTTTTGTTTTCTTGAAATTTTTCCTGTAGGCATCTGAAATTCATCATGGTCTCAAAGGACAATAGGTTTAAGAAAGGTCAGGCACCCTTGTGGGAGGGTAGAAAGAGCAGCTAAGGTGAGCCCAATAATTCCTGGGGGGAATATGCAAGTGCCAGCCCTTCACCTGGTCCTGAGTATAAAAGAGACATAGCTGGGAATAATTCTCCTATCAGGACTGAATGCATGGCCAACCCATGTTTGCTCACAGATATGCTCACTCATGCCTGAAGGCAGGAGGGACCTGACTTTGAGTCCAGACAGTAATGGCTCATCCAGAATAGAAAGTAAGACTTCCCTGGTGCCTCTTTTGGCTCTTCTGACAACAGAGCCAGAGTTTTTCCAATACTCTAGGGCAGGCATGAAGCAAGCATGGGTGTCAGGCAGAGCTGAACAAGGCAGATATCCCTATTAGGCACAGGTAAGGCTTCTACCAACGGTCAGATTAGCCCGGGACTCTTCTCCAAGTTCAGGTGCTCAACTGGACCAGGTTTGGCAGGATTTGGAGGGACACCTCATTTTATTCTTGTGTCCACACTGGGAAGATCTCATAAGTTCCTCTCTTTCTATGTCATAAGTGAGATATGAGACCACATAAAGATTGAGATTACTAGTTTTTTTCCCAGTTCTATCCTCTAAAGCTTTCTGACCCAGCTTTGCAGCCTCCACAGGACATAAACTTCCTCCAAGTTTGACTTTCCTCTGATTACTTGGGGAAGACTTGCCTCAGTGAGACATTCATGAGGCAGAGCACATCAGAGCATGCTACTTCTTTAGGGCAATTTTATGGGTGCAAAAGGCCTTGAAGAGTGGGCTCCTACTCCTGGGGTAGTCAGGCTAATGATTAGCAGAAGGATGATCCTGCAGAAGTTCTGAAGGGACTTGGAAGGAGCCTGTGGGCCAGCCGTGACCACCAGATTGTGTGATGTCTCTCAGTCTTAGGCCAAGGTGCCATCTCTTCTTCCCTGGTAGTTTCCAGAAGTTCTGTGGGAACCCAGTGGGCCCTTTCATCTCTTCTCCCTCTTCCTTTCCATTCCTCCTCACCAGCACAAAACATTATACTTTGTCCTGAAATGGAGCTTCCAGTGAAAGTGGAGTTCTGACTAAAGGGAGGGCAGTCACTGAGAAAAGTAGGAATTTCAATGATGAATGGAAACTCCAGAGAGAATAAACTTTGTCAAATTCGTATTTTCATTCATCCAGTCATCTCAAATCACATATCTGGCTAATCCCTGGGCTTCCTCCTGTAATGATGACCGAGGCAGTTAATTTTCTGAAGGAGTTTACAGATCAAGATGCAAATAGGTAATTATAATATCTGGATAACTGAAATATTTTTAAAGATATAGGAAAGAGAGAAGATGACTAGTATCATGTTTTCACTCATATGTGGATCTTGAGAAATTTAACAGAAGATCATGGGGGGAAGGGAAGGGGAAAAAATAGTTACAAACAGAGAGGGAGTGAGGCAAACCATAAGAGACTCTTAAATACAGAGAATAAACTGAGGGTGGCTGGAGGAGTGGGGGAGAGGGGACAATGGGTGATGGGCATTGAAAAGGGCATTTGTAGGGATGAGCACTGGGTGTTGTGTGTAAGCGGTGAACCACGGGAATCTACCCCGAAAACCAAGAGCACATTTTACACACTGTATGTTAGCCAAATTGACAATAAGTAAGAGATACATAAATAAATAAATAAATAAATAAATAAATAGGAACGATAATGATGGCCTTTAAATCATAGCTGTAAGAAGAAAATGAGAGAATGAATATAAAGCACAAACCATAAATCTCTTATATATTCAGTCGGTATTTCCAGCTTCATCATGAGTATAATTATCAACACTTTCACTTGTAATATTTTTATTGCTATTATATAGCAAATGTAGCTAGCTCACTGTAGAAGATTTAGAAATCCAGGAAAATAAAAATAAAATAAATCCCCACTTTTTACCACTTGAAGTAGACCAGTTTTTAATTTTGCATGTACCCTTTCAGCCTTTCTACAAGAATATACTTCCAAAATTAGAAATTTATCATAGGTGTGCAGTGTTAGCATCTTCTTTTTTCATGATGGTTGGCCCTGCACAAACTTACATGTAGAATCATTGCCTCCATCTCTTCTACCAGAGGAGTTCTTGCATCAAAGTGTATGAGCAGTAAAGGATCCTCACACAAGTATGCCAAATTGATTTTTAAAGAGATTATACTAATTATAAAGCCCTAAACAAAATAAGATATGGCTTACTACACCACCCCTGACTAGCACTGAATATCATGTTTTTAAATATTTCAAAGATGATGAAGAAATTTAATTTATATGTTAATTTTTAATTTTATTACTAGCAAAATAGAGCAATTTTTATATGCTTACTGGCCATTGGCACTTTTTGGTGAAATAAATTTTTGTGTCTTCTATTTCTCTTTTGGGGAGATCATGTCCTTTAAAAATTTACTTATATGGCTAATTATTTATCAATTAGACAAATGCTTTTTATTATTTGTTGCTGTTATTGCAAATATTTTCCTATTTTTCATCTTTCCCTTTTTTTATGGGTTGTTTTGTGTTATATGTATTTTATTCTTTATTATATTCAAGTGTTCTTAAATAAAAAGCAATATATTTCACTGTAGATAGGATAAAAAATATAAAATACAAAGAAGAAAATTAAAGCGCTTGTAATTGCACCACTAACATATTAACAAAGGAATAGAACTGAAGGTTTCTATATGGATATATATGCATGTATATTTGTATGTATGTATGTGTGTGTATATATATATACATTTTGAAATAAATGTCTTACATTGAGTATGCTATTTTGTAGCCTAATTTATCAACTTAGCAAAACATATTGAATATTTTCACATGCCATTTGATATTCTTTTAACATACTTTAAATTACTTCATAGCATTCTGTAGTATAGATGTAATACAATTTATTTCACTGATCTATTTTTATATATCTAGAATACTCTTTACTGTTTCTTTGTTTTAAGTACTCTATTGTAAATAAAACTGAGAGGAGCATTCTGATAGATAAAATTTGCACATAATCTTAATCTAAAATTGTAGACATGGAATTGCCAGTTCAAAGAGACTATAAACATACAGTGAAATCCACTTATCATCTGGACCTACAGTGTTCAAATGTTTATATTCTTTCACTTGTACCCAAAATAAATATATAATATTTTAAATATTTAAGACAAATAATCTCTTCTTTTTTAATTGTATTTGATTTCTGATGACTTTGAGCCTTCTTTACTGGTTTTTTGGCATTTGATTTCTGGTGATGTGAATTGAATGACTATAACTTTACTTAATTTTCTCTTAGATAATCTGCAACAATCTCTTGAAATTTATCTTCTAGATATTGTCTTCATTTGGTATTTGTCTTTAATTTCTCAGTTAGGCTTTTAATGTTCAAACATTTAATTTTATATTTTCAAATCAGTGGATCTTACCTTTTTTAGGTTCTGTTTTAAAGTTTATGCTGAGAAAGACCTTCAGAAAGCTAAAGTAAATATTAACATACATTTTTTTTTTCAAATTCAACTATGACTTTGTATTTACATTTAAATCATCCATACTGGATGTATTTTGTTGTATTGTTTAAGGTGAGAATGCAACATTTATTTTCCCCTCAAGTTGCCCCAGAGCTGTTTACTGAATTCCTTTTATATATGCACTGCTCCTAGGATTCATTTTGTTTCAATTATTTGCCTAACGTACAATTCTTCGAAGCATGCACAAGTAAACATATTAAAGTATTTTAAAATTATGAGAGAATAAAACAAAATATTGTGAGATAGTATTAACATGTGTTTTAATATCTAATGGTATATATATTCTTGCTCTACTTAATGTTTTTGGAACCACATTAAATTTACTATTAATTTGTTGGTGATTGACATCTTTATAATACTACTTGTTTCTTCATGAAGACAATATGGCATTCAATTTATCCAAGACATTTTTCCAATTATATCAGTTCATTACATTCCATAAGAGCATGTCTATTTTTAAAATGCTTATTCTAATGTACTTTGATTGTTAATGATACACTGAAACTTTTTTTTAGTTAGCATTTGTTTTCACGAATGCTGGAAAACCACTTATTTGATATATTAGTACTATGACTAGTCAACCAATTGAATTTTTAATATTGATAGTTTTTCATCTTCCTCTATAATAATGTTATCTTTTTCTTTCCAATATTTATTTCTTATTTATTTTCCTAGTCTTATTGCACTGGCCCAAATTCCAAAACTTATTGTGAAACCAAGCTGGGAATCTTCAGAAGGACTTTGGGAGAGCTGAGGCTTCCTCCAAAACACATTCAATATTATATATTTTTTGAAGGACAGAGATTCCATAGTTTTTGTCAGAATCTCAAAAGGTTGCATCATCCTCCAAATTTAAGAATCTCTGCTCTAATGTTTTACTTGTAAGTGTAGTGTTGTCTATTATTTTTACATAGATATCCAGATTGTATTGAGAAAGTAGTTTGGGTTCTAGAGGAAAAATGAAATCCTGGGGAACTTAACTACCATGACCTTCCTTGGGTTCTGAGATATCTAGCTGGTCCAACTTCTCTCCATCTTTCAGAATCTTCTTTTGTTTCTTTCACATATAACGTCTAGGGGTTTTAGTGACACTTAGTGGAAAGAATAAGGAAAAATATATCTCCCCTCTCTTCCTAGAAAGAGTTCTCTGATTTATTTTTTTCCTTTGCAGTTGTGCTAACGTTTCTGTTTGGTTGTGATTTATAGGGGTCTTTAAAATTCATTTTGCTTTATTTTTACCATTTTCTAGTCAGTTACTTAACAGAATTTTCCCCTATCTTCAAATTAAAGAAAAAACTTTCACTAATATAAAGAAATGTTTGTGTAAATCTTTTAAAATTTATTTTGTTTTGTGCTTAGGGGTTCTTTCAGTTCAAAGTCATGCCTTCCTTTAGCTCAGAGACATTTATTCTTCCCCTGGTACTTCTCTGAGTATTGTCTCTCTTTCCTTTTTGTCATGTCATTCTGAAATGCCTAGCAAGTTGATTGTATTTCCTGTATTTTCCTTTATTATTACTCTCATTATTTTCATATTTTCAAAATTTTTCTCAGTGATGTGGGCATGATTTCTCAAACTTATATTCTAATTCATCACTTCAGTTTTCTTAAGTTTCTAGCACTACACTCCACAACCTTTTAATTTGATAATCGTGGTTTGCCATTCTCATCCCCACTCTGCCCCAACCACCATGGTCTTTTCTGACCTAAGGCTGTTATTTTTAGTGACTGCTTATTCAATATTCAATATCTTATGGGGCTTTGTTGAGAGTACATATTGAAAACAATCAACGTGTCTTTAGTTTCGCTCAGACTCTTTCTTGAGAAAGGGAACAACTGTTCTCATGTCTCGGATTTATTCCACTAATTTAAATTGTGTCTTCATACCTCTCATGACTTTCTCTACTTACTCTGAAAAGCACAGGGCTGGGTTGTACTGAATGACAGTAGGAGTCTCTAATTAAGATTATTTGTTTGTGGCATCAATGATCCTTTTATTATTATTAATTTTTGAAACTTGTATTTGGTTTTTCTGAAGTTGATCTCAAAACTGTAGACATTGCTTCATTTAATTTTTAGTGCTTCAGAGAAATCTTAGATCAGTCTGATCATTATTCTTTGGCAAGAATGACTTTCTCTTCCTTCATGGATGTTTTGGAGTTTTAAATACAACCTTCAAATTCAAATTACTCACCATTACCTGACTAATATTGAGCTTCAGTAGTTTGTCTATTGCTTAAAAATGGATTGTGTATGAAATCGGAGGATGAGTATACCACCCGATTTTCTTGATCCCAGGTACACAGATTTCATCCCTCCCCTAATTCACCTTATACCATTCATTTTCAATGTCAGAATGATGTTTCTATGTGTTGTATGTGACATATATAACAATGTCACTCCCATGCTTCATATATTCAGGCAGCTCTCTTTATCTATAGAATAAGGTCCAAATTCCTTAGCATACAATAAAAGTCTATTGATGTAACATATCCAAAACAAGGACCACAAGCTTGTTTCTCTTTTACTTTGTTTCAATTCTGGTTTCTAGTGCTCTTAATAATGTTTTTATTTCTGTTTTTAAGCTTGTATTTTTTGTATAATAGTTTCCTAACCACATCCAATTCCTTTATTACTTATTTTCCAACTTCATCTCATAATTCCTCCATTAGAATTCAATGTTCTAGATTACCAAAATAATGAGGAAAGAAGGGAATATGATAATAAGTTGAAAATTAGAAAGAAATCATACAAAATGTGATTTTGCAGAAATTCCCATTTTATTTTCTTAAGCATTAATGAGTTAGTCCTCAGATCAAGGTAGAATAGTCCAATGAATCACAGTCCAGTGGAAGTCTGAGAACTCTGGAATTCAACAGATGTGGTTTGGATTCGAGACCTACCACTTTCACTCTTTCCTTAACTTCTCTGGGATAAGTTGCCTCCCCTATAAAATGCATATATAAAAGGACAAAACACAGGCATGTGTTAATTGTCCTCAATACATGCTCCTCCCAAATTACAGCCAGCAAGAAAGATTCATGAAGAGTAGAAAACTTATTAGATGCAGTATTCTGCATTGAATATATAAATTCTGCATTTTAAATATATTTCTAAAGTTTTTATAAATTCACATGTATGTGTTTTTAATGAAATCATGAACTTTGGGCTTGTATCTCAAAAGTTGAGGTGTTTTCAGGAATATAATTTCTTCCAAAATGTGCCCCTTGATGGCTCCTTCAGGGACTTATGGTTCTGATTTGGTATGACCATTCTGTACATGTTAATGTACAAATAAGGAAATATCAACTCTTCCAGAAGGTGGCCCAGGCCCATCTCAGAACTTAAGCTCTGGCCATCCTTCCTTGTGTCTTATTCTTAGACAGCTCAAGGCCCTTCCTTTTCCAACTGAGATCCCGACCCAGCCTCTTTTCCTGACACTAAAAAGGAGTCTGATAAACAAACCAAGATTCTGATTCCTCCAATCAAGAATTTCTCTTCATGACTGAAGCTGGAGATTCATTTCTGTATTGATGGCTGAAGGAAACCGGACAAGAGTTGGGGAGTTTATCCTCATGAGCTTCTCTTCCCTACCTACTGAAATACAGTCACTACTCTTCCTGACATTTCTAATCATCTACCTGGTCACGCTATTGGGAAACAGCCTCATCATTCTTGTTACCTTGGCTGACCCCATGCTGCACAGCCCCATGTACTTCTTCCTCAGGAACTTGTCCTTCTTGGAGATTGGCTTCAACCTAGTCATCGTGCCCAAGATGCTGGGGACCCTGCTTGCCCGGGACACAACCATCTCCTTCCTTGGCTGTGCCATGCAGATGTATTTCTTGTTCTTCTTTGGAGCTGCTGAATGCATCCTCCTGGCCACCATGGCATATGACCGCTATGTAGCCATCTGCAATCCCTTGCACTACCCAGTCATCATGAACCAGAGGACACGTGCCAAATTGGCTGTTGCCTCCTGGTTTCCAGGCTTTCCCATAGCTACTGTGCAGACCACTTGGCTCTTCAGCTTTCCATTCTGTGGCACCAACAAGGTGAACCACTTCTTCTGTGACAGCCCACCTGTGCTGAGACTGGTGTGTGCAGACACAGCAATGTTTGAGATCTATGCGATTGTTGGAACTGTGCTGGTCATCATGATACCCTGCTTGCTGATCCTGTGTTCCTACATTCGCATTGCTGCTGCCATCCTTAAGATTCCATCAGCTAAAGGGAAGCATAAAGCCTTCTCTACCTGCTCCTCCCACCTCCTTGTTGTCTCCCTATTCTATGTATCTTCAAGCCTCACCTACTTCCGGCCTAAATCCAATAATTCGCCTGAGAGCAAAAAGCTGCTGTCATTGTCCTACACTGTTGTGACTCCCATGTTGAACCCCATCATCTATAGCCTGAGAAATAATGAAGTGAAGAATGCCCTTGGCCGGACTTTCCGCAAGGCTTTAGGCCTTAGATTTTGCATCCCATAAACGTTAAGAAACGAGAGTAAAGTGTACTCAATGTGGAGCAATCAGTTTCATATTTGGGATTTCTCTGCCTCCTTTGCCATCTCTGTTGGGATGAAACCCAGCTGCTGAAATGATTATTGGGAAGCTCAGAAGAGGGAAAAGAGCAGAGAAGTAGGTTGGCCCTGTTTCTACCTCCTGGAAAACTCCTCTGTTCATTGTAGGCTTATGTTATTTTTTCTTATTGGTATTTCAATAATTCTGTGCCATATAATTCCGGATATTCACATTACTATGTCCACATTGTGAACAGCATGAAACTGCTTATAATCCTATTGTGGGGATACATAATAACAGAGGACAAGACCAGTGAAAAATCATCATGTCACTTTCTTTTCCATCGGGCAGATCTGACTCCATTCATCAGAGAGAAAACCCTGTAATCCTTACCAATGCATAACCGTCATCACTGTCTTATTCAGTTTGCATGCCCTTGAAGCATGTTAGTTCTTCTAATCTCACTGGTATGTGATTTAAATATTGAAACATGGATTGATAATGCCCATACTTACACCTTTATAACCCCACATACATTTTAGTCCTTACTGTTTTCCCAGGAAGAATGAGCTGAGCTTTCACAGGCTTTCTATCCCATACTCAGGTTCTTAAGCCTTGTTGAAGTAGTAGTATAAATTTCTATTGTGATACTGTTTTCATCAAAGTTTAAAATGGATCTAGCTAACTGCAACATAGCTCTTCCTTAACCACAAAAATATTTCTCATTCTTCTTATGATTTCATAGTACTCTATTTTTTAGATATACCATAGTTTATTTAATGACTCTTTTACAATTATAAATCATGCTGTAAAAAATATCTTTATACACAAGCATTTTCATATTTTTGCCAGTGTATCTGACAGATGGAAATCTAGAAATTGGGCAAAGGGTGAATACATGTACCATGTTGTTATATATTGGCAAATTTCCCTCCAAATTGATTATACCATTTTACCTTCCCACCAGAAATTTACAAGGGTTCTTCTTTCCCTATTGTCCCATCAATAACATTTGTCATCAAACGTTTGAAATTTTGCGTACATAGTAGGTAAAATATAACTAAAATTTTAATTTGAAGGAAATAAATTTTGAAGATTATGGAAGAAATGATTGAGTAAATTAGAGAATATAGTGAATTTCATTCATACTTCTGTGTTAGTAGTTTAGATGATTAGCAGCTGGTGATGTCCAGTACTCCATTTTCTCTGTTTGAAAAGTTCTTTCCATCTGTACGTTAGCCGGATCCATCTCATCTTTCAAGGCCCTAGTGTGATCCCTCAAGCAGCATAAATTATTCTCTGCTATATGCATCTATTCCAATTTTATCAACAGATAAGTTAAATTTTGCATATACTATGCTGTACTGGTTTTTACATGTTTGTCTTTTCCCAGTGTACCTGTAAGTCTTTAAAAATTAAAGCTGCACAATTATTTTTGTTTTAACATGACATGAGAATTCCTGAAAACCATATGTTCTGGAAAACTCTGCATTTAAAATACTATGGAAAAATAGGGTTAGGGAATACCACTCAAAATATATGCAAGTTTGAAGCCAGAGCATTAACAGAAACAACAGCTGGTACCTGGAGAGACAACATAGACTGCTCAGATATGCAGTTCAGTGATGTTGAAGGTTGCCACAGTAGATATTTAACAAGCATTATAACAATAGAATGAAAATGTCAATGATGGTTTATTTAGTAAAAGAGTATTTGGTACTGAGATAATGCAGTTGATATGATGCTCTGAACCAGTGGGGCAGCTTCTTATATGGTCATGGGAATCAGTGCCACTTTCCAGAATTCAGAAGCTGCACAAAACAAGAGATGCTTCTCTTTGTGAACGGAGCTTCAATTATAGTCCTACTTCTAAAATTTTCTTTAAAACAGGTAAGAGAGCTCCTGATGGCAAGGCCTTTGACATTCAGTGTTGAAGGTTATATTTTGGTTTGCTTTGCCCAATGCAAACTTTACATTACAATGAAATTATTCTATAGTTTTTCAATAGTGTATGAAGATGAACAAACGAATGGGTAATCCAGTTGAGAAGTGGTGGTGACTTGGAATAGAGTAGTATCAATACAAATTAATTCTAAATAATTTTTGGAGGAAGAATTGATAGGATTTGATGGTGGATTGCATGTGAGGAAATACAGTGCTCAAGTTCCTGCAATAAAGTATCGATATTCTGAAAGTCTGGAGAAGATCCATTAAAGAGGCATGAAAGAGGTTTTATTCCCAGAAAGTTTAAACCTTTTCCTTCATATCCTTGCTATGAATCTCTTCTCACCTTTTAGAAACATCTTCTCCAAACTTACAGTAATTGATCTTGCCTCAGGATCAGTTGATTTCACTGGGTTATCCCAGAACCAGATATGGAGCCAAGGACTCAAGTGCAAGTGAATTATTAAGGAGAAACCATTAAATGTAGTAGAGTAGGAATGGAGAAGAAGCTGAGCAAAAATATAATTTTGGGTGCAATTCCAGACTCAGCAGTTCCAGCAGGGAACTCCAGGGAATAAATAAAGCTTAGTTTGTTCTGCTTCATGCCAAAGAAGTAGGCTTTTGTACTCCCATTTCAGTCATCCACTGGCTACTGGCAGACTGTAGAGTAGGAAATAGGGAGAATTAAAACTCCCAGGGACCACTGAAGGGGAAGAATAAATAGCTATTCTTTTTTATCCAGTGAGTCACCTTTATTATTTATTCCAACCTTTGTTGGAAATGTGGTATACTTCCCTACAACAAACTGCAAGATGAATGTGCCATCCTAATTAATTAAAATGGAAATCTCAGGTCATATAGGTGAAGTATGATGCAGAAGGTCAGTATTTTATATACGGCTTGTAGAAAAATGCAAGCACATATTTGCAGGCACTTCGCTAAATATTAAGCAAACAATAATGAAAAAGTCAGGTATGGTTACTGCCTTTAGTAAGAAACATGTGGTCAAATGTCTGTTTCAGAAACACTATAAAAAATGTTCAGACATGCATTAGAGTCTTCAGATGAAGCCCTAATCACCTTGGGAGAATTTTGTCACAAAGCATGGACATCATCTTACTCCCTCAACTTCATTTCTTATTCAAGAAGTGTTAGGATTTTCAGACTGTTATTCAGACTTTCTTGTTTTCACCTTATCCAGGAGTTACTAGCCTCCCCAGCCAACAGTATCCCCTGCCAACTGCTTCTCCACTTGGCTTAGACAGTGATTAATGAGTTATCCTCTCCATGCATGAAAACTTCCGAATCCAGATCGGAAACACTCCCAAAGAATTAGCCCAATGAGAATCAAAAGTGAAGGAAGATGTAAAAGAATACTGGAATGATAGAAATAAAATCACTGTCTTAAAGAGATACCTGCACTACCATGTTCATTGTAGCATTGTTCACCATAGCCAAGACATGGGAAAAATCTAAGTGTCCATTTACAGATGAGTGGATCAAGAAAATATGGCATATGTATACATATATACAATGGGATATTAATCAGCCATAACCAAGAAGGAAATCTGGCTATTTCAACAACATGGATGAGACTCAAGGGCATTATGCTAAGTAAAATAAGTCAGACAGAGAAAGACAAATACTGTATGATCTCATCTATATGTGGAATCTAAAAAAACCAAACTCAGAGAGAAGGAAAGTAGAATAGTGGTTATCAGAGACGGGGGTATGGTGACATTGGTCAAAGGGTACAAACTTAAGATGAATAAGTTCTGGGGATCAAATATACAACATAGTGACTATCATTAACAATACTGTATTCTGTACTTGAAACTTGCTAAGAGAGTATATCTTAAATATTTTCACCACACACATAAACAAAAAGATAATTATGTGAAGCGATGGACATGTTAACTAACTCTATTGTGGTAATCATTTCAATATATATATCCGTGTATCAAATCATCACATTATGTATCTTAAACTTACACAACATTACATGTCAATTTTATCTCAATAATCTTGAGGGGAAAAAAGAATACTGGCATGCTCTTCTGATTTCTCTCTGGTGCAAACCTTGGAGAATAGACAGACCACTGTTTTTTCCCTTGCTCTTGTAGCCTCATGAGTGCAGGAAAAGTTGGAGCTGCAGCAAAGCACTTCCTCCAATTATGGGATTGCAGAATCTTCATGGATTTTTGCATGTCTGGGAATTCCTCAAAACTCACACCTGTCAGAAACTGAACCTATGACTTTACCTGAGGAAGAGGAAGCATTGGGGGAATCACTCCGTTCCAGTAAACACCTGAGACCCAGCCTGGAATCCTCTAGAGTGATTGACACAGGCCCAGCCCAGAGCTTCTCTGAAGTGACTAATGCTGCACAACTCAGAAATTCTTTATAGGGACTGACAGGATTTACCTGGGGTGTCTGGCACACCCCTGGACAAAGCTTCTTTGAGAATGTGACAAGGCAGAACCCCAGAGTTCACCAGCAATGAGGACTGAGACACACCCAGAGTACCTTTGGGATGATTGGCCCAGACACAGCCCAGGGCTTTTCTGAAGTGACTTGCACGGATATAGCTATATTTTAGGACTCCCCTGGAGTCACTTGTTCAAACATAGCCTAGTCTAAGCCTAGGGTAGCTGACACAGACCAGGGGTTCTCTGGAATGTGATGCAAATTTCATTCGCAGGAGGTAAGTAAAGAGCAAAGTGGACAGAGCACAGACTTGAACTCTTTTGTGAAGAGGATGATGGCTTGTTACAAAGAAAATGTGTCCCCTTTGACACATTTCTAGGAAACAAGAAAGGAGATCAGAGGTCTCAAGTAAATAACCAGAAGTTTTTAACAAATTAGGTAATCTGGGAAAGGATGGAAAACAATGATTATGTATTAGGCTTTAGAATGTTCAAAGCGCTTGAGTATATATTATCTCATTTCACACCCACAGCCACCCTTCAGATGGATAGGGCATCTGTAATAATAATCATTTTACAGTTGAGAAAACCCTAACTCAGAAAATGTCATGTCAGTAGCTCTGTGACTCACAGATAAAAATAATAACTAGAACTTTAACTCTGAATTTCTTACTCTAAAGTCCTTGCTATTGTAACTATGTGGCTTCAAACTATCATTTAGGTGGTATTTTCACAAGTTTTCTTAAGTATGCTATCTTGTTCTTTCTTGTTGAAACAGTGCATGGAATCTTCAATATGTTACCACAGAAAGGAGACACTCTGGATAGAGGTGTAGCTGGCCAGTCCACCTCAGCTAGGTTTCTGCATACTTTCCCCTTCCCTAGAGTTCTTTCCCCTTCTGATGGCTGCAAACACAACTACATTTATCCAAGGCTCTGTGCTTGCAAGACCATTAGTAAAACAGTAGCTGAATTATACCTCATCAATAATATCCTGACAACCTCAACTGCATTAATGGAGCTACAGGAAGATCCGTTCTTTAGAATATCATCCCAGCAAACTCCCTTCCACCATCTCTCCCCTGCTTAGTAGGGGAAAACAGAAATTTAAAAAATGAAGAGAAAGGTGAAAGAGATGGAAGAGAAAGAGAGGAAAGGCTACATCAAAAGAAGGCAATGTAAAGGGATGGTTAGAGAAGGATCAAAACAAATGAAGGAAAATATGGAGTTACAACTGTGGGAGGGAGGCAGATGCAAGGTTTTGAATCACATTTTCATATTGTTTTGTGCACCCCTAGGGCCCTAAGAAGCAGCATTAGGGGGCTCTTTCAGGGGAAGAGAAAAGTGAAAGTCAAGCAAGTGGGGCTCTGAGCCCCTGCCTCTGCCCTTACTCATCCTCATTGGACTTAAGTGTTGAGATTCTCTGTAGGATGTGGTTTGAAAGAAAAGGGAAGGTCATCTCTGCTTTAAAAGTCATAAAAACTAGTGCTATGAATATGCATTTCTCTCAGCTTCCTTAACTGAGAATTTCTTTTTTTTAAGTTTTTTTTAATGTTTATTTATTTTGGAGAGACAGAGATAGAGCACGAGCACGGGAGGGGCAGAGAGAGAGGGAGACACAGACTCCGAAGGGGGCTCCAGTTTCTGAGTTGTCAGCACAGAGCCTGCCTTGGAGCTCGAATTCACTAACTGTGAGATCATGACCCAGGAAGTCAGATAACCATCTGAGCCACCCAGGCGCCCCAGTTAACTGAGATTTTCTTTGATAACATCTGAACTTTTGACCTGAGACCATTTTCCGTCCTTGCCTTTTGTTACACATTGGCCAGTGTCTAAGTAGCATCATCTGGTTGTATCCTTAGGAAATTCTCAAACTAAGTTATGTTGCCGTTTTTCTCCAGTTTCAACTATCAAAGCTACACTTTTTGGATTCTTTTCTATCTAACTGCTTTACCAAAAGATTTGGTTTAGTCTTTTTGAAACTATAAAGACTATAATAATATCGATAATAATAATGATGGTGGTGGTGGTGATGGCGAGAATGCAAATTTGTGTAGTGTTTTATAATTGTACATTTATTTCCACATCTCTTACCAAACAATAATTTAAAACATTGTTTAAAATATTTTTACAGGGGCGCCCGGGTGGCTCAGTTGGTTAAGCGTCCGACTTCAGCTCACACGATCTCACAGTCTGTGAGTTCGAGCCCCGGGTCGGGGTCTGGGCTGATGGCTCAGAGCCTGGAGTCTGCTTCCGATTCTGTGTCTGTCTCTCTCTCTGCCCCTCCCCCGTTCATGCTCTGTCTCTGTCTCAAAAATAAATAAACGTTAAAAAAAATTAAAAAAAAAGAAAAAATATTTTTACAAACACTTAAAAAATAATAGTGATTACTTTGCTCCATCATGGATTCACTAAGAATTTCATGACTAAAAACGTAGTTAACTTTTAAAGATAAATATCAGCATGTTAAACCAATTAACTAATGCCATTAAGATAAATGTTACTTAGTGATTCAATAAATGTTGATCATTACTTTGTAGGTACCAGGCATTGTAAAGTGTATACAATGATGCATATCATTTGGTTTATGTCAAGGAGTACATAATTAGCTGGAGAGGACAAATATAAAAGTAATTGTAATATAAAACCATTGATATAATAAGGGTATTTTAAAACGCTCTGAGGAACACAACAGAGATAGTAATTTATCCATTTGGGGAAGGAGATTGTCAGAAAAAGCTTCACAAAGAAGCTGACATTAGATCTTAGATTAAAGAATGAGTATTTGATATGGTTTATCTGAATTTCACTAAGGCATTTGATGAACTTTTTCATGAGATCTTTGTTACTACATTAAACAGATATAGTCCAGGTAACAGTACATATAACTGTTTATTTATACCCAACTCATGTCTGAAATTATTTGAAGTTACTTATAGAAAAAAAAATAGTTTTGCTGAATAGCCCAAAAAGTAGAGATTAAAAAATTGGTGCCAACTCATTTTAGGATATGGCTTAAGTGGTGTGCCCCAGAGTCATGGCTCTGTCCTAGGAAACATTTTGATTAAATATTTCAGGGGAGTGGACATCTGTGGCACAGTGAGTGATATAAAGCTGTTATAATAATGCTTTTAAAATATCTTCTCAGAACATAGCAATACATTTTTAAATAAATGTATATTGGAAAACAAAACCAAATGTACAACCTATAAAACACACACACATTCAGAACTCTTAACTGTAGACTCAACTGAGACCCAATAGCATCATCAAACTGCTATAAAAATGATTAAACCTTAGACTACATTATTTACCAAGCACTTGGAGTTAAGCACTCTGCTAGGTGCAAAAGATACAATGATGAATAGATTTCCCTCCTGGCATTAACTATTAGATGATATAAATATATGTACACATACACAATTGTATAGTGCTCTAATAGAGTTTTACACAAAGTGTTATAAGAGACTTAAAGAATAATCCCTTGATTAGGCCAAGGGAGTGAAGGGAAACTTCACAAACAAAATGATGTTTCAGCTGAGACTTGCAAGACCAGAAGAAATTATACATAATTGCAGGAAGAGGTTTCCAAAAGTAGAGAGTAACATGCACAATACAAGAAGGGGTAAGAGAATATGAGGTATGCACAGAACAGAGTATTTTTGTGTAACCAGAGCACCAACTGTGTAGGGGATTTGGACCTGGAAAAATAAGCAGATACCAGAGAAAAAGACCTTGTTAAAGGTACTGTACTTTTTCCCAGGGATAATAGGTAGTGACTGAAAGACATTAAGCAGATGAGTAACTTAATTGGGGTTGCTATCAGATCACACACAAGTCAAGGATGGTTTGTAGAGAATGAACTAGAATCAGGTTCCTGCAATATTCCAGGCCAGAGAAGATAAGAGTAGTGATGTAGAAGGTGACACTGAATCGGTGTTTTGGAAAAATAATAAATTTGGGGGTTAAATGAAAGGATTTTTGTCCCAACTCCTGCATCACGCAGCCTGGGTGGTGTCATTTTCCAAAATGAGTTAGATAAAAGGAGGAGGCTTGGGGTAGTGGAAGATGATGGGTGTAATTTATAACCCTTATCACTCTTTAAATCTGTGTAAATTATATGAGGCTGTATCATTGATGTGTGTAGTCTTTGCATCTAAATTCCTTCTGAATGGGGATCGCTGTGCCTACACTCTGTCTATACAGATATTTCCATGACTATTTTTTATATTTTGTTCATTCTTCATTCATTTATTGGGTCACAATTTAATGGGCATCTACCTTGCTAGGAATTGAGATAAAAAGTTAAATTTTCTACACAGTTTCTACTTTCAAGTAGTATACCATCTAAAATATGAGATGGAGACATAAGTTAACAATTATTCTAATATTAGGTCATGAAAGTGGGTGTTGCTAATACCTTGAAACTTTCTGATCTTCTCTAGAATTTGTTTTGCTTTTGCTCTATTACTAACATCTTATGTCAAAAACTCCTGTTTGCTCTCACCTATTAGCTTAGACTCATTTCCATTCTCAGAGTGGGTGAGTCGCCTGATGGGTAAAGCCATGACTCAGAGACAAACTGCCCAGGAGTCATATCCTGATGCCAACATTTGCTGGCTGTGTAACTTGGAAAAATTATTCAACCTCTCTGTGCCTCCTCAGCTGCAAAGTGGACCTACTAATAACCCGTATATCTTTAGTTTGTTGCAAGACTTAACATAATGCATGGTAACCACTTAGAATAGTGTCTGGCACTTACCTGGTGCTCATTAAGTGTTAACTCTTACTTGGAAATTGACAAAGTATCAAAATTTTCAAAGAAAACATGTGGGGACCTGGGTGGCTCATTTGGTTAAGTGCCTGACTCTTGGTTTTGGCTCAGGTCATGATCTCACTAACTATAGGATCGAGACCCACATGGGGCTCCACACTGACAACACCCACATCAGGCTCCATGCTGACAGCACAAAACCTGCTTAGGATTCTCTCTCTCCCTCTCTGTGCCCCTCCCTTACTCTTGCTCTCACTCTCACTCTCACTCTCACTCTTTCTATCTCTCTCTCTCTTTTTCTCTGTCTCTCAAAATAAATGAACTTAAAAAAAAACATGAATATGAATCAGCAAAAAAATTTAAATAGCATTTTCTCACTGTTATTTTTTTCTGAATGTTTATTTTTGAGAGAGAGTGAATAAGGAGAAGGGCAGAGAGAGGGGGAGACAGAGAATCCCAAGTAGGATCCAGTCTGTGAGCATAGAGCCTGACGTGAGGCTCGAACTTATGAACTATGAAATCATGATGTGAGCTGAATGACCTCAGTTGAAAACAAGAGTGGGACACTTAAGTGATTGAACCACCCAGATGTTTTTGCTGTTTTTGCTGTTTTTGCTGTTTACTTCCCTCCTTCCTTCATCACCCTGACCATGTCTTGCACTTGCTCGGTACTTAAACATTATCTGTTCAGGGAAGCCTTCTCTGACACTCCCCACACCCCAAATGCCTATGTCCTTCTCCACTGTTTTATTCTTCTCCATTGTTCTTTCAGCCACTTAACATACTATACATCCTATTTACATGATTTGTTTACAGTCTGTCTTTTCTACTAGAAAGTGAGTTATATGAGGGCAGAGATTTTTTTTTGTTATGTTTACTGATGTATTATCTTTAGTATCTAAAACAGTGTCTGGCACAGAGAAGATAATCAGTATTCATTGAATAGACTATTCTTTTCTCTTAAGGATTGAAAAGTAGGGACTTCAGTGAGTTTGGGCAGTAGATAAGGAGATAAGAAGTAGATTTTGGAAGACAGATCTAGCATTATCTCATAATACCTACAATGGTTAGCATGTGTTATGTACCAGTTACATGCAAGTTTTTTAGATTTATTCCTTCATTTAAGTTTATATTTATCACAATTTCAGGTCTCAGTTTTGAAGTTTAGTTCTTGATGCCATGATGAAACATTCTACTTATTTCTCACAGGATTTGATATTATTAGTCTGCATATTTGAGTTGGTCTTTATTTATTAACATGTAAAACTTGAAGTGATATTTCTTGAAAATCAAGATGCAAGTCAACCAACAGAAACTGATGAAAGGGTTTATGTGCAATACATCTAGATTCTTTCTATGGTCTGACCCTGTCTTGAGTCTGTGTTCCCTTTTCTGATCACATATAGCTACACAGAGAATGTTTAGCCCAGGGATCAAAATAAACCACAGTCTCTATATTTCATGTCTCCTTGTATAAATTGCAATATTCTGAGTTTAGAAATGAATATATTTACATTGAATGTAGAATATATTGAGTATTCCTCCAATATACTGAAATCATCCTGAGGGTTGGCTGCTTGAGATTACGATGCATTCAGTTCTCTTCCTCAGGATCATTGGTAACTTTCCTTGATTTTCTCTTTCCTACCCTTTCATTTTGCAGAAAACATACCCTGGCTCACCTCATCAGCTTTCATTGTGCATTAAAACCCTTCTCCTCAGAAATGCTTGGCCTGGCTGCTTTTTTAGTACCACTGAATGTTGAAGAAAGATAAGGTAGGAGCCCCAACATGAAGCTGTGATTTTGATCTCTATAGAGCAAAGTCAGGAGGTATATAGGTATATGGTGTGCCTCAGTTCAATCTGAAAAAAAGGTTAGTATTCTTCCAAAAATTATGAATCCCATAGACAGGCTTATTTTTTTACATTTTGGAAAGTACACCTTTTGATTTGCAACAAGTATAACAAGAAAGGTAGAGAATGGGGCCATGGGAGGTTTTCTAAGGGTATAATAGAAGTCTAAATAACATATGGAGACTTCTACCTTCCTGGAGCATGAATGTCAATGAAATCCTGGACAGAAGAATGATGTGGGGAAACTGGACAATTGTCAGTGAGTTTGTCCTTGTGAGTTTTTCAACCTTATCCTCTGAGCTACAAGCTCTACTGTTTCTCCTTTTTTTGACTGTTTACCTGGTTACTCTAATGGGCAATATTCTCATCATCCTGGTCACTACAGCTGACTCTGCTCTACAAAACCCTATGTACTTCTTCCTCAGGAACTTGTCCTTCCTGGAGATAGGCTTCAACTTGGTCATTGTGCCCAAGATGCTGGGGACTCTGATCATCCAAGACACAACCATATCCTTCCTTGGCTGTGCCTCTCAGATGTATTTCTTTTTCTTCTTTGGGGCTGCTGAGTGTTGCCTCCTGGCCACAATGGCATATGACCGCTATGTGGCCATCTGTGACCCTTTGCGCTACCCAATCATTATGAACCGCAAGGCCTGCGCCCAGCTAGCAGCTGCCTCTTGGTTCTCAGGGTTTCCAGTGGCCACCGTGCAAACCACATGGATTTTCAGCTTCCCTTTTTGTGGCCCCAACAGAGTGAACCACTTCTTTTGTGACAGCCCCCCTGTCATTGCACTGGTCTGTGCTGATACCTCTCTGTTTGAACTGGAGGCTCTGACGGCCACGGTCTTATTCATCCTCTTTCCTTTCTTGCTGATCCTGGGATCCTATGTCCGCATTCTTTCCACTATCTTCAGGATGCCCTCAGCTGAGGGGAAACGCAAGGCCTTCTCCACCTGTTCCTCCCACCTTCTGGTTGTGTCCCTCTTCTACAGCACTGCCATCCTCACATACTTCCGACCCCGGTCCAGCACCTCTCCTGAGAGCAAGAAGTTGTTGTCGCTCTCCTACACAGTAGTGACTCCCATGTTGAACCCCATCATCTACAGCTTAAGGAACAGTGAAGTGAAGTCTGCACTGAGGCGAGTCATCCGCAGGACCCTGGGCCCTCAGAAACTATGATTGACTGACATGGAAACTGAAGGGGTGGAAGGCAAGGGCAAAGGAGAGAAAAAATAATTCCTCAAATGAGTTCTGGTCTCTCTTCAGTCTAGGAGCGATGCTCTATCCACTAGAATTTTGGACTCTACTAGGATCCATTTCTCAATGATCTCAAAGATCATGATTCTTTGGATTCTGTGGGATTGTGGTACCAATGCATCTGAGGATGCCGCCAGTTTACACAGATTAGGAGCCTATCCGGAGGTTGATAACATCGCTACAATTTGCCATTCGTTACTTGTTTTAACTTTTCTTGAACTTCTTCACCCATATCTTTTTATAATCTTCAGCTTTACAATTTTCTATTTGTCTAAAAACTCTACCTGCAACTTTCAAGGATCTTTTTTGCTTATAAGGTAAATTTATGATAGTGATGATAATAAATAATAGAGTTTTGTTTCATTCCTTCACTCACTTTTTTCAGCAAACTTTGAGTTTGAACTCAAAATTTCAATGCATTTTTACTCATCAGTCAGCATGTGTCAGACTCTGTTTAGGCTCTGAACACAGATTGCTGAATAAAATAGACAAATTTCTTATCTTGTGGAATTTATGTTCTAGTGGGAAAGCGAAATAATAAAGCAATACTTAAAAAAATTCTACTGGCTTAGAAAGTACCCATGTTCAGAGGAATAGAAAATTAGGACTTCTTCCTCTACTACAATAATTGGTCTGTACAGTATCTGGAGAAAGACTACTCCACATGGACACTGCTTCAATCTCAAATTATTCACCTTGGATATGAGAATTGCTTGACAAAAAGTGTGTAAAGGAATCCCAAGTTGAGTATAAATGGACATAATTCTAGGAAACTTCTGAGAATAACCCAAAGATTCTTTGTTTACTAAATTTTGTATGTAATCTTGTGATTGGGTGAAATCAACTGTCCTTTTTAAGCTTGCATATCACTCAACCAGTATAGCAGCCTGTCTTTATGGTTTTTTCCAGTGAACATAGTCCAACTCTGGATTCCAGGAAAATAGCAGACTTGGGATGCGTGCACCACAGCTTTGTGTTAATTAGTGAAATTAACAGAGTAAAATAGTATTCAGTGCATAGACATATCCTCTCCACAAACTCTGTAAATAACTAACTCTGTGTGCTGTGGGGGTAACAGGTATCAAGGGCTCTCATGTAGCAAGAGATCTAGAAAGGCAGCACATTCTAAATTATTACTACAAGAATTTGCAAGTGAAAATATAGATCATGGGGTTCTGTTTGGATAATAGCATTCACACGGCTAAGTAGATTGACACCACTATACATTTATAATCTCCAGTTTTAGCCAAACTTTAATTGCTCCTTTACATTTATTTTATTTGTCCTTGTATGGTAGGCATAACAATGGTCCCCCAAAGATGTCCATGTCCTAATCCCTAGGACCTATAAATATGTTACCTCACATAGGAAAAAGGACTTTGTATACAGAATTAAAATAAGTATCTCCAGATGGGGGGGGGGGGGGTGATCCTGCATTTTTTTTAATACAGTAACAGGAAATCAGAAGATAGGTAGAGAATGAACTTGAAATATTTATTCTTGTGGTTTTCTCACTTCCATACATCTAAGCCCACAGCTCCTGTCTGGTGGCTTTCAGACAGCTACCCTTTCCAAGTTCTAATTGTCCTTCAGGCCCAGGGTTGGTACCAGCTTCTTTCTTACTCTTCCTAGCCCTGGGATGTCACTATCTCTTGTTAGCTTCCAAAACCCTGTCTTTACCTTTATCTTATAGATAAAATATTCATGTCCCTTATTAGGGGTGTGAGCAGAGTGTGAGAAGGACAGCAGAACTCATATATTCTACTTCATTGTACCCATGCTCTTCACTACCCACTTCAAACACACATACAGACTCATGCGCAGGCACATATATACTTAGCACCTAGCTCATAGTAAGTGATTAAGTAATGTTTGTTAATTTATTGATTATTTGATGATGCAGAGAGATTCAAAAGATAAAAGAGATGGAGTAGGATCTGGGATAGATTGCTGGTAACATAAAACATGATTTTAAAAAAGACAGATTTTACAGGTTCCAGAGTTTATAAAATGTGAATGTTTCTTGCAGGGTTTCCTAACTCTTAGATGCCAAAAAAAAAAAAACAACAACAAGAATGGAGCAGACCCTCATTGTATTGCTCCATGAATTATTGTCCTTCCTCTTCTATAAAGGAAGTGCTAGATGAAGGATGGAGGGTGGGTCCACAACAAGCCCCCAGGATCTTACAATATTCCAGTTTTGCTAAGGGAACTACTCAGCAAGTCTTATAAGTAGGGAGCCAAGAGGGTCTCACTGTCGTGGAAGATTTCAAGCCTGCATGAGAAATTCCTTGTGGCTACTTTTCTCAGAGCTCCCTTCACGTCCTTGTTTCTCAAGCTATAGATGAGGGGATTAAGCATAGGTGTCACCACTCCATAAAACACAGACACCAGTTTTTCCTGTTCTTTGGAAGACTTTGGAGTCATGTAAGTGACAATTGCTGAGCCATAAAAAAGGATGACCACCATGAGGTGGGAGCCACAGGTAGAGAATGCCTTGAGCCTCCCCACAGCTGACTTCATCCTGACCACAGTCACTATGATGTGACTATAGGATACTAGAATTAGGGAAACAGGTATGAGGAGAATCACAACACCCATGAGGAAAATGACCATCTCTGAAGTATGAGTGTCTGTGGATGCCAGGATCAACAGTGCAGGGGCCTCACAAAAGAAATGAGCAATACTATTGCTGCCTTGGTAGGGTAAACTTAGTGTAAAAGTGGTATCTACCACAGACACCAGAATGCCGCTGGTCCATGATCCTGCAGCCAGCTGGACACACACCCTCCAAGTCATGATGCTAGGGTAATGCAAAGGGTTGCAGATGGCCACGTACCGATCATAGGACATCACTGCCAGAAAGGCACACTGGGTGCACCCAAAAATGAGGAAGAATAGAAGCTGAGTTGCACAACGTGTGAATGAAATGATCTTCTTCTGGGATAGCAGGTGGGCTAGGGCCTGGGGAACGATGTTGGTAGAAAAACAGAAGTCAGCCAGAGATAAGTTGCAGAGGAAAAAATACATGGGTGTGTGAAGCCGGGAGTCAACCTGAACAAGGTACGTGAGAAGTAGATTTGCAAGCACAGTGATGAGGTAGACACCCAGGAATAAAATGAATAGCAACTTCTGGGTGTGTGGGTCATCAGAAAGTCCCAGAAGGAGGAATTCTGTCACCTGTGTCTGATTTGTTTCTCTCATAGTTTGTCTCTTTTTTCAGTAAGAAGTCTCTTTTTACAGCATGTAGTTTTATAACTATTATAAAACTATATAACTCAGATTTGGAGGGCTACAGAATTGCCCTCAATCACTACCAGCCATTCCAAGCATCCCCTTTATATAGATAATCACGCTGTTTTAGTTGGAACATTTTCAGTGTTGCAAAACTTAATGCTTCTAAGATGGTGCATTCATTTTTAGTGTCATCTGCAAATGTAGAGTAGATCAAAATAATCATCTTCTTTATTCTGAATATCAAAATTCTAATAATAAAAAAAGATTCAATTAATATAGAAAGTGACGGCATTTAATTTCACTTCATTATCAACTAAAGCCCTTGAGTCTTATGTGGCTATTGACACACCTCTCCCGTCTTATGATGGTATAGATTGTTGTTTTTTTTAATTCTTTGGGTGTACAACTTTTCCTGTTGTCTCTTCCCTGACAAGACAGTCACTAAGGTATAAGAAATCAAAAAGAGCCAAAGTGCCTTGCAGAAATGACATTTTTCTTGGAGAAAATAACCTGTTTTTGAAACACTCAGGAAACCAAGGAGTAACTGGGTGGTGTGCCATAATCTCTTTGGCAATCCCATCCCAAGCTTTGGCTGGAACTCCCAAATATCGATCTTAAACATCAGTAAACTTCCAAAATAGCAGACAAACCATCACAACATTTCCATTTGAAGCCACCAGGTTGGCTAGTTTTCTGTGTTCAGACTAAATAGCACTAATCCACCTTCTCTCATTGCCTTGCATTATCTGTGTATTCCTCTGAGAGATTAAAAAGTCCTTTGAAAACTATATCTTTTTCATTTTTGTGCCCTTTTTAAGACATAGCATAGGGATTTATTTGATCAATTATTATTAATTAAAGTACATAAAAATAATCTGATCATATGGTTTGGTAGAGTTGTTTAAAAAGCCTACCAGATTCTCATGTCATTAAGATGACAACATGGAGTGTTCCTGACTTTGTTCCCCTCACAATAAGAACAACCAACAACTATTCAAGAATAAGACACCACTGAGAGAAACCTAGAACACAGTGGTGAGGCTGAAGCAACCCTTGCACCACAGAGACCAAGAAAGATGGAGAAAGGTAAGAGAAGCAGCTTCCTGTTGACTGCATTGTCCTTCCCCCAGGCCAGCACAGCACCATGTGAAGAGGTCTCACCTGAGCCTCCTATTCCTCTAGTAGGAAAAGAAAACCCAGGGGAGACTGTCTGCACCACCCCAACTTTGTGGGTTGCTTTATAAGGGAGACCCTACTCTGATCTCACACCACAGGGACTACAGAGGAATCGGTGGGGCTCAACTATTGGGAATCTGAATGTGATAGAGAAGGAAGGAGGGACTCACAACAATCAGCACACAGATCTTGGCAGATCAAATTCATACCTACACTGCCCAAAGACTAATCCCAACCAGCAGTTTTGCTCATCTGTAGAACCACATAAGGGGAACACTCTGACCAGAGAACAAGGTGGGGTGCAGATCTGCTTGTTTCAGATTCTCAAAGGAGTTTTGATGGCCCTAGAGCCTAGTTTGTTCATGTCCAGAAAGGGAACTAAATCACAACCCTACCTGCTGTGAAGAGAGACCTCTGGCTCCACCTGACCAGAAGGGCTGATGACAACTCCTGAAAGTGGCACAGTCCAGCAGCACTCAAGCTGAGAAGTGGGTGGGCACAACTGATTGCATCCAGAGCAAAGCCAATACCAGTGGAACATTCTTGTGCTACATATAGGCAGCGGCATTAATTCATAGCTTGGGCTGAAGGTAAATTCCAGCCCTTCCCAACTAAAGAGACTGCCTGAGAAATTAAGAGTAGCCTGAGTGGGCCATTCCCCTCCCACCCAGGCTGGAGAGCTAGAAAATAGCCCACCCACTGTCAAGAGTCTCTTCTGGCACCATCTCACTGAAAGGGCTGGTGACAATTCCTAGAAGCAGTCCAGTCCAGGGGCACTCAAGCTAAGAGGCAGGTGGGCAGAACTGGGAGTTTGTAGAGCAGAGGCTGGTGGCTCTGTTCCATCCGGAAACTTAGGGTATGTAAAGACAACAAACAAAAGACTTAATCATCTTTAGAGCTGCTCTCTCACTGTGCTCAGGCAAGAAATCTAATTTGTGGCCCCATTTATCACTGAATATAGCTTTCAGCTTGTCCAACCAAAGAAGCTAACCAGAGCACGCTGAAAGCTGCATAGCCCATACAACAGCCCTACATGCAGTGGCACTTGAGCAGAGAGCACAGCTGTGTCTTCTTTCATCTGCAGAGCAAAACTGATGACCTCACTTGACCAGGGAATTCAGTACACACTCTGGATTGATTGGGGTCCTTAAACAATGAGTTGTACAGTGGGTTCTGTCCTGCTGCCCTGCCAGTGCAGGGAAGTTATTTCATATACTATTACTGAATATAATACCCAGACCTGATCATCTAGTAAGCCTGACCAGAGAATCCAGGCAACCACAGAGCCCATCCTACACCCTCACTTGGGTAGGGAACTGAGAAAGCAGTCATACCCAACTATTCTCATACAGTGGAACATTTCCCATTATGTTAATACAATGAAAGAAAAGAATCATATGATCATCTCAATATATACAGAAAAAAGCATTTGACAAAATTCAATATCCATTTGTGATAAAATCTTTTTTTTTTATTTCTTAGATCACCATTTTATTATAAAAGGATATAACTCAGGAACAGCCATATGGAAGAGACACTGTTATAAAAATTCTTAACGTGTTATGCATGGAAGGAACATATCTCGATATAATAAAGGCCATGTATGACCAAGTTCACAGTTAACATCATACTCAGATGATCATACTCAGGTGAAAGATTGAAAACTTTTCTTCTAGGAACAAAACAAAAGTGCCCACTCCTATTCAACATAGTACTAGAAATCCTAGCCAGAGAAATCAGGCAAAATAAATAAAAGGTATCACAATTGGAAAGGAAGAAGTAAAACTGTCTATATTTGCAGATGATATGATTTTACATATAGAAAATCCTAAAGACTCAATTAAAAATAAAGTTAGATCTAATCAGTGAATTTAGGTAAAGTTGCAGGATACAAAATTAATATACAAGATCAGTAGCATTTCTATACACAATTAACAAATTTTCCAGAAAACAAATAAATCAATCCCACTTACAATAGCATCAGGAACAATAAGATACTTAGGAATAAATTGTACTAAGTAGGTGAAAATTCTCTATTATTAAAACTACAAGACATTGATGAAAGACATCAAAAACACAAATAAATGGAAAGCTATCCCATGTTCATGATTGGAAGCATTAATACTATTAAAACGTCAATACTACAAAAAGCTATCTATAGATTCAATCCTTATGGAGAGTCCCAATGGCATTTTTTACAGAAGTATATAAAACACTCCTAAAATTTATATGGAACCACAAAAGACCCAAAATAGCCCAAGTAATCCTGAGAAAGAAGAACAAAGCAAAAGGCATCACACTTCCTGATTTCAAGCTAAAAAGCTATATGATAAAGCTATAGTCATCAAAAGCTATAGTCATCAATTCCAGTATGGTACTGGCATAAATACAGACAAATAAACCAATGGGACAGAATTGAGAATCCAGAATTAAACCCAAATGTATATGGACAACTAATATTTGACAAGGGAATAAAGAATGCTCATTGAAGGAAAGACAGTGTTTTCAGTAAATGGCAGTGAGATAATTGATATTCATATGTAATAGACTCATATCTTATACCACTCATAAAAATTAACTCCAAATGGATCAGACTTAAATGTAAGTCCTGAAATCATGAAACCCCTAGAAGAAAACATAAGAATAAAGCTCTTTGACATAGGTCTTGGTAATGAATTTTTGGATATGACACCTAAAGCATAATCAACAAAAAAAGAATGAACAAGTGGGACTACATCTAACTAAAAAGCTTCTGCACAGCAAAAGAAACCACCAACAAAGTGAAAACCAACCTATGAAATGGGAACAAATATTTGCAAACTGTATATCTGACAAGAGGTTAATATACAGAATATATAAAGAACTCATACAACCATTAGTCATTAGGTAAATGCAAATTAAAACCACAGGGACACATATCACCACATGGCTGTTAAAAAGGCCATCAAAAACAGACAAGAGATAAATGCTGGCATGGATGTGGAGAAAAGGGTACCCTTATCCACTGTTGGTAAGATTGTAAATTGGTACAGCCACTGTGGAAAACAGTATAAAGGACCCTCAAAAAATAAAATAGAACTACCATATGATCCAGCAATTCCACTTCTGGGAATATATCTAGAGGAAATAAAAACACTAACTTGAAAAGATATCTGTACCCCCATGTTCATAGTAGCATTATTTACAATAGCCAAGACATGGGGATGCCTGAGTGGCTCAGTCTGTTAAGTGTCCGACTCAGTCTCAGCTCAGGTCTTGATCTCAGGGTCATGAGTTCAAGCCCCTGACTGGGCCCAGTCTTGGGCTCTGGGCTGGGCATGGAGCCTACTTGAAAACAGACAAACAAAGCAAACAAAAAAACAAAAACAATAGCCAAGACATGGAAACAACCTAAGTGTCCAGTAATGTATAAATGGCTAAAGAAGTTGTGATATATATACAATGGAATATTATTCAGTCATAAAAAACAAGGAAATGATACCATATGCAACAACATGGATGGACCTTGATTATGCTGACATTAAAGTACATTAAAGTACAGTTATTAAAATCATTTTAGAAAGCAAATATACAATAACACATGTGCTTCCCTATTAACACATTAAAATTCAAAATGTTGTGACAGGTCTAATAACCACCTTAATTTCAAAATAATGAACTTAAAGGATATTTTGAGGTATCTTTAACAACTACAATGTGATATAAAAATACCTCTAATTTCTGTTGGTGATAAAGTCATAGATATTGCTAACGATAGTTTGGCTTAATTACCAACATTCAAACAAGAAAGAAAATTTGAATTTCTGTTAGAGTAAAATAGAAATAAAGAAGTAGCATTCACATCTAAATTGAAGAACACTCAAAGCAAACAAAAAAACAATAGCCAAGACATGGAAACAACCTGAAGTTTAAGTTAAGAACTCCTAGGCTAAAGAAATTCCCAGTTTTCTCAAAAAGATACTATTACATTCTATGTAATTTGATAATGGAGTCTTAGGTATCTGGATAGGTCTGTGAGTCAGTGATGAAAGGTTCCAATTCATCACTGAAAGAATAAATGAATAAATAAATCCTTAATATAAACAATCACATTTATGGTTCCCTTATCTGACCACAGGCCACCTTTCCAGCCACTTTTCTTGCCACATAAGTAGGACACACTGTGTTTTTATACCCCACTGATTTTTGTAGGGCATCATCCCCTTATTCAAATGTGTGCCCACTACTAGAGTTAGCATCACTTTCCTTGAACATTCATCACACTTTGAATGTTCAGTCAGCTTATTTGTTGGCCAAATGTTATTAGCCAAACACGTTTGGTACTGGGGAAAAAAACAAACAAACCAAGCTCCTAAGGCCGAAGAATCTCAGATAGGAGGAATCAAACTATAGTCATGTTTTATCCTCAGTGACAATATGGTCTCAGGAACATCATAGATTCACAGAAAATAATAGTTTAATGAATGAATGTACTGGGCCAAGTGAGTCTGTATTATCTAACAATTACTTAAATCAAACTAATATAGAATTGTGTCTAAAGAAAAATGTAGTCCATTGCCAAAATAGC